>NC_041721.1:5112097-5456097 GCF_900700375.1 Denticeps clupeoides | reverse complement strand
ACCCATCACCCTTGGTGAGCAGTGGGCAGCCATGACAGGTGTGGGGACGGTGCTTTGCTCAGTGGCACCTCTGAGGCACCTCGCGAACCGGCAACCTTCCGATTACGGAGCCGCTTCCTTAACCGCTAGGCCAACACTACCCCTGTTCCCCTTCCTGTTGTGTTCTCCCCCTTTTTGGCCCTCGTACCATTTCCTTTGTTCCTGGTAATAAATCCCTTTTTGTTCCAAAATGTCCTTGTGCTTCCTTCCTCAGCCCTCTCTTAGGATGTGACAATTACACACCAACATTTAGTTCCACTACATCAAGATATATAACTAACTATAAACTATATCTATAATCGTAATTCCAAAACAAGCGCTTGAGGTGACACTCCGACATCTTGACTACGACCATGAAATTACAGCCCTGTATGTGGTGACCTTATAAAAGCCTCGACTCAAATTAAGCACACAGTATATGAAGGTGTGTAGATATTGCAGGTTCTATAAGGCATTTGAAGAATGAGCAGCAACGGAGCCCAGAGATCATCCATAACGCGGCGAAGCTGTTGAAAAAAAGCTTTCTGCCTGCTGGGCAAGATGACCTTTCAGATAATACAAGACGCTGCCCGAGTGACATAAAGTGTCACGTTGAGAGCACAAAACAAGGTGACAGCTGTATTTATTGAGCTTCTCTTTAATAACAGAAGCTCTTTGCTCTGCAGACAGTGACTCCACCCTCCCCAGCCCCATGGATGCCGTGGCGATGTGCGACGCATACCGAAAGCCAGGGCTGCCTGCTGACAGTGGTGTTAGGAGCACGACGGTGGGACGGCGGTGATTGGCCAGACGGCTCAGATCGCCCGACAGCCCCGCAAGCGTGCAGCAGATGCCACGGATGAGTGCAACGCGCCGCGATTGTGGAGAACCTGATGCGGCGGTGACTTTGCGGAGGGCTTCTCAAGCGCGATGGATGGCCGCCACGGAGGCGGTCGGAATTTACTGCCGCAGACACATTTATTGTTCTAAATGCTGTGACCTTTCTGCTGCGCTGGAGAGCGACAGATGGAGAGGGGAGAGATGAAGGAGAAGAGGAGAGGGAGGGACGTCCTGCATTTTGCACGTAATGCGGCTGGTCTGCAGGGGAGGCTGAGTTGGCAGTGTTCGCCTCGGCCATAAAATTTGCATGGTGACAACTCCAGCATTAACTGCAATGCCATCACCAGCCTTTCTGTACTGGCCCAGCCATAGAGCGGAGGTGAAAATGATCATTATGGGATGCTATATGGTAACAAGATAGCAATTTTAGCCTCAAGCGCAGTCTGTAAAAAAGATTTACGTCATATTGCGTTGTTCAGTATGAGGCTTTTGGATCATTAATGAACGGTAGAATCATTACGTTCACTCAATAAAGATGGTGAATTGTTTAAATCATGTGAGACAGAACTGATACATAAATATATTGCTAATACAATAATAATATTATATAGTACAAGAACTACAGTTTAAAATTAAACCCACAGTATTTAGCTTTAAACTCCTCCAAACGGCGAATTTGTTGAGTAAAGAAATGTTGAATGTTTTGGAATTATTCCACACAAAATGGAGATTTCACAAAAATATTCCTTCTAAAATGAAGTACTATGCTAATATTGCACCATCAGTATTGACTAAAAATGATATTACACTAATGAACTAATGAATGTGACCTTAACAAAGATTTAGTTCCAGGCTGTAAAGCACTACGGCAGTTTTGTCTCACTGACTGCAAATGTTGGAGCATTCTGTTCTGCATTTTGCTATATTTTAAAGAGCACTGTGGCAATTAAAAAAAAAGAAAGATTTTTTTTAATGTTGTAAAATTGGGGTATAACCCATTAACCTGGAGTTCTTTTTATATGTTGCATTCAAACTTCCCTCTTCAGACCTATTAAAAATGTCACGCTGTGTTTGAAAAGCAACAGAAAAAGGGTCACGCTGAACCAGCTGGGTCACCCGGAACACACCAATTGTCTCCGGATTGAAAGCAGGACTGAGTCACATATCTCCATGGCTCTGGGAATGCGTGAGGTCGGCTCTGTCATTCTCTTACTCTGTAGAGGTGAATCATTCTTTCTTAATAAAGCAGCCAAAGAAAATGCTAATCTGAAACAGGGGATTATGTGGAAATGAAAAAGAGCGAAGGGCTCTGGCGCTGACCTGAAACTCAGCCCAGCATCTGTCCACCGGCAGACCTGCAGAGCCAGCGGTGTCCTCTAACGCAGTTATATTTAATTGGATTTCCCTCCAACAGACCCCCCGATATGATACCTAATGGAAATTGCATTTGAGTCTTCTGAACATTAACGTATGCTAATGGCCACCCAGTGAGAGGAGTTAGTGCTACCTTGGCCTCGCTACATTAAGTTAGGAAAGTTCAGCCCCAAACCCCATGAGAAGGGCGGTGAAGAAATCCTCCCCATCTTAGGACACCTGGGGTTTGAGGTATTACCAGAAAATCCCTTTCGGGCCACAAAGGTCATTTAATAAACCAGCTAAAAAATATATGCCCGATAAAACATACATCCACATCTTTGAGACCGCATTGACCTGTTAATCCCTTCAACACCTCAACATAACCATATCCCATACAGTCAAGCACTATTCCCCTTAAACCACAGAAAACATCCCATCAACTTTATTCTTACATTAAGGAACTTTAACTAAGGTTTTGCTTTGCTGCTTGAGCCAGCTTGTTAACCACTGAGCAATTACCATTTATTACCACTACATTAAAAATGATAAATAATAGATCTAATGCAGTATCAGCATCACCAGAGTATTTTTGTGTGGAGTCCTTGTGTGCAGAAGGTTCTAGTGAGATGGTGCAACTGTAGGGCCTGTCAAAGCCCATTGAGACATACTGTATGTGATTTGGGCTATATAAGAAATAAATGTTGTTGTTGTTGTTGACTAAAGCTCAAAACCATGCATGACCCAGGCCTTGTGTCCATTTGGCTGGAGCACTGGCCCCAACAGGGTGTGGTCAGGTAGCCCATTTGTCTGGCAGGCGTGCCTACCTAGCATGGGCATGACATGTAGGTACAAATCTTATTGGCCCACCCACTTCTCCCATTATGTGCACAGGCAGCATAAAAGGCCCCATGTTAAAAATTCTACATGAAACACAGGTGTAAATATAATGTAATAGCCAGAGGGTAAATAGCATCCATTCCTACCAACACCAAGGTTTAAAAGGCACATATTGCATGTAAAAAGCCTACATCACTACTAATTTGGAGTGTATAGACCCGGGGTGTCCAACTGCGACTCATGAGCCATTTTTAATTCTAAATATGAAATACGGTCCACACATAAAATTTGTTCTCAGCCACTGAGGTGCCACTGAGCAAAGCACCGTCCCCACACACTGCTCCCCGGGTGCCTGTCATGGCTGCCCACTGCTCACTAAGGGTGATGGTTAAATGCAGAGGACACATTTTGCTGTGCTGCAGTGTTTCACAAAGACAATCACTTCACATTCATTTTCATAATGCAAAGTATTCGTTCTTAATTAATATATTTAATAATGATGTGATTATATTGATGGGATTTTGGGTCATGGGATGGGGTCATGACCCCCTAACCCCCTCCACAAAATATGACAATGGACGACACTATGAAACCAAACGTTAGCCACATATCACTCGCCTCCAGTGGGTGGCACAGCCATTCATTTATTTTTCTATATGTGGCCCTCATTGAAAAAAGGTTTGGACAGCCCTGGCATATAGTACAGCTTTCTGTAGTACACGTCCCTACAAATAGTTTCTGCTTCAGTGAATTAACATGATTTTTAAGCAGAGCGAATGCACAAAGGCTGCAGAGGAACTAATTAAGATGTGTGCGCAATGGCAACCCAAACGCCATGTAGTTGGTGACCTGTGCCGAGAAGCTGTCCTGATCTCCAGAATTTAGTAGTTAACAGGGCATAAAAGCCATATCACACAATTAGCACCTTACACTCGAATGGGGTAATGTTAGCATTACTGTCAGATAAAGCACTAGCCATGGAATATTAAATACCACTGCCTGTCCCATGACCGCTCTGTTACAATTACAGAACGCCTTTGAAGCAAGAGCATTGTCTGACCTTAGCCATAAGACAAGATTGATATGTTAATGAGAGTGACACAGTGGTAATTTGGATTTTCAGTGAGTGTCAGAAAGACATTTTGGTATGTGGTGGTCCTGCTGTCAGTCATGTGTCCCCTCGGATGCCCGACACAGCGATGGCTAACAGCCTTTTTATCTATTTTGTCCCACAGTAACTCACTCACTGTCCATCTTGCAGGAGGGCTTTATTGTGCAGCCTCTAGAGAGCCCTTTCCCAACCCCACCCCTTGGTACGCTACACGTCCATCACCTCTTCTTGTCCACTCAGCTGTTCCTGACGTATGGAGAATCAGGCAGTTCAGGTGCACCTCAGCTTCCAGCTATCTTCTGAATCAACAATTCAAACCAGCTGCGTTGAAGCTAGAGAGCTCTTCAGATTCAATGCAGACTATTTAAAATTCCTCCACTGAAACTGGGCGGACCACTTCATCAAATCAGGAGGGTCTGTCTCATTAAGATGGAATGGATATTTCAAAAAAGACCCGTGATAATGGACCTTCTGAAACCAATCCAGCACTGGACAACCACCCGACTCTCTACAGTTCCATCCTTGGCTCTTGAAAGATTCTAAGTTAGCGGATGTCATTTGTAATTGTTTATGATTTTGGGCCATACAAGCAATACATTTGTTTTATGAAAGTTTTTTATGAAAATTTTCCAATTTCTGCCAGAAAACGATAAAAAGTGACCTGCATGGTGGAATTTGACCAACTAGAACGTAACTCCAGTCATTATCCAGGAAATGTTCTGGAGAAAGATGAATATATTCATCATCTTTGTGTGGAAGTGAGGACTTCACGTCTGCAGGCCTGGCCTCATCTGAACCCCTGGTGTGTGTCCGCAGGGTGATTAGGGAGACATTTCTGGAAACAGTAGGGGTTCGTTCAAGCGATGGGCTCAAATTGCAGCTCAATCACCGCAGCACCACGTCGCACGGGCACAGCACAGCACAGCACAGCACCGCCGGCTCAATGGCAACTGCAATCACACAGCCAAATCAGCCTCGGACTGGTGCGGAAGAGGGGAAGTCTAGAAGCTTCTAAACTCCTACAGTCCAACTAATGCGGTGTGCTACGCGCTGATGACTGGCTCATTTTCAGGACAGCGCGTTTGTTGACCGGCTGCCATTTGATGATAAGAGACGCCTCCATCCCCAGATATGACAGCAGCGGCTAATTATCTTCGGCGGAGGTGGAGAACGGAGCCAGGGCCCCGGCTCGCCTCAAACAACTAGAAATATCTTTCAACATCTAATTACGGGGTAGCCAGAGGTGTAATTTCCCCTCGCCCGCTCCGAGCAGACTGGGAGCTGGAATGGCGACGCGATAGCGCAGCGGGTGTGGCTCGCCCGGTCCCGTGCGTAGATAACATATGAAGTGAAGACGCGGAAGCACTTCAGAGCCGGCGGAAAGGTCTGGGGCAGGCTTTTGGAGAGATTATCGAAAGGAGCGGTGCAAGGGAAGGAGGTGGGGTCCATGGCAGCCAGACAGGTATTAAGAATGGCGATTCTCAGGCGCAGTGAAAACAATCTTCTGCTTGATGTCATCTTACAGATTTTTTTATTTTGCCCAGGGACAAAGCTCCTAAATTAGTGCACAAACACTAAAACAGCAGCGTTGGAGTCTTAACAAAATCGCCACAAAAATAAATAAATAAAGACAAACTGGGTGGTTCATGTATGATAGAACTATTATTACATGCATAATAATACTTAAATGATTGTTGTTTGAAGTTCAAATGTTTTCATTTGAAATGCGATACAAAATGTCTGCTGGGAAACAGAGATATGTGTGATGCATTGACAGGATGGGGTCCAGAATGAAGAAGTATGGTGTGTGACAGCTGTCAATCCTACTTACAGGCTCCTCCCACTTTTAAACTTTATTTATTAAAACATCATCACAATACACATTGCCAATGATACACAACCTACAAACATGACCACTGGCTGAATACTGTATCCTAGCAACAAAACCAAAACCTGTCACAGTGCAGCGAGGTGACGAAATGAAAGAGCTGAGTCGTTGTCAGGATGATGAACAATGACTGAGCAACGGACTGCTATCAGAATGCTCATTATATAGGAAACGCATCATCGGTTCCGCGTTCGTACCACCACGTGACCATAGTTATGTGACAACACCTAGACGGAACTACTTTTCACAGATGAAGTTTAATCTGAAGTTTCGAACACAGCATACAAGTGCAGTGAAATCAAGCTGGAAATTATGAAAGGTCCTATAGGACATTATCCATACTTGGTCTCTCATACAAAATAATATAATCACACACACACACACACACACTCACTACCATACTACCATACCCTCTTTCACACGCAGTCATACTGTCCTTCATTTACTATTACACTCTTACACAGATTATACCACTGTAAAAAGAACATCAATCAATCAATCAATAAATCAATCAAGAATGATATAATGTGTGACAGAGAATGGTAAGAGAAGAAAAGGTAAGGGAGTTTGATTAAAATGAAAGTGGTTCTTAAATCTCAGTTCCTCATTGGTTTACAGGAAGAAATTAGAAGTAGTCATGGGCACAGCAGTTCTTTTAGATGTACTGAATCTTTAGAATCAGTTCACTAAAAAGATTCGTTCAAGACTCGTTCATTCGTTGTGAGAGGTCAAGTATGGCAACCAATGTCCTATAGGGCCTCTCATAGGAAATCTCTCCATCACGGATTAATGGTTACATAATGGTCTGTGCAACTGGGACACGGGCGAGAAAATCGAATCAGAACTGATGCTAATGATAAACGGAACACTTGTACCTGTGGTAGCTAGCATGTGTCCAGATGGCCCGCAGGCATCTGCACCACCAGTGGTATAACTCACAGCCCATGTGAGTGCTGCCACGGCCTCCACAGCTGCACTGATCCATTAGCGGCGCTCCACAGGAAATCAATACTAAAGCATCCATTTTTGTTTACCTCAGCCCTTCTGATAAATGGGAAAGCTTTTTTTTTTTTTTTTTTTGGAAATGTGGAGCAAAGTGCTGAGGCGCAGAGGTTGGCTCCGCATAGAGCAGTGCTAAGATCGGGACGTTTCTGCCGACTTACGTGAGCTCTTGTAGTCCTTCTTCTTCAGCTTCCTCCTCATCATGGTGCCTCGGGGGCTTGTGGGATACATGGTGCGTGGGAGTGTGCTCATGTTGAGGGAGCTCAGGCTGTAGGCGCTCATCGAGGTCGGGGAGAAAGACGAGCCCAGGGCTGCGGGGGGCAAGTGGCAGAACTGGGGTTACAGACGGGCACCGGTTCACCTCCAAATTGCAACAGTATCCACAGCCTCATTTAACTTAATGTTCCACCTCTCCTCGCACAGGCCACATTCTGGCATTTTCCATTCCTCGCTACCAGCAGCTCGACACATCATTAACCTGTTCTTCATCACCTGGTTCTAATCAAATATAAATAAATATATAATTACTAAAGTCATATGCCCACTGTTCTTTTAGACTGGCCTAGTCAATTACTATGCTATTAATACTAATGAATCTCAAAAAACAGTTAACGTTGGCTTGGGGTTTGAAGGTTTACAACTGAATTGCAGAAACTTGCCAAGTGCACACTATTCTGATTTTCAGAGATGCACTAGTACATGAACATAATGGTATTGGCAGGTTGAGATAAATGACATGAAAGTGCAATTAAAATTGAATTGTGTTAATTTAAGTCTATCAATTTCTAATTCCTGTCATTTGATATATTTCCAAATATGCTTAAAGCTGCAGTCTTGATGTAATCTTGTTGAAAACGGCCAGCAAAACTCCCCAGGGAGTTTAGGGGGGGGCTGCAAAACACATACACACAATTTGACATTTCTTCATCCTCGTACTGACGGCCACGAGAAAAACGTACTTCAACACACATACTGCTGAGCTATTTTTGACCACCCCTCGCCAGCCCCGTTTGGGTGTTCAACACTGCCTGAAGTGTTCAAAACCTATTTCAGGAGACACCGACGAGGCTTTCCCTCCTGCGCAAACACGACGGCAAAATCAAAGCGTGCATTTGTCCACGCCATGCATTTCGCAGCCAAACTCTTTCACACTCCGGCAGTAATCCTGCTCTGGCACAACGGCGCCTTCATAGGGGGAGAAAAAAGGAAAATATGCTGGATTTGGCCGGTGCTGGCGCTGCGTATTCGGAGCATGTGGGCAGCAGATTAGCGGAGGTTGCATCTCAGTTGCTCTGTCTTGGCAGGAGGAGCTCGCGGGCCACGCACTCCTCTTCTCGCCGCCGCCGGGGCCTTTTCGCGGCCCACCTGCACCTGCCTCGGAGTAATTGAATTAATCCTGTCTGAAAAAGCCCGAATAATTGGCTTTGTCGGCGGAGAACTTCTAAGCAATCAAATGGTGTAGAACTCTTAAGGCAATTTTCACATAATGAGCGTAGAACTTCAGAGCTCCCCACTTACGCTAGGGGGAGGGAGTAAAACAAAAAAGTAAAAAAAAAAAAAAAAAAAGCCGCTATCTTTTTCATCACATGATTTTTAACAGGAGATAAAAGCAGCCGACTAAAACCCAGGATAAAATTTGGTGGCAAGTGGCCTTCGAGAAGGACACTTCCATTGTCCTTGAGATGCGGCAGGAGCCGAAGCAAAGATCGATACAGCCGGCAGGGCCAGGAGGATGCGCATGGTCATGTTAAATGTGGTATCGAGCGCCGTGACGGCTGAGGAAATGCATTCTCACGTCTGCGACCCTAACGAGGGACCCAGACAACGGGGAGCAGTAACTGGCACCCTCAGATGCACTGAGTGACAGAGAGAAGGACAAACATGAAGAGCGAAGCGGGCCACCTGTCCTCCTCCCATCACGACCCTCCTGGCCAATTAAAGGTCATTATGAGTCCTGAAGCTCTAACCATCAACTATCATTGGCAGATGAGCCCCGCAGGATCTGTGAAGCCCAAGAAGCTTCCGGAACACTCATCACAGGCCACATGACGCAGCAGGAATACTAATGGAGTACAACCTCCACTGACAGAAGTGATCAGCGTTAACGGGTGCAGCATGAGGAGGGACAATGAGACGGCTTCTCAGGGATTGATCATTCAGAGAGTAGCGCTTCATTAGCTTCCAAACTTCCAAAATACTCTATTTTTTCTCAACTTTTAACAGCAAATTAGGCATTTCAAGATTTATATCCATGTACATTAATGAAGTGGTTTCCCACAGTCTTTTGTTTCACTGAACAGCCTGCGAATGCCTCCAATGACCAGAAACAATATCTGAACCAGCTAGGTGTCTAAAATTGCATTGTAAAATGGTTCCTTGCACTTATATTACGGTTATGTCCCTGCTCCGATGAAGCCTTTCCAACTAGGGGTTCCTATTGAGCACAAGGACAGTTCAGCAGCTAGCCAATGCTAACAATTACATTTTTTTTTCTGTCTTAATTTGTGGCCATGAATGTGGTATTGTAGCTAATTACGATGTCTGTAGCCGGGGAAGTTCTTCCACGTCTGTGTTCCACATGCATCTTTGCTGCACACTTGTCACAGCTCAGCACTGTTTCTCCAAACCCATCCTCCCCAGACCCGAGCACAGACACAACAAAAGCCACGCAAATAAATTAATAAGGAAGCGAAGCGGGGGCCGTGGCAGCTGTTGCTGCTCCCGCTGCACATCTCAAGGACAATGCGAGTGCCGACGCCGGCTCCCGTTCAGCTACACGCCGCGATTAAAATAAAACCAGGCACAAACCAAAACAAGTGGGGCAGAGGGAAGGAGCGGGCTGGATGAAAGGCTGGAGGAGGACGGAGTGGGATGGGATAAGAAGGAAAGAGATGCATTACGGGGGTTGTTCAGAGAGGATTTCTGGTGCTTGGCTTGGCTCCGCGACTGGTCGGGGTGGTAGGTGTTATAGTGCTGGTAGGGGAGGAAGTTGCTGTTGTTGTTGGCGCTGGACTCCCACGGAAGCGTCCGGTTGCTCCTCTGCACCTTGACTGGCCAGACGCAGAGGGAGAGACGGGGTGAGCGCAACACAACACAAACACACAAATATAAATACACACACAACACAGGTAGAGGTTGCTAGAGGAATAAAACAGTAGGTAGAAGGATCAGCTGGCCTCATTTGTTTGAGGAGACACATACGGGACGATTGGGGGAAATGTGAAAGGATGGGGGACGGCTGTTTTGGGAGCTGCAGTGATGCACAGAGCTGTCTGTCGAGGAAGCAGAAGGTGCACCTGGGAGCTTCATCTTCAGAGGACTGTGCAACTGAAGGAGACGCCTGGAACCTCTGTGAATTTCCACTGCTCTAAAATCTGATCTGATCAAGACAAACGCCACAAAAGCGAACATGGTTTATAACATCAAAGTCATGGCAATCTCTTATTGCGACTGGACTTTATCGTCAGAATGATGATAGCAACATATTACAAAACAGACAAATCACAACTGCACTTCAAGACCGATTAACTGACGCTTAGTACCTCACGTCTCAGTATTCAGTAACTATTCAGTTATAATCTATTAAACTATTCAGAATAATCATGTCCCGAAATTTACAGCATTTTTTACCAGACGGCCTTATCCAGAGCAACTTACAATCAGTAGTTACAGGGACAGTCCCCCCCTGGAGACACTCAGGCTTAAGTGTCTTGCTCAGGGACACAATGGTAGTAAGTGGGATTTGAACCTGGGTCTTCTGGTTCATAGGCAAGTGTGTTACCCACTAGGCTACTACCAACTGACTTTAGCACGTAAACAAGTAAACTTTGTCATGAAATTCAGATTTTCACTAGTATACACACACACACACACACACTAGTGTTCTAATGTTCTAAACTACAACATATAGTCTTGTTTCTGTTGTTTTGTTCGAAATAGCCTATATACTTAAACCAGTCCATTGCACAAATGCATAGCACATGCACATTTCAAGACACCGCATACCTTGCATACTGTTTTATTGACAATAAATCTCTTGAATCTTACATTTTTTTTTAGCTCGATGTTGTTGCACTACACAAATTGCACTAGCTTGTCAAGTGATGTTAAAAGTTGCATCATTCTTTTTCGACGCTACTGTGTACTTGTACATGTCTGGGCTGTTGATGAACACTCTTGAAACTTGAATCATTATCAGCAGTCAGCTAGAATGTTTCTCAGGCCTGCTCCTCTGGGAGCACCAGCCAGAACGTTTGTATCCCGACCCACATTATTTTGAAGCCAATACGCTGTTTTTATGACGTTATCAAGTCGCATGAAAATGTGGTTGGAGCGAGAACCAAAAACTTCTCAAACCGATCACATTTAATCTAATCAGCTTTTTTTTTTTTTTACCACGAATGCCGCCTGGACTGTCTGTTAAATGAATCTGTCTTTATTTATTACTACAGCCTAGACGAAGATCAGACCACTTCACGTCATTTCAGTCGCCAGTCATGCAGAAAATTGCATAACTCCAATGGGTTCATTAACAAAAGCCTCAAGTGTGTCCAGGAGACCGGCTAACAGGGTGATGTTCAAGGTTGTGTATGTGGTGGGAGTGCTCCATATGACTAGTCATGGAAAACACATGCATTGTGTATAAGGCCTCGTTCACATGGACGTCTGAACCAGGCATTTTTCAGGCGTTCGTGGCATCAGGTGAGCGCGGACTGAACCCAGACCGTTTTTATACTTATTGGAACAAATCAAAGCATCCACACGGGCGTTCAGCATTCTGTTGGCTGCGTGTTTAAATGGCGTCCGAAATTCCAATGAATGTTAAAACAGTGACGAGCGTTAAATAGCGTCAAGAAAATGGCAATTAAAAGCAGCTACAAAGCACAGCAAAAAGGGGCGTTCATTTCTAATGGGGCCGAGCGGGCCGAGCAGTTAAGGAAGCGGCCCCATAATCAGAAGGTTGCCGGTTCGAATCCCGATTCGCCAAGGTGCCACTGAGGTGCCACTGAGAAAAGCACCGTCCCCACACACTGCTCCCAGGGCACCTGTCATGGCTGCCCACTGCTCACTCAGGGTGATGGGTTAAATGCAGGGGACAAATTTCACTGTGCTGTGCTGCTGTGTATCACATGTGACAATCACTTCACTTCACTTCACTAATGTCTGTGTGGATGAGGCCGAAGAGTGCAAGAGTATGATTGGGTTTCCAACTTTAAAAAAAATGAAGAGTGTACTTGCATGGCCAACATTGGAGGAGGCCGCAATGGGGACACCTGAACACCCAGTGGTGTCTTTCTACTCATCATCACAGAGATCTGGTGGCCTGGCAGCGGAATAAATCCTGGCCTATCTAGGGCCGAGGAGCAGAGAGGATTAGCCTTCAACGCGCGACGATAGCTCTAGTCGGACGATAAGAGATGGCAGGGGAAACACTGGCTGTCACTGAAAATCTATACGCTCCCTCGGAGAGAAAAACATAGTCATCATAAACTCGTGACAAATGCCTAAAGGCAGCTTTCTCTTGGCTCTGGTTGCGATGGCTTAATAAAGGCTTCCAAAAAAAAAAAAAAAAAAAGATTTGGTACCTGCCCTTCAACATGCTCCGGTGGTCTTAGTGGTTCCTCACTACTAAAATGTGTGATCATGTTCAGATGTTTCCTTCCGTACAAAGGATGGGAAGCGGTAAGTTTAAACCAGAAGTAAGTCAGTAACACACACAACGGCACACGCTACCTTTACACTCTCGCTGCAATATTCTGGTTATTTATATGACTGATCTTTTTTCCCCAGATATGATATTATGCCCAACTTCAATAACTTATTACGAAAGCACCTCATCCCTCTTTGGATCTTCGCACATTCATAACAGTGCCGCCCCTGTACGATAGCACGGCAACTTTATAATCACTTGCACTATCTAAACAGTTGTAGCTCTTTTTGTCAGCGGCATTGTGTTCAGTCCCGCGCTGCGCGGTGAAATGTCGTGTCTTGTCTTTTGCACGACATGTAGTCCTGTCAGCACAGTCACGTGTAGTTGCATGTTTCATTGTCACACGTGTCTGTGTTTGTCATACGCCTATAATAATAAAAAAGGCGTGACAAGATCTATTCCCCTTTTCATCCAACAGAAATGAAACATCCGATTTGTGTGCATGGTTATAAATGTGTGTGTGTGTGTAAGGAACACGTGTTGGTTTTTGTGTGTATACCATGATCAGGGCCCTTCAGGGCCAGTCTGGTCTGATGGTGGGGCAGGATCTCAATCTTCACGTGCTGACAGGCGCTGGCCAGCAGCTGCGTGGCCTCGGCCAGGGTACAGTACTCCATGCTGGTGCCATCCACAGACAGGATGTGGTCACCTGCATGCAACGCCCCGCACCTGGAGAGAAGAAAGAAAAAAAAAAAAAAACACAATGTCACTTCCTGACTACAACGTCTTTGTTGGCAATAATTTACAACTATGCAACAAATCGGAGTGCCACGCAGTGCGGCGGCGGCTTCTTTGATGACACCAGATCTGAATTGCTAATCCTCAATATTCAAATCAAGCAGTTACATTCAAACACAAAGCCGAACTTCAGACGCAATCAAACACTTATTTTCAAAGGCTACAACTTGTCACGCGTGCAATAAACGGCATTATGCAGCATGCAGTGCATTATGAAGCAGAAAGTACAGTCACTTCCTTACAGAAAGGAACGGACTAATTTGCAGTGAATGAGGGTGTTTGTGCATAAAGAACCACGAGTGCAATAAAAAGAAATTATATTTTCACGTTTTAATGCGTTCTTTAAATGTTAATTGAGAGTTAATATCGCGAAATCTCACATCCAGTCCACCGACGGACTGAGCTGCAAAATATTGAATGTGGTTCAACAAAGTCAACATTCTGATTTTAAAGGCCTGTGAATTAATAAATGTCAGAGAAATTGACGTGTCACACGCCCTCGCTTATTGTACGAGCTCTGCCGTTTTTTTTTTTGCGGGAGGTTAAGGCATTTGAGCGGCTCTTCCAAGAGATGTTGCTGCCACATGATTCATGTTATCTTCCCGCCCCAGGGCTCCGAGCCTCTCCTGATGAAGCGGGAGCAGAGGGGAGGGGCTGTTTTCGCTCCTCATCTCCCCCCCTCGCCGAGGCCATGGGAGTTATTGAATTCCTATAATTACTCAGCAAGCGCCTACACCTCGCAAACTTTCCTGAACGCTGCCGCCTCACTGCCTTTCAGGGCGGGACCCCCGGTCCGAATGTGATCACTCCACCCCACAGAAACACCTGAGCTTTGTAAAGGAGGCATTTAGAGAAATACCACGAGAGGACATGTATTTTTCTTACGCAGTCAAAATTGAGGCTATTTGGAATAAAAGCTTCACTGCATTTAAACACAAGGCAGCTGCAAACAAAAATCTCAAGAGTCTCGGGAAGCTGAGTGGACAAGGGTGTGTGCAGAATGGCAGCTAAGATGGTCGGATCTGGAATTTGTCCCCTTATGTTGTCACAAGGGGATTTAGTTTTTCTGGAACAATGCAGACACGACTTCCTCTGTGCCCTAATCATTGTGGTTGGTGAATGGTGTTCACGAATGCCATCTCAACTTCTATAGGCCGTTATGCTCCTCGTCCCGCCTAGTCATTAGCATTTAAAGCTACAGACAGCAAAACGGCGCATCCTGGGGAATTCTCACTGTGTGACTGGCTAAATGTGTCTGTAATTCTGCACCAAGAGACTTCAGATACCGTATAAGGGGACCATATTTACACCATTTATTTATCAGACACCTTAAAGTCAGTAGTGACAGGGACAGTCCCCCCCCGGAGACATTCAGGGTTAAGTGTCTTGCTCAGGGACATAATGGTAGTAAGTGGGGTTTGAACCTGTGACTTCTGGTTCATGTGTTACCCACTAGGCTACTACCACCTCAGAGATCTGTGTTTGGTGCATTCCGCTACTTTGTTGGTGTTTTTTAAGACTGCTTATTGCTGTCTTCGCTTACATACAACGCAATTCTGGTTGCAATTCTGATTTGGTCTGATGTCGAGCCTTTCTCTCTCGATGTTATACCTGTCAGCGATGCTGGCAGGTTTGACCTTGTCGATGATGATGACCTGCTTGTTGCAGTACATGGTTGTGGAGAGGGCCACACCGAGGCTGGAACCTGCCGTCTTGGCCACCTCCACCAGCAAGGGTCCGGAGGCTGTGGCTACAGAATCTGGTGGAGAGAACGTCTAAACATTATAAACCCCTTCCCCCTATCTCTCTCTCTGTCTCACACACACACACAAACACACACACACATCAAAGGACATGAACATCTGTGAAAAAAGAATTATCTTCTGGAGGCAAAAATTCAGAAACAATTAGGCTGCAATCCCAAATCCTGATTAGATCCTGCAGTGACAATCCTGCCTGCATGTGTGTGTGTTAGACTGACACTGACATCAGTGTCAACCTTTATTAAAGGTGTTTTCAGGCTTAGTGACTAAAAACGACTCCCAAGCAGCGCTTTTCTATTCCCAAATAAGCAATAAACGGTCCCAAATTAATATGCCATTTCAGCTTTGCTTATAAGAGCGTCTGTCATATTTACCATGAAATTAGGGCTGGAGGGTGTAAAGCGACGTACAGGTGTTGTACAAAATTTGTGTGCCTGATGCTGTTTAAAACGCTTAACTACAATAGAAGAGAACTGTGAAGAAACGATGATTTCATACCATTGCAGGCAAAAGTGCACACAGTCCCTAATTAAAATAATTTAGCATTATAATGGATGCCACTCATGTACATGTGAAGTGTCTTGCTCAGGGACACAATGGTAGTAAGTGGGATTTCAACCTGGGTCTTCTGGTTCATAGGCGAGTGTGTTACCCACTAGGCTACTACCACCCATATTACACCCAGTTCATCTTCTAATAAATATAACTTGTAATACGGTGTGAAGACTATTAATATTTTGGCATTCCCAAAATATTTTTAATCTGTGTATGCACATAAAGTACCACTAAAACGGTAAAAACACACCAACACTAACACACAGACTGTAAGCCTCATTAACAGCACGGTCACACATGCAGATGCACAGTGGAGGTGGTTTTCTGAGGTGCGTTACCCATCTCTGGCAGCTGTGACAGGTGTGTGTGTGTGTGTGTGTGTTTGTGTGTGTGTGTAGCTCATCAGAATTTCAGGCAGGGAGTCACGCCAGCGCTTGCTCCGCCTCCTCATAGGCGCGCGTAAGCACACACATTATCGCATGTACAAGCGCACGTACGTGAATGATGAGCGAGGGGCATTAATAATGTATCTGAGAGGAAGCGTTTTCAATCATGGCAATGTCATCGGCTCGTGCTGCGTATCTGTTTAAACACCAGAGATACTGATGAGTGTGTGTGTGTGTGTGTGTGTGTGTGTGTGTGGGTGTGTATGCACGGTCAGACTGCTGTTATTCATTTTCCGCCGGAGGGTGCTTGTGCACATTCTGCTACTCTTGTCTCAACCAATCACCTGCCTTGCTTCAGTGGGCACACAACCTGATACAAGAAATATATGTTTACACACACCCACCCACACACACACAGACAGGCTAATAAACACACACACACACACAGGGCTGTACTGCTTCATCTTCCTTACAGACAGTGTGAGGGGTGCGGAAGCATAATTTTCCTTCCTCTGTAAAATTGTAGTCACACTCTCTCTCACACACACACACACACACACACACACACACACACACCCACAACCAATCAACTTTTCTATAAATTCAATCAGCTGCTCACTAGCTGATCCTGCATTCAGCACAGGAGGAAAAAGACGTTCAGTGCTGACATGGCATCGTCAGAAGTGCCTTTCAGAACGACGAAATCACACAACCACGTCCTCTGATCCGTACACACCACCGCTCATCGCATTACACTCCGCTATCAGGAGCCAAGCACCAAACGCATCAAACGCGGGAGGTAGAGGGAACTTTCCGAGCCAGGCGTCAGATGTGCAGGAGTCGGCTGTCGTTGCGCTGGATGTGCGGGATGTGATGGTCTTCCAGCCTCCCCAGAGAGGAGGGAGGGATCTTCTACAGACTCACTGTCGCCAGCTATGCTTGTTACCCGCGTTTGTCTTGCCTCAGATCTCACACACACACACACACACACACACACACACACACACACTGCTATCGCTTCCAGGTCAGAGAGCAGCAAAGCCATCAGAGTCACCCCATGGGTCAGCGCAGACCTCTCAGATTCTACCTCTCGCACCGCGCTCCTTCTCTTTTCAATCCCTTTCCTCCCACCACCCATTCTCCCTCTCGCTGATTCTCTTCTTTTTCTCCCTCCTCTCTCTCTCCAGCACAAGCTGTTTACTCTGACATTTACAGACCCCGCGCAGACCGATGAATCAATCCTCTTTCTTTTTTACCAAATGCCTAATTAACAAGGGACTCGAGTCTGGCCAAAACAGTAAATGAGCCGGAGTTGCACAAGATGAACGATAAAAGGATGAAGACAAATGGACTGGTTACACTGCGTCTAGGGGCACAAACAACAATGGTTAAATCAATTATCGCAAACCAATATTCATATTCAATAGTCCATCCAACATGTAATGCAGCTTAGTGTGTTACAAGAAAGCCGTCTTTGCCAGCAACGGAGTTTTCATTAACGTCACATCAGGAATTAACTGAAGAACGATAGAAACAAGATCCATTTCTCCCCCGTTTTCCAACATTTTGGTTCCGTAACTAGATCTCTCGCTGCTCTACTTCCCGCTCTCCCACGATGTTCCGAGAATCAACTTTCCTCTTTAATCCATTCTTGTCTGCCTTGCTGGATCTTAATGTTATCTGTGGAAAATTCCATCATACAAACAGAGATGTGCATAGATGTGCTAAAAGTAGCACCTGCACATTCATACATCCCCCACCCTTACACACTACTAGAAAAGACTCACCAATCAGAGAGTGGTAATAAATAACAGCTACGGTTCACAGGGCAATAAAATCCGGTGAAGTGTGCAGCAGTGTGTGATGATTCAACATTAAATTCATGGTTTCAGTGCGTGTTGGGGTTCAGGGAGGTCCTCTCCACAGGACCGTGATTTAGATGATAGAGCTGATCCTCCTAACCCCTACATGCCTACACCGCGCCACAGTCCCACAACAATCCATAGCTGCAAAAATAATAAAAAAGTAATAATAAAAAAAAAAAAAAAACATCACTCACCCATGATGGACACGTCGTACTCGATGAGCAGCGTGGCCTCCTGGCCGCACTGTTTAAGGATGCTCATGGCCTCCGCGTGCGACGTGCCATGCAGGCGAATGCCATCGATGCTCAACAGCCGATCGCCCGGCTTAACCGTCCCCTCCCTGACGGGACCAGAGCAGAGACAGACAGATCAACATGTGTCTAGAGGAAAGAACCTTGGCCCTCCGAATTCAATTATGAAAAACAAGAGGCGGCTGCAAACAGGAGGGTGCATTTCTCAGGCCGCCGCCTGCGTGACTCGTTGTCCGGGGTAGGGGGAATATTTCAGCACAAAGACTGATTGAATTATGGCAGAAAAGCAGAAGCAGAAAGTGCCCCGTAATTGTTTCAGTCATGAAGAGTAAGGAGCGAATCATGAGCGTCTACAATTTTGGTGAAGTTGTTCTGCTTCGATTTACGGTGGTGCTCATGAGAAGGACACATGCTCTGTTGGAAATCTACACCAGAGACATTTAAGACATTGGGCCCTATTTTTAAACTGGCACTAGGCACAATGCATGGTGCATGGTGTGCTCCTAATTTCATCTTTGGGACGTGGAAGGGAAGAGGGAGCTTCATTAGATGAGGAGGAATATTTAAAATCTGTCATTTCTGTCCTGTAAATAAGTATGAAAGTAAGTAAAGCTTTATCATCATCCCAGTCATATACATACAGCACACAGTGGGACGAAATGTCGTCCTCCTGGCCCATAGGTGCAACATAAAACACAACTGAACAGCAGCACTCAGACAAGTCAACCGTGAGGGTAAAAAAAGGTTACAGTTTGCAAATACTATAAAAATACATCAGAGAACAGCATAGTGTTCTCTGGACGTGTCCATTTCAAGTCAAGTCAAGTCAGCTTTATTGTCAATTCTGCCACATGTACAGGACATGCAGAGAATTGAAATTACGTTACTCTCTGACCCATACAAGTAACATTAAATACAAAAACAGTAACAGTAACATTGAATACAAAGTATAAATACAATTTAAAAAAAAAATTAAAAAAAAAACACAATATACAATTTTAAAAACTCCATATACAAATAAGGGCATATGGTGGAGAGTGCAAAACCATGTAGTGCAACAGAGGTAAGTTTAAAGTGATGAAGTGACAAGTGAGGTAGTTGGCAGACCAGAGCTGCACAGAGTGACTGGTGCATGGTCAGTTTGTGTGTGTTAGGGTTCAGAAAGTTTGTGGAGCTGAAGAGGGGAGTGGGGGCAGAGCTGGGAGGGAGTTGAGTTTCCTTTGCAAATCTCTAGTTACAAATATTCATTATACAGTGAAATTCCAAAAAATATGAACATATGCTTTGCTGTGTACTATGTGCTGTTGGCCATGGGATCAATAAAATCAATCAATCAATCAATCAATCAATCAATCAATCAATATGTCTATCTATCTAGTATAAATTCCATTCAATTCCAATGTCTATTCATGCTGTGGCATCAAAATATATGTTAGGGTGGTAGTAGCCTAGTGGGTAAGACACTCGCCTGTGAACCAGGAGACCCAGGTTCAAATCCCACTTACTACCATTGTGTCCCTGAGCAAGACACTTAACCTTAAGTTGCTCCAGAGAGACTGTCCCTGTAACTGCTGATTGTAAGTCACCCTGGATAAGGGTGTCTGATAAATAATGTAAATGTAAATGTAAGTATATATGAGCTCCTTGTTGATGTTGCTCCTTGTTGATGTTTCTGTGTCTAAATTTACATTTATGGCACTAATAATTTGTTTAAAATTGAATGCTGTAAATGTAAATGTTAAAGGGACAGTCCCCCTGGAGGGAGACACTCAGGGTTAAGTGTCTTGAACAGGGACTCAAGGCAGATCTCGAAGCTGGAGTGAGTGTGGGAAGCCCCAGCACCCGACCGGCGCTACCATTTGGGACAATCTCTTAGGAGCTTTTAAACAGCTCTCACTGGGCTTATTACAGGCTAATGGAGGACATCTTCACTGTGCCGTTGGTTGGTGTGGTGAAGAATGTTCCAGAAAAGGGCAGCCTCCCTCCATTTTTTTCTCCAAATGTCCATTTCTCACTCAGTTAACGCCAAGCCGAGAATCGACATGGTCCAACTCCCATCAAACGGCCACTTTACTTTACGGTATTATCCTCCTCCGATGCGCTCAGCATGGTCAGTTGTGGAAAAAGAACGGGAGAACGTTTCCTCCAGTGGAACACTCAAGAAAGGGAATTACCATAAAGTGAAATTAATATTAATGGAGGCGAGAGACAGGCGAGATGGAGAGAAAAGCAGGGAGGAAGTGAAAAGAGTAAGTGATGGGGAGAGGTGTGATGGGAATTATAAGCGCGCTGAGCAGAGGGAAGAGCCCATTTGCAAGTCTCCGGTGTGCAGTTAAGTTAAAGAACCCTGGGTAATGTATTCTGGCAGTGCGGCGAGGTAGAGGAGGAGGAGATTTGTCTTTTTTTTTTTCTCCTGTGGTGGGGGGGGATCTTGGTGGATCTGGATCAAGTATGCGGATGGGTTAACATGACTGGCAGGCTGATTGACTGCCCCTTGAAAGGCGGAGACAGGCTTTTCCGCTCAGATCTCCTGCAGCTGCTCTTTGAAAGAGACGCAGGTAGGTGCTCCGTTAGTCATGTCTGAGTTGGGAATCCAGCATCTCACCTGTCAGCGGGACCACCTGGCCTTATGGTCGTTATGGCGATGGGCCGAGATTTATTTCTGTCCTCATGGGCTCCGCCTGCAGACAATGAGACACAAAGTGCACTTTTCACAACGGTTACATAAAAAGAGCTGTTAAACAGTGATGGCCATTAGGGGTCAGGTAAGATGCAAGTTAGCCCTAGTTAGCCCTCTCTCTAATTAACTTATCAATAAACTTTCAAAATTCTGATCCCGCTGCCAACAGTAGTTCATGCAGGTATTTCATGACACACATAGCCACAAGTTTTTAAACATCAAATTAATTGATTCAAACATAAATTCATATATTCAGTTATACCCAAAGATACAACAGACAGAAACATTAACCTCCTGGTGGATTTAGTATGATTTTACATATACAGTATATATATTTCCTACGTTTATTTAGCATTTCTTTTCATTTGTTTCGCTGTTTCAGTCCCTTGTTTGGAATAATGGAATAATGTTCTCCTTGAAAGGGAAAGCTCTGTTAAAAGTGACGTGATTGTCATTGTGAAACACTGCAGCACAGCACATGGTGACACAACGAAATGCGTCCTCTGCTTTTAACATGACCCTTGGTGAGCAGTGGGCAGCCATGACAGGCGCCCGGGGAGCAGTGTGTGGGGACGGTGCTTTGCTCCGTGGCACCTCAGTGGCACCTTGGCAGATCGGCATTCGAACCGGCAACCTTCTGATTACGGGGCCGCTTCCTTAACTGCTAGGCCACCACTGCCCCATAAACAATGTCTGATACAAAGTGAGACCCACACAGTAGATAGCAAAGTATAAGTACCCGCTGTGAGTGTGTGTGCGGGTGCTGAGTGAGGAGTGAACAACTTTATTCCTCTCAATAAACTCCCATCCTCATCTCTGACTCTCTTCACCTGGGCTTTGGATCTCATCCCAAGAATCCCACTCCATTGGTGCTCTTCACTGACTACTTAACTCATTTTTATCCATGCACACAATATATATATTCAAGCACTCTTAATGGTCCATGTAAAGTATGAAAAAAATTCAAGGCCGTGATTTTTCTCCTCTTTCAAGGATTTGTGCAACGGTGCATTACTGGATATCTTGTTTAGTCTGAATCTCTGAATCGGATCACCTGGACTCAACTAAATACTAAACAAAGCTGCCATTGGTTGATCCTTTATTGGCTCAGCTGCAGAGGTGTGAAAGGACAGCTGCCAGGATAACAACAGAAGCTCTATTACATGCATCACAGCCGCTGAGCTGTAAACGGTGGGGACAAACCGTTATCTCCTGGACGCCACTGGTTGTTTTATAATTCGCGGTGGAGGGCTTCAGGGGCTCACCCAGACCTCAGATGCCAACGCGTCCACATGCAAGCTCTCCAAAGATGAAAAGGAATTTCATCAAAACACACTTTCTTTCATTTGTAAAATGAAACTGGTCTGCTGAGGACCTTGAAGTCGACTTTCTTCCGTCTTCAAAAGGCTCTCTCCGCTTTTGGGTACTCCACTTTCCCCTTTTGTTCCCTTTCAATTTAATGAAACCCTGTTGCAATGTGTAAATACGGGCCAATAAAATGGGAGTGTCTCACTGGCGATGCAAAGGAGCTGAAAATGATATTCAGATCTCCTCTTTCCCTGGCAGCGCAGAGGGCACCGGGGGGAAAAAGAAATGCTCTCCATGCCGAAGGGCTCCTTTCTGAACCTGAATAGCGTTTTCTAAAACTCACTTCACGGTGTGTGAAGACTGCATTATTCATGGCGGAAGGCACGAGCACACACCTCTGATGACGAATCCAAACGTGTTGCCTTCTTTGTGCAGAGTCACCTCCACGTTCTTGAACATCACGCCGGATCCCTGGACGGCTGTGGAGACAAGGCGGCGTTATGCAACACACGTCCACAGAGTAGAGACAACACTGGGACACCACAAAAAAAATCCTCACGGGACAATACACAGGACACTACAAAATCCCCATTCATGATGGCTTCACTCGAGGGCAACCTCGTGTGAACGTTCCAGACTGAGCTTCTCACTCGGCATTCCAGTATAAGCAGTGGGAGAAACTTCCTGCTGTTTCTATTAAGTGTCCAATTCATGGCGAACTAGCGTACACGGATCCCGCTGCGCCTTAACTGCAGCACAAAAAGCCAAGATGCCTGAGGCAGAGGATCCATTTGGTTCCATTTTTAAAACCTTCCATTCCGTTTAATTAGTGGTAGTGGGGTGGTGGTAGCCTAGCGGGTAACACAATCGCCTATGAACCAGAAGACCCAGGTTCAAATCCCACTTACTACCATTGTGTCCCTGAGCAAGACACTTAACCCTGAGTTCCTCCAGGGGGGGGACTGTCCCTGTAACTACTGATTGTAAGTCGCTCTGGATAAGGACGTCTGGTGATCCTAGAAGCCCATGGCCTCTTACTCAAAGCCAGCTTCCTTTATTATTGGCGTAAGGACGGCGTAAAGCGGTCGGTTCCTCCACTACAAACCTCCAGCTCATCCTGTAATGAGGTAGCCCTGCTAGAAAAGATGGCTGGAGGTTGTCTGAGCAGATGAACGCGCCGGCGCTCGCTGCTTAATTACATCACGCCGCCGTCGCCGCTCACAGATGCTGCTATGCAGATTTTATTTTTTTAATCTGACATTCAATTTTCCCTTCGCAGTCATGTGTGGCGTTAACGAGCAGGCAATTATTCCGGATCATTTTCCTTGGCCGCGTGGTTTTGTTGTCATGGAAACGAAAATCTTTGCTCAGTCTGAATAGGATTGTAAGGGGCCCGGGCCATTTCTGGAAGTTTGATGGTGCAAGCGGCGCAGCTCCGGCTCTTACAGACAGGGGGCAGCTCGTACTCCACCTCCAGCACCACCCGCTCGCCCACGTTCTTCAGCAGGCTGATGATCTCGTCGTGCCGGAACTTGGTCAGGTTGATGCCGTTCACCGACTTTATGTAGTCGCCGACGTTCAGCTGGTCACTCCTGCAGGACGCAGACATGTCAGAAATTCAGAGAAGAAAGAAGCCAGAAGGACGGACGGTGAGGAGGTAAAAACAGAGGTACGTGCTTTGATACCCCCTTGGCGGAGACGCATGCGGGCTGTGTTACCGCAACAGAAGGGATGTTACTCTTCCTCTCCGAAAAGAACTAAATAAAACCCCGACCAGACAATCAAAGCTCTCCTAGCGCCTGGTGCCGGGTTTCTGCCACACTTTCTGGCAGAGAGGAGGTGAGGCTTGTGTTCTGTTGGAAGCCGACGGCGTGCAGTGTAAGCTGCTAGGAGCCGGCAGGGGGGATCGGACTAAGTTGTGAGGAAACCGCGTACGTGGCACTGGGGGTAATTCCGAGAAAACGGAAACCCTTCATCCCGGCGTCAGAGTGCATGTGCACGATCGTGTGTTTCCAGGTTTTATATATAGCTGAATGAAAACTTTCTGATTGTATAGTACCTTAAATGAACTCATCTTAAATATCTTATAATAAGTATCTTAAAATATCTCATAGTAGCTTAAATATTATGACTAAAAGTGGGGCTAAATATGACTAAATATGGGGTCGCCATATCTTCAGTTCTGCTCAATTTTACATTGTAGACAATCCTTTTGCATGCTGCTGTATGTGTGTACACTGTACGTAAGAGTGCTGCCGTCTTTATGCAAACAGGGACTGGAGCCCCATGCTCATTAAATGAAGATGACGCTGTTCCTTGATGGCATTAAAAATGGACAAGAACAGGACGAACTACTGGTTATTACAATCAATAATGTATGTATTTTAATAATTGGTCTAAATATATTAAATTCGATTAGATTCAACTTTATTGTCATTACACATGTACAAGTACAGGGCAACCAAATGCGTGGTGCAGTTAGGTTATGAAAGCATGCATATCAAAATTGTTACATGAATCCTATGAATAATGGAAATCATTTTTCTCCCTTGCACGTATTTTAGGATCCGAATAAAAAAGAAAATGACACTGACGTGAAGATAGCCAGACACAGTAAGCTGAAAAGGGAGAATGGTACCTGGCTGCGATGCCACCCTGGCGCAGGTTGGAGACGCGCGGTTTGCCATCCTTGTCGATGCCGCCTGAGACGGTGAGGCCCAGCGTGGCGCCCTCCTTCTTCATCAGCTCCACCAGGCTGGAGCCCTTGAACTCATCTGCGCACACAGCAGAGACAGGATCCCGCGGTGAGCTGAACGTCCCAGAGGAGAACCCCCAATCCACGCAGTCATCACCATCATCATCATCATCACCACCACACATACAGAAGGGGGGAACACTCCCGGTTGCTCTCACACTACTCCATCCCAATTTCCTTTTCTTCTCTGCCTCCCTCTCAATCCCATAATGCCAGTTCAGCACTCTCCATCTTGTCATTCAGCACGTGTCAGAGATCAGAGTCTCCCTGCACACCCACAAAGCACAATCACTGTACTAGGGAGTAAAAATTATAACACAGTTGATCAGGAATATTTTTTTTTTTATTATGTACAGAAAGGCAATCCTACATTTATGCTGTATATATTACACATAAACGTCTTGGGTGTCTGGACCAGGTGTTTTTCTGGTTTTGACACGATGCTGACCGTTTTTCTGCTCATTGAAGCCAATAAAATGGCGTCCAGCACCAGTGTTTGTTTGGCTCGTGTGTTCGGATGGCGTCACATAGCATGTAGCATCTTCTTTTATACCCAAGTCCTGGCGAACATCAAAGAACATCAAGCGAACGCGAGTGAAACACCAATCAAAAAGTGCAGGACCCAAGTGCAGAAATGAGGCATATCAGCAAAAAAAGTCAACAAAAAAGACAGGGCAACGCCCACAACTTTAACGTATTAGTTGGACTAAACACACCCACAAAAGGGCGAAGGTGACTGAACACGTGGTCCAGCGTCTGTGCGTTTCTTGTAAACGTGTGCTGTGAGAGATGAAGGGGGTGTGGTCCAACCAGTACACTGTACCCAGATCAGGCCGCCACAGTCACTACCGGCGCAACGTCGTTATGATGTAATCCATTATGTTCCCCGCCGCATCGATGCAGGATCGTCCACGTCTGCATCGCGACTTCAACACCCCTACACGGCACTGGTACATGCTCTTCGCTGCAGACGCCGAGGCGCGTAATAAAGCAGGGTCCTGATTGGATGTTGTTAATGGCTGAGCCGGAGGCGGTTACTGTACTTCTACAGAGTACAGAGTTGTGTTGTGTTGCGTTGTGTTCTGTGTGTGTGTGTGTGTGTGTGTGTGTGTGTGTGTGTTAATAAAGCTCTCTGGCTGCTGGAGTCTCAGTGTCTCTTTGCACTTCATCTCCTGCTCCCTCTCCCCCGGTTCCCATCAGCCTCAGAGAGAGAATGTGTGTGTGTGTGTGTGTGTGTGAGAGAGAGAGAGAGAGAGAGAGAGAGAGAGAGAGAGAGTGTGTGTGTGTGTGTGTGTGTGTGTGAGAGAGAGAGAGAGAGAGAGTGTCGCAGGGGCAGCAGATGAAAACACACTCAGCATGTCTCCCTCTAGGAAGAGCGTCGGGAGCGCAGCATCACAGCCAGCAGCTCCGTCTCTCCCTCGCTCTTTCTTCTACGCCGCCTCTCTCTGTTTAAATGATGGCATCATTTCCCGAGCTGTCAGATGTGATGGCTTGTTTCCGTCCTGACATTGTTAAACGCTGCACCAGAACGACAGCCGCGGTGACAACGCTGCTGCTGACGGGGGCCGGCTAACCACCTGCAGCAGCGGGCAGGTCTGGTGTCTCGTTCTTTAGTCGATGCAGGGACGGGGCAGGGGAGCGCCGCTGAAACACGACCCAGGAAGGAGGGGGGCTGGTCGGGCTGTCAGGGGACGGTGTGTCACCTCCAACTGCTCCACTGTCTTAAGACAGAGACCCCAAAAAACACACACATTTACATTTACAGCATTTATCAGACGCCCTTATCCAGAGCACCTTACAATCAGTATTACAGGGACAGTCCCCCCCTGGAGCAATTTTAGAGTTAAGTGTCTTGCTTTGGGACACAATGGTAGTAAGTGGGATTTGAACCTGGGTCTTCTGGTTCATAGGCGAGTGTGTTACCCACTAGGCTACTACCACTCTACACACAAACACTCATCTCATTTTGAAAGTGAACAAATAGACTGGTGCACACAGAGAAATGTGTCCTCTGCATTTAACCCATCACCCAGTGGGCAGCCCGGGGAGGATGGAGTGTGGGGACGGTTCTTTGCTCAGTGGCACCTGTGATGGGATTTGAACCCGCGGCCTCCCGACTACGAGTCCACTTCCTTGCCTGCTAGGCCGCTTATTCCGCAAATAATACTGCGAAGAAATTACTTTTATGCTTCTTTGGGGGGGCGCGTCTGGAGGTCACACTGCAAAATGCAAGAGGTCAAGGGTCACAGTATTATTTGGCTGTTTTTCATACAATCCATTGTGAAGCCCTAGAGAAGGGTTCTTCACCTCTCTGCCCTGAAGGTCCAGTGGCCAGTCCACCTGGGAGAGCTGAGAACGTGGTCCGGACAGGGAGCAAAAATAGTGATGGAGGCCGAAGAACAAAGACGGAAAGTGTGTGTGTCTGTGTTTGTGTGTGTGTGTGTGTGTGAGGGTGCTATGTCAGCACAGGATCCCAAAATAAACACACCCCGGTCCTGCGGAGAATTGCGATTGAATGTGAGGCCGCGTGTTTAATCCATCATCTGTTTCATGTCTCAGACGAGGCCCTCCGGTAATTCATTGTGGAAGAACAGTTCAATTTGTCTTCAACCTCCATCAAATAAATTCATTAAAAAGAAGCCGGGTCCCCAGAGGAGCTCTTGACATGAAGAGATATTAGCCGACGCCGGAGAGGCGCGGCTCTTGCCTGTTAATAAGGGCCGGGTGCTGAGAACGCGAGGGGGAACCCGGGTGCGGATGTACGACGTACTGTTCCGCGTGGTTCTCCAACCGAACTCCCTCGGCACAACGTATTTCAAAGATCACAGGCCAGGCTCCATCACACACCTAATGCTGGCCCCGCCCCGCCACAAACGTCCAGCTTTTTCCCGCCATTCTGCTGTTTTCGTCTATTCTTCTTCCTCCCTCGTCTCGCACTCGCCTCTGCGCAGTTCTGCTGGCGACGCCCGAGTCGCCAAGGTGACTCAGCACAGATACCTCCGCTGCAGACGACGGAGTCGAGATGGAGGGAGGATAACTGGCGCTTTGATAACAGCAATGAGGTAAAGGAGCAAAAAAACTAACAAAAAAACAGCACAGGGAGCGGTGGCTGGGGAGAGGCGAACAAAAGAGAGCGCTCTGCACACATCACACACTTCCACACACAGCCAGTCGCACACTTTTCCTCGAAAAGCAACAGAGGGTGGGTTAAAATCCCCATACTTGTTGGAAAATATATATAAGTTATCATGCAATTACCTTTTATTTCCTTTTTGACATTTATATCTCACAGGTATTAAACTGTATTATTCTTTTTAATATGCGCACTATATTTAATCATTAGTCTCTTGGATGAGAAACTGGTGGGCTAAAGGTTGTTTGCAGAACAGAATGACCGCGACTTGATAAGAGGAGGCCTGCAGCCGCAGCGAAGCAAGAAAACAAGAAGACCTTGCGATGGAGCGTCTACCAAGAGACAACCCTACATGCAAATTATAAGCTTATATGGTGTGATCCTGTGATGAATGTACCGCCCTTTATTAAATAAAAAGAGAGGAAGCGGAAGAGACGGCAGAGCTTTTGGAGGCACGATCGTCTCTGATCGCTCTCCTTGCAAGTAAAAAGAGAGCTCAACTGCTTCGTGTCATATCTCTCTATTTTATAAGTGTTGGATAAGACGGATAACACTAACAATACTTCTCATACACTTTATGGACCTGAATGGACAAAAGAACCGGAACGGATGATCATCACACCAACACTCACGCACGGCGACTGTAACGTCCGGCTGTGGCGGCTCCTCGGCGTTTCTGTGGGAACTCATCCTGTGGAGTATGAGGTCTGGTACTGAGGTTGGACGAGAGGGCCTGGCTCGCAGTCTCAGGGATGAAATCTCACCAACATATGTTCAGAATGACCAATTTCGTTTCAGAAATGTTGGAAAATTGGAGACTTCATGCGTGTACAATGTTCTCTGGTTTGCCGATCAGATGTTCTTTTTAGAAAAAAGGCTATTAGTCTGTCTGCTTAACTGCTGTGATAATGGTCGTGGGCCTCGGATGACTATAATAGAGGATAAAGGGACTTGCACCCAGTGTTGCCAGAATAGCCATTCTGGGAAAAATTATGGTTTTTAGACTATTTGGCGTGTGTTGTGTTGAATTTTTGCATGACTGTAGGCTAACACACATTAAAAAGGGGGGCGTTTATATAGTCCAGAATGAGGAAATAGGACGTGCGAGAGCTGTCAGTCCTTACACGTGAAACTTTACAATCGTGTCTAATAAAAAAAAATCATTCATCTACAGGTATCTAGTCCTGTCTGGTTTTCCATGAGATTATTTCTATAAATGAAGATCAATATGGAATAAAATCAATTCAGTCTAGACACACACACACACCTATGCTTAAATTAGCAGTGCGAGCGCCATGAGGGAAGCACTGACGGATCTGGAGTGTGTTCTCTTGGCAGACGACAAGCAGCAGGTCGGCCTGTCTTTCCTGGCAGCTCTTCAGAAGTGTTTAATGCTGACGAAGATCAAGGACCTTCTGCATAAACACAGGGAAGCCCAACTGTGTGTGTGTGTGTGTGTGTGTGTGAGAGAGAGAATTGAGATATTCATAGGCCATATATATCGCCACTCTTCAGAAACAATTATTTTAAGCGCCCGTCTGTAAAAGTCACTCTAATACTGATACTGCCACATTAATACATCAAAGGAGTGTGAGATTTATTCATGGAAACTAATCATGTTAATAATTTAAATGGTGATTAGCTGTCAGACGCAGCCACTCTCAGGATTGTTTTAATAATGAACTGCCGTTCGGCTGATGCCCGCGCGCGATCGTGAGGAGTTGCGTCGGAACTGAGGGCTCGGCTATGAGCGGCACCTGAAGATGACGCCCAGATCAATGCTGGCAAAACAACAAGCGCCATCCCGACCACTGAACACGCACACACACACACACACACACACACACACACAGAGGAAATGGGCAGAGCGAATGTGCGGGTGTATTTTCCCAACGCTACCGAACAGGTGCATGAGCAAACTTCCAGGAACGAATGAAAAATGTTCATTTCACGCTGTGCTGAGCAGGCCCCCGAACAACGTGTTTACTGTCTAACAGAGCCGAAAATGTCACTGGCTTCATTTCATCACCCCCACCCCCCCGAAGAAATAATGCAAATCTACATAGTGGATGTGCCGCTCGAGACCCGCGTTTTAACATTCTGCCGCAAGCTACCCACAATTCAGTTCGGCGGTGCACGACGTCACCCCATACAGAGCATGTAGGTGTCTCTGTAATGGTTTTGAGTGTTACAGCAAGCTCTGACCTAAAGAATGAATCTAACAAATTCTAACTACATAATTCTAACTACATCCTAACTAGTAGGAGTGTTGATATTAATCTCATTATCCATGCATCGCACTGCAGATGTGGACATAATCGATTACATCATACTGACTTTGCATTGGGATTTTCTGGCGGCGGTATAAAAAATCTCATTAAAAGGTAGTGCCGGTTGTGACTGCGGATGCCTGATCTGAGTACAGTGCCGCTGCGAGTAGGAATAAATCCTCGTCCACGTGGACATTTAAAAGAACGCCCTCTAAACGCCATGTGCGTTTGTCGCTGCATTAAATTGCCGTTTCACTGTGTGTTTAGCGTTTGTTGCTGTTTGTCAGGACAAAAATCGATGGCAAAAAAACGTAGCATGCGGTGTTTATTTGACGCCACCTGAACACACAGCCGACCTAATGCTGGTGCTAAAGGCCCGTATCGATGCTTTGATTTGCTCCACTGAGTAGAAAAATGGTCATGTTCAGTCTGCGCTCTCCTGACGCCTGGTTCAGATGTCCGTGTGAACGAGATAATCGATAATCGTTGATAATCGTACTTAAACCCTGAGACCAGTGAAGGCTCACACCTCTAGTAGCAAGTGCATGGTGCAATGTTCCATAACCTCACATCGCTATCTCTTCTTCTGTATTTTACAGAAATAAACAGATTCAAACAAGTAACTGGGACAGTAGGACCTATTCCAGTACTTTCCCATACACTACTTGTTTCAAATATAAAGCACAATTGGTTACGTAACCCAGAACCAGCTGAATCGGCTCCATTTGCACTAGATCATTTTAATTTTCCCCCATTCTGACTAATGGTCCATTTTTAACAGAAGATATGGGCTTATACATGCATGGAATGATAAAGTCTTCCATGCTCAAACAATTCTTAGAAAAGCTTAAGAACCATCTTAAAACATTAAAGCGGCGTGTTTTTTTAAGCAAGTCTGAAGTCTGGCGGTTATCTTTGTCCCTCGCGTTGAGTGGCCTTTTTCCGAGCGTTATAAAAGACCGGTGCATTGCGGCTTACATAACGAACACCATCGCCTTCAGCCACAGGTCCATCTCCTGCAAAGCACCGACAGAACCTCACTCGCATCACGAACGTGGAGACGAGACCAGGCGAAACGAGAAGAGACGGAGGGGGATGCAACAGGAGAATCTGAAGAGGGAAGTGCTGAGAGCAGCAAAGTTCTGCCAGGTTCTGCAGCCACATTCATCACAGCCATCTGTGGTGAAGGTGAAACTCAGGGTGACGGCGTGCACAAGCGATGAGTCACCCCACCGGCGCCCACGCACACTCCGTCCCTCGTGGCACACACAACCGAGACCCACCGTCCTCCACCAGCAACCAGCAACATGCCCGGCGGTCCAGTGGTACTCTCTCTCTCAGGGGCGCTGTCGCGATCCATTACTGACCTCGGCACAGCGAGCGCGAACGCGAGAAACGCTGAGGCCTCGTAAAAAAGCTGAGTCACGCCGAAGCTGCTCATCCCTCCAGCTCACCACCAATGCCGCCGCGTTTCACGCGGTAAGCCCGTCTTTTGGGGGCAGTGGTGGCCTAGCGGTTAAGGAAGCGGGGCCACTTCCTTAACCGCTAGGCCACCACGGCCCCACTAGACCACCACGGCCCCGCTGATATCTATGCAAAACACTCAGTTATCTGAAATGTTTGGGAGGACATGCAGAATTCCTGAAAGATTACCTTGACATTTTCATAATAATGCAGCTGCTGGCAGTGGGAGGGGAGTCAACTTTTTTATGTTTAAGAGGAAGTTAGTCCTCCATTTAGAACAAAGTTTCACTTTAAATTATAGTAATAATAAAAAAAAAAAAAAAGAATACTTTCCATTTTACGAGAAATAAGGTTACTGCTGCATCGCCAGGGGCAATAGTGGCTTAGTGGGCCCTTAATCGGAAGGTTGCCGGTTCGAATCCCAATCCGCCTGAGGTGCCACAGTCCTCACACCCTGCTGCCCGGGCTCCTGTTCCCACTGCTCACCAAGGGTGACGGTTGAAAGCAGAGGACACATTCTGTCACCATGTGCTGTTTCACAATGACCATCACTTCACTTTCACTTTGAAGCTGCAGTAAGAGGAGGTTAATGTGTGAATATGACTTCCCCCAATACAGAACAGAATGGAATGGAATAGAAGTCACAACAGTGGTGGGCAGTGGTGGCCTAGCGGTTAAGGAAGCGGCCCCGTAATCAGAAGGTTGCCGGTTCGAATCCCGATCCGCCAGGGTGCCACTGAGGTGCCACTGAGCAAAGCACCGTCCCCACACACTGCTCCCCGGGCGCCTGTCATGGCTGCCCACTGCTCAGCAAGGGTGATGGTTAAATGCAGAGGACACATTTCACTGTGTGCACCGTGTGCTGTGTATCACATGCGACAATCACTTCACTTTCACTTCAATTTCAACTGAAAATTTGCCTAATAGTTTAATCATTGGATGCTTTCTAACTACAGTTGGTGGCTGTTTTCACCACCTTCAAAATGTCAGGTGACTGTACCAAAACAGATGAATGAAATACTGTAATTTGCACCTTTTCTAGAATACGGTACTTTGTTGACATCATTCCTCATTTCCTTATTAAATCAACACCTCCAGAAAAAAGTCGTAATCTGTCATGAAAACTGTTTATTTTACAGTGGAGAAAATAAGCTTCATTCTAATTATTTCTGTAGCACAGATAAGATGCGAAGGAAATAGCCGCTTGTTTTTCTTCTTGCCCTCTACCAAGGACTTCTGACTGGTTTTTCTCAGATCGTGGGAATATTTATGTAGAAATCCTGAAAAGATCTTTCCCCCGACCCGCCACCCCACCACCACTCCTCTTTGGTCAGCCCGAGGATGCCTTTGGCAGGAAGACATCCCGGAGCAGAAAGCTGCCTGTCCATCCATCATGTATTTTTTACACTTCTGAGGAAGACGGAGAGAAAGAAACTGCAGCAGGCCTGATTATTACAGACAAATCCTAATTTTAAACAATATTTACTCATTCAAATATAATATGTACTTTGCTCTGAAACCTATTCTGAAAACGAAACATTTCAACTCAAATGCCAATACTAATTTGAATTGATATTTTATTGTAAAATTAGTATACGATTAGTGCTGAAAAAAGATGTTATCGAGTAGTGACTGCATTTCACAGTTCTGGCTGTGAGATCATTTGATTTTTTCGTTTTTTCGATGCATTATATAGCTCATGTACAGTCCAGCGCGTGAAACTGACGCCCCACCATATATTTCTGAGAAAGGCGCCAGCATACAAATTGAAATCGTACGTCAAGTACGGGCACGAGCCAAGTAGAAAAAAAAAAAATCGATGAGCATCTATCGAGTTCCCAGCAGCCAGTGTTCCTCACCTGAGGATTAAAAGTGGACGTTGTGAAGAAACTGGCCACCCGCAGACCCAAGCGTGAGAGCTGGGATACGCCGGTGGGCTTCCATTGGCCTGGTATGGTAATGATGTTTATTTACCCACAACACCCAGCTGGGCCACACTGCACCATCCGCCCCGCCCGGGCAGAGACACACGCGCACATCACACACTCGCACACACAAAGTCGTGACTGAGGACTCTGATGGGGCATTATGTTGACAACAATTTTCTAAATGTGGCACAGAGACGATAGCTACACGCTTAGCTGGTGCTAAAAAAAAAAAAATTACCCACAATGCCATGGCACTGAGGAACCGTACCCAGATTCTGTAATCTCCTCTAAAAGCGATGGATGCGTGACAAAAAAAAAAACATGCACACACCAAAGAGAGTCTCTCACTGGCCCCAGGCACCTAAGCAGCAGCCATTAGGCTGAAGATGCCTCGGATGCGCTTACAGCTTCAAATGGGCAGATTATGCCGCGCGCCGTTCCTTCCGCCCACTCCGCCGATCCTTCACGAAGCCGCTTCCAACGTCTCTATTCAGCACGCGGCCCCCTGTCAAACGCGGCTGTCCGGAACGCCGCGCTCGGGGCAGGCCGGCGGCTGTTTATCAGCTTTTAACATGCTTTATTAATCACACTGCAGCACGCCGGCCAGGGACACGCTTCAAACACACACACACACACACACACAGACACACACACGTTCTGGAGTGGGCTGGGGTCTGCGCCGGTCTTCTATGCAAAGAGGAAAGGGCGGCTTGCTAATTAGCCGTAACCGAGAGAGGCGGTGATGACTTCCCAGCAGCGCTGTCTCTAAAAAAGGTTTTCACTTTTCACATTTACGGGTCTATTGTACCAAGAGGCTAATGTCCTAAATGGAGGATTCAACAGCAGACACAAATGAATATAATTCTAAATTGAAAAAAAAAATATACACACACACACACACACATAGACATAACCCCAGTCTTTTGGCCCATCCATCTCTAAATCAGCGTAAATATATAGATGTGACGCTGTCATCGCTGTTCCTTTTTATCTAGTGTCGCACAAATAAGCCCTTTATCTTCTGAAATTCACGCTTATATATTTCTCGTCTGAACATCCCAAATGTACACTGATCTTGAAGAAAAGCAACATTTTATGCTTCTATCATAGGAGAATCATACCTGCAGGTTTTCTCCCCTTAGTTTGCCCCAGATTTGCCAAATGGCCGCACCTCTGGGGCAGAGGAGACTGGCTTTACACTCGCTGTTATTCGTTGTTCTGCTCTGGAACTCATGTGCATTCTGTACAAACACCCGTTCTGCGATGTTCTACGTTACTATTTACACTCCAGTGTTCCGGCGGACTGCTGGGAGCTACACAGCAGATGTGAAAACACAAGACTACAGAAGACAAGTGAAAGATACAGAAACACACACATGCATGTGCACATGCACACACACACACACAAAGTGCCCTGTATGCAACCAGAGATATGCATTACAGAGAAGGGTGGAGCTCGCTACAGTCCGTCAGAGTTGAGAGGTCGTTACCTGGGATACTCTGTCTTCTGATGGCCAGCGCTCCATCAGGCGGCCGTGAGGGGTTGGAGTGTTTTGTGTACGGCCCCTCATCTGCAAAACACAGCAAACCCAGGGTCAGCTACATACACACACACTCACACACACACACACACACACACTGACAAAGCTGCAGTGGTAACACATCCACTGTCAACTACAGATTACTTCACACGGCTGACTCCAGATCAGTCTAAATCTCCATTATAGGCGGGCAAAAGCAGCGGTTACATTGCAGAGTAACACAAAATTAAAGTGTAGTTTTGTGAAATAATCCTGAAATGACACCCCAAGCATGTATGGGGGGTGTATGGGAGCTTCTTCAAAACGGACACCTTTCCGGCAAAAAATTCCTGAGGGTTGATGGAAACGCGACTGCTGACCAACCACTGCAGCCACACACACAGACACACACAAGCCGATGGTGTTCCAGACAAATGTTCTAGATTACCACGACAGTTTCTAGTGGCCTACATTTTCAACCTATTCCTCCTGTCGTTCTGACCCTCTGTCGGCAGCAGCCCCGTCACTCTCTCCGTCTGAGCTGTTAAGATATCACCATGAATGCAAGAGAAATATAATCATCCTCCATATCCCTGACATTAAACATGCACCGGTGGCCATGCCTCTCTCTCTCTCTCTCTCTCTCTGTATGTATACACTTTGATTGCTCTCTTCACAACTGCGCTGGTCTTTCTTTTTACACTCTGTGATTATGCTATTCACTGGATGGAAGCTCCACTCTCTGCAGAATTAGCTCTATTACACGTTGTCTGATGCTTTCCTTCTCCATCGTTTGCTGGCATGTGATACGTATGTAGTTATCACAAGACGGTTAATCGAAGCAGCAATGATAAATGACACTGGGAAAGAAAAACAATACATTTTGAAAATGTGGTGTTGTTTCTATAGCAACAGCAATCTGAACATTCCAGGGAATTTTACCTGTACGTTCCCCTGATGCCGTTCAGCCACAAACCCCACCCTCCCCACTCACCACGTCCAACGCTGGAGTACAATCCCAAGAAACGCTGGCTGCTCCATATTCCCCACACGCGTTGCGGTCTCGCAGGAGAGCACCGTCCCGCAGAGCTCAGCAGGCCGTGGCTAACCTAATTCACATTCAGCTGCCAGGGCCTCCATGCATTCTTCTGCCCTGTGATCCTCAGCTTCACCGACCTCCATTAACAGCAGGAATAACCCTGCCAGATACCTACACAGGCTATCTGATTCTTATGCACAAGCCTCCTGACTTCTTCAGCTCACAGCCGATACCTGGTTCGAAATGGCCATCAACTAGGGCAGCGTTAGTTGTAAAGAAAAGATTTTTTCAGGCCAGCTTCCAAACGGCTGAGGAATCTCATGGCAGTGAAAAGAGAGAAGTGAGGAACCTTCTTCTATCTAGTGACAACAACATGGAGGAGGTTTGGTGGCCAGGAGAGGTCAATCAAACAAAAAGTGTCAGGATTCACACTGAATTATCTGTGCATCAAAAATAGACAGATCCCACCCTTCAGTGTGATATAAGTAAGCACCACTAGATGGCGCTCTCTGGTTGTGAATGCGCAGAGACGTTTTACATTTCCATTTCCATTTAAGTCATTTATCAGACGCTCTTATCCAGAGTGACTTACAATCAGTAGTTACAGGGACAGTCCCCCCTGTAATTTAGGGTTAAGGGTGTACTCACACTAGGCACGGTTGCCGTGAACCGGGCCCGAGTACGATTGTCCCCCCTCCCCACTCCCCCTCTGGCCTGAACTCACATATGCTTTCAGCATTCGTGCCGGAGCACGCTTACGTCATTGTGGTGGGCGGGGTTTCAGGATAAACAGGAACAGCGGCGCTCTCGCTGATCGCAATGGAGTCCATCGCTCTGGTCACTTTGTGGCTACTACTGAGTCGTTTGGTCCGCGGTGGTCCACAGCCCTCTCACAGTCTGTTGCTAAACAGGTCTGTCGCTTTTGCGGCACGGACGTTTTCTTGCAGTCGTGCTGCTCGTATGAGGAGGTTTGCAAGGTTCCAGCTGATGAACAAGATAATCGCGGATTTTGCAAAATATATCGGAGACTTTATGCGTTTTGTCCAGCTGTTCTTGTATGCTCTCATCTGCCCAAATTTCCAACAAACATTGCACCTCTGCAGTAGACCAAAACGAGTGTGTTACCCACTAGACTACTACCACCACTGCGCCATTTTAAGGAAAGTTATACTTGGGACCCAGTGTTCAACTAAATGGAATTAGTCTAGAATACAATAAACAGAATGGCAAACTGTAAGCAGAGGAATACACACTAAGTTAGAGTTATACACTGTAACTATACTCGAATAGTAACCTTACCAATGTTTACACAATCAAGCCAATGTCAATTTCCTTAAATATGACACAAATTTGATCTGAAAATGAAAGTGTAAAAAAGGTGACTAGTGTCCAATATTTTCTGATCGGATTCAAAGATCAATGACGGCCCTTCCAATTATCCGCCACGGAACGCCGATTTTTTTGGGAACCCTTCATGAGTTGCAAAGTGATAAAGCGCAGGGCTGCTTTTGTGTCACCCTTTAGCGTTGCGTCCAGTGCATAAACAAGCATAAACTTGGTGCAAACACACAAATCAGATATGGGCCTAAATAATTTTAAAGTGTGAATGGACTTTATTCATTGGCCAAATATATCTACACTGTTGCACACTGTTGCCAGGTATACAGTAATTGTCATATTTTTACCATAATTTTACCCTCTTTACGATGCACAGTCAATAATTCCAAAAATCCCATAATATACGATGACTTTCATTCCTTCATCCCTTCATTTTAAGTTATTTCACGAGCATGTCAAGGTACAGATCTCTGTTTTCATGTGGCCTCTACTCCACACATGTAGAGGCGCTGTTCTGCCCAGAGGTGGTTTTTACAAATGTTCTGTAGGTACAAGTTGCATTATACGCTATAATATACACAATCTGTGATGATATTTGTTAGTGAAGCAGATCTTCTGAGCAACGTCTCAATAGAAATTACGTGTGTACAAATATTTTAAAATGCTGGTACAATACTTCAACATTTTGGATCTGGCAACACTGCATTTGCACATCCCCCATTCAGTTCACTACTATCAAACCTCACAAGTGTGCCTTATTCGTTCAAATTCACCACCTCCGCTCCACCAGACAGTCCCCCCCGCCACGTAAGATCACTACGATCCGCTTTCACCCCTGCAGACTCCATGTAATCCATCTAGAAACAGCACATTAATCTCCCTGAATAATAACGTGAAAACACACGGATGCACACGCGTGGGGTCTGTGTGTGTTTACACTTTCCAGGGCGGCTGGAAGGAGCGGTGACCCCCGGGTCAGAGGAAATCCGTGTAGTAGGCGGACGGCCTCTTATTAAAACACTCATCCCCCTGTCTGTCTGTCTGTCATCCACCCGCAGCCATCTGCACCACAGCCTGATTTACTGCATGTGTGTAGCAGATTTAATATATTTCATCTCGCTGAGTGCGTTCGTGTGTAAGACATCAACGTTGCCTGAGGCAAGTCTTGCCTGTACGAACGTAACGTGTTTTTCGTGCGATTTCGTGCAACATATTGCAATGTTTTATGTGGTGATATTGCATCGATACAGGGACATCAAATATCAGCATTTATATCTTATTGTGATACGTATCGTATCGTGAGACCCTTGCCAATACACACCCCTAGTACAGTGTAAAATGTATGGTGCTGACACCAGTGTTAAACCACCATACTGGCTGATAAGTGTAAGTGTTTGTGGGCATATTGTGAAAATTAATTTTTGATTGCCAGCAGCGTCGTTCTATCATCTGCCACTGATGCTTGCAGCAGTAATTCATAGATTTGTAAAACCAGCCACATGGGCATAATTTTTGAACTTCTTGACTTTAACAATGCCATAATCCAGTGCGGAAGGGGCAACTCCGGGTCCAGGATTCGGACCGGAGTTTCATGTTGGTCCTGTGTTATTATGTTTCCTGATGTTTTTACCTGTGTGTGATTGTGTAAAGCTGCCCTGTTCGTGTCTGTTCTCCGTCGGGTCATTGTCTGGTGGTGTTTCCCCTGTCCTGTTCGCCATGTATTATACCCCTGTTTCGTGACGTTGTGCGTATGCGTCCTTCTTCCTTGCCATGTCCAACCATCGTTCCAGAATGTACTGCCTTGCCATGACAAACCTTCCATTTCAACAAAATTTATGAAAGATTTTGTTTGCGTTTAAACACGTGTCATCGAGAGAAGAAGCAGCTTGGGAAATACATCAGGAAGGTAGCTTTAAAACAGATTCAAGTACCCTGCGTGTTTGTGTGTGTGTGAGTAACACAATACGTGGGTACCTCACTGAAAGCGCTCTGAGAATACATGTCACACACATTTACACAAGAAAAAAGCCCCTTCCTAACAAATTCCTTCAATCTCTGAGCTGTGTGATCTGAATATATCTGAAGTGTGTGTGTGTATGTGTGTGTGAGAGAGAGAGAGAGAGCGAGAGAGGGAGGGGGAGAGTCAGTGAGCACAGAGGGGGTTTAATTCAACACCTGAGCTCAACATATGCAGCCAACTGACCTGTTTCTGGGACCTCTACCACAGCTTAAATGCCCACACACACACACACACACACACACACACACACACAGATATATTCTCATGCACAAAGGCAAACAAGGACAGCAAAACAGCACAGGCTGTTGACATATGTGCATGAAAGAACCTGAAAACACACACGTTCCATCCTTCTCCAAAGCCACACTGTCACCAAGAGTCCCAGCCACCCACCCAGATCCACACTCCATCTTCTCTACATCCCTCCTCCACCGTTCCCTGTCACATCCCACCTCTCTGTTATCAGGGTCGTGGGGTAGGGGGGTAAAATGAAAAGCGATCACGTGTGTTTAATGACCTGACACAGAAATGTCAGGCCACACACGCTGACACACACACACACACACACACACACACACAATGTGCCATTAAATCAGTCACACATCCATTGAACTGCTGTCAGTGTGGATCACAGCCGCCGCTACCATCGGCGCTCTTCGCTTAAAACAATTACCGCGAGCCGCTGAGTCACACCGCGCAGCGCCATCCGACCTCACCTGCGTCGTAGCCAAACACCTGCGACGCGCCGCACAGGAACGCCATGCCGCCACACTCCGGGCTCGCACAAGCCCCGCCCCTCCCCGGGCCGGTAACGGGATCCGGCCCGAGTCCACCTCGGTCCCGGGGTGCCAGAGGAGGTCTGAGGTCACCACGGCAGCATTCTCCTCACCGCTCGCTACGGAGGAAAGATGGGTGATGCGAGCTCCACCCAGCGCAGACAGCAGCAGTCCAGGTCGGAAGCAGCGGTGTGTGTGTGTGTGTGTGTGTGTGTGTGTGCGAGTTTAAGTGTGTGAGAGGATGAAGAATCCAGAAGACTCCTTCTAAGTGAGCGGACAAGCCGGGCCGGAGGAAGGGAAATGTGCTGCGGCCGAAAGAGGAAGAGTGAGTTAAATCAGAGAGGGAGAAAAGGGGAGTGTGTGTGTGTGTGTGTGTGTGTGTGCGTGGGGAGAGGAGAGAGAGAGAGCGAGAGATGGAGGCAGGAAGGACTGTCATCCTGTCAGGTCACACTACACTCAGCCAGGCGTAGCAGGCAGGCTGGGGAGCAGCGAGGAGACGTAGGTGAGGGAACACGGTGGTGGTCAGTCAGGCGGCTTCTTCTACATTCACACCAGGCACCATCATCTCACAGATATACAAGAAATATACGACTGATAGGTTGCGGGTTCAAATTCCACTGAGGTCCCCACACACTGCTCCCTGGGTGCCTTTCATGGCTGCCCACTGCTCACCAAGGGGTTAAAGGTCCTCTGACACAAATTTCATTTTATTTTTTGCTTTTATATCGGTCTCAGTGTCCCTTAATATTATATTTGAAGTCTCTTTCCAAAATTCAGCCGTGGTGCAGAATTACAGCCACTTTTGTCCAGTCCCACAATGAGGTTTCCCCAGGACACGCCATTTCTGTGTCTGTAGCTTTAAATGCTAATGAGGAGGAGAGAGGCGGGACAAGGAGGAGAGCGGCCTGTAGAAGTTGAGGGGGCATTCGCGGAAATTATGTCATCGACACCATTCGCCAACCAGGATGTTTGCCGCAAACAGGAAGTCATGACAAAAAAAATTAATTAAAGCACTGTTTACACCAATCGCCATTTCCAGGCACTGCAGGAAGGTTGCCGGTTCCTCCGAGGTGCCACTGAGCAAAGTACCGTCCCCACACACTGCTCCCCGGGCGCCTGTCATGGCTGCCCACTGCTCACCAAGGGTGATGGTTAAAAGCAGAGGACACATTTTGTTGTGTCACCGTGTCACAACAAAACAAAAAAGTTTAGTGAAACAATAAAAATGTTACTTGTTGAGCTGGTTGTCTGGTGATGTTTCCCCTGTCCTGTTGTCTTAAATGTATTAAACGTATTAAACCCCTGTTTCGTGACGTCGTGCGTATGCATCCTTCTTCGTCGCCATCATTCCAGATCTACTGCCTCGCCATGTCAAACCAGCGTGACAGTGTCCAATCTCAGGTCATCTCCAAACTAGACTACTGTAACTCGCTCCTGGCTGGTATCCCTCTTAGTGCTGCTTGACCTCTCCAGCTGATCCAGAACACTGCGACACTCCCAACAACTTGGTTTCAACCTTCCCGCAATTCTCCCACCCCACCCCACCGCTACGTTCCCTCCGCTGGCTTCCTGCAAATTTAAAATACAGAGCCAAGGAAGGGTCAGCACCGTCCTACCTGAGATGTCTCATCATTCCTCGCTCTGCACCTTGACCTCCCTGATCCTCCGGCACTGCTCACCACCATCTCTCAAGGTACTAGGATAGCGTTCATCTAGACTCTTCCGAGAGTACGTGGTGGAATGAACTCAAACTAAAGCTAAAAACCTTCCTTTTTACTTAGATTTAAAAGGTCTCTTACATATATTTTTAAAGAAATTGTTTGGATTCAGAGTTATTAAGATAACGATATTTACAGATCGGGTCCTAGTGAACCAAATGAGGGAATGTCTGATGATGGACATTTTAAACTGCTTCGGAGAGGTGTTGTATGTGTAAATCTAAAGAAGACTCCTGGTTACAAAACTCAGAACTTCAACCAAAAGAGGCTGAGAGAGCGTTTGAGTCACCAAATCATATATATATATATATATATATATATATATATATATATAAAAAAGTCCTTTGCAGGAATAATTAAAGTACCATTAATTGAGTGTGTGTGTGTGTGTGTGTATATATATATATATATATATATATATGAGTGTGTGTGTGTGTGTGTATATATATATATACATATATGCAGCCCTATTAAAATATTCATAGTAACTGTTATTTTCTAACTGCTTCTATTCATTTTAACAAACCAGATTACCGCAAAGCTCACAGGTTCAAACCTCACTTGCTCCCACTTGCATCCTGTGCACGATGCTGGGCAAGGCATCATCTAAAAGCAATGTCAGTAATTAAATGTAATTCTTCTGGAAAAGGGATAGAAAAACAGTAGCCTATCTGCACCCGTACTCGTAGCAACCCAAACAATTAATGGTTATTGCTGTATGGGCTGAACTGGTTCCTACCATACAGCCATAATTACCACGTGTTGCACAATATAGCAAATCAATAGAACGATCTGTCAAAAAGTCCTTTGCAGGAATAATTGAAGTACCATTAATTGAGTTGCCGCTCAGCTTTCCCGCTGTGTTCAGATGCTTTAATATTATACCATTATTAGTACATACGCTGACAGGGAGGGGTTTTATCCGAGAAAATGATGCTGGTGATTAGCACACTAATAACATTATTATACGTTATTTTATGAGGCTAATTTGTGAACAGGACATTGTGACAGATTAGACATGCCGAGTTTGATGAACAGGTCGTCTTTAACAGTAAAGATTGGCCGATCACACACACAATGCTCGATTAAGCTGCACGTCAAACCATTCTGTCATCAAGATAAACACACCACAGTGCATCTCACTCAAACACCATTTCCCAGTTGTCATATATAAATGTGTATTATCCATATTGTATACTTCATGGCCATATGTGGCATTTGAATGATAAATGAATATTTGCTGGGGAACAGAGAGAATAAAAGTACTTCCACTGACATCACAGTGAGGCACAAAGACGGTGGGAGCTGTAACCCTGCAGCTGCCTAGATAAAAGCTGCGCACTATGTGTGTGTGTGTGTGTGTGTGTGTGTAGTGAATGACGGATCCCTTATTTTTACTCATGAGCTCAGACTGTTTTATAACACACACACACACACACACACACACAGAGAGAGACCCGGGCTCTCTGGCAGCTTCTTTCTGCGTGTGCGTGTGTCGGGGTGGTGAGGCGAACCTCACTGGGATTAAAAGCGGCTAAATTTTCATCTTTTTTTTTTTTAGGTCGGGCTGTGTGTCAGTCCCAAAGCAGGACGCTTCACTGCGGCGGAAAAATATAATGATGAGTCACTCCACACACTCTAATATCCATAACAACTCTATATCTGAAGCATTTTCAAAACCAGCGGGTCGGAAAAGGAAGACAGAATTATGAAGGAAAGATGTGTATTCGTGACTCATTAATCTCAGTCTTCAGACCCGTGACCCCAATCAATCAGAAACGAACGCTAATAAAGTCCCGTGATTGAGCCATACATCATCAATTCTTTACATGATACTGTGTTATTTTATAATGCGTCTGATTGGCTGGATCACATCACACCTGCATCTTGTGCATTAAAATTCTTTATTACTGCAAAAAGGTCTACTTTGTGAAATTAACATTCAATTTTCAGCCACTGGCCCCTTTTTTCCTTTATATGTAAAGTTCCTTCATATGTAATAAATACAAGGACTGGTCGCCCCCAGGCATGTCCTAGGAGTGTTAAAGGGTTAAACGACCTCCTAAAATATCGTAAAGTCAACTGAAGATGACACGGCTTGTTGCTTCATTAAATTACTGCGCTATTAAGGCTGTAGCAAGCGAATAAACGATTACAGGCGAGTGAACGCAGGCTTTACGAATGCCTATGGAAAATATTGAGAGCCAATGAGACACTTCGAATACTGGGATACTCCCACAACAAACACTCATCCGTATCCACCCCCCCTTGGGCGAAAAACAGCGGCGCATCAGCAATGAATCTGGGACAGAAAGTGTGTTACACGTAGCGCATGTAGTTCCTGATGGAAAACAGAATGCGCACATGAACACCCCCATTAATCACATTAATCACCATCTCATAGCAGCTTCAGAAGGCAATCTGCAATGGCCCTACTTTACCTATATTTACATGATCACGCTAATCCTCGCCTTAATTGGAGCTGGAGGGCAGGCACTTCACAGGAGAAAAACAGGCAGGAAGCAGGCCACTGCCGCCCCTGCTGCTCGCGTTGCCTATATCAGGAAGTCTTTGTTATCAATAACGAAGCCATTTTAAGCCCAGAGGCTGAAGCGCTCTGCGTAGGATCCATTTCCTCCGCGGGAAACAGCACTCGGAGTGATGAGTGATATCCTGCCACGTGATTTCTCTCATTTCTCTCACAATGCATATACGCAACTGACAAGCCGATCAAATGCGGCGAAGAATGGACCACAAGGTGACCACCAGCAGTAAAGGAAGTAAACCCGACCTTGGACCTGCAGTTCATTTTATGAACTGGCTGATATCATTTTATATGAATTATTTGGATGAATACTTCATACCGATTCGCTGGTAGGTGTGCGTTAAAACGGCATTCGTCTGTGAAGCAGCAGTAATTAAAGTTATTTGTCAATATTTCATTGGTAAAAGGCAGGAAACACAATGCCCTGAGTGTAGTTATTGCGGTGAGGGATGCCAGACTGGTCCCAGCATCCATCCAGCCACACAGGCAACATGTAGTCCATTTAATCGTAGCGATTTATTAAATAAAATTCAATTTCTGTTGCAATTTTGCCCCCAAAAATCTTTTGAATCATAATCGGTCTGCACTCAAAACTATCAACTGGATGGCAAATTGAGTGCATTGTTATGTCCACTCATGCATTTTAACATTACGCATATTTGTTGCAATATGTGTAAATTAATTTTTTGCACCGTTGCCCAGTGGACTAAGAGTTGTTACGTGCCTTTTTGTAAAAAAAAAAAAAAAAAAAAAAAAAAAAAGGAAGAAGAACTTTTAGACAGAAGTGCTAGAGTAGCATATTAAAGAAAACCCAGAACCAACCCTCAGGTCTGTATTTAGCTGCAGAATGAAATCACTGATGGTCCCTTCAGGGGAAAAGGCTTTTCAGACAGCGGGTACACACTGTCCACTCAGCCCGCTGACATCACTCGAGATCCAGAGTGCTCTCTCTCTCTCTCTCTCTCTCTCTCTCACACACACACACACACACACACACACAATGCATAAGTGGTGCATGAAACTTTAAAGAAAGAGCAAGTGCACCCTGCATTAGAGCAAGCTTTTGGAATAAAGCCTGGCCTGCACTGACCACAATCACACCAGTATCCTATTAATGACTGGACTGATCAATATGAAGTACAGCTTTAAAAAAATGAAGATGAATTGCAATGAAATTCTGAATCAAAGCAGAAAAAGGAAAGAAGATTTAAGATAAACCAACTCTGCCACATTTAACTTGTCAGTTTGAAGGCGCGGTGGTTAGCATCGTGGCCTCGTACCTGCAAGGTTGTGAGTTTGAAATCTCAGTCCAGAGCTTGTGCGTGCGGAGGTTGCATGCTCTCCCTGTGTTCTCTGGGTTCTCAGGTTTCCTCCCACCATCCAAAGGCATGCATTCTATGTGCACTGATGTTTTTGAATTGTTCGTGAGAGTGAGTGCATTTGTGTGCAGCTTGCGCTGGGCTGCCCAGTGTCCCTGGCCTTGATTAACCGTGACCTTGTTTAGGATTATGCATTTATGGAAAATAAGCGAGTGAAAGAAATTGGTATTGACGGGTCTTTATCATAAGAAACTCTCTGTTAGACAGAAGCACATTAGTGCAACTTGACTCGTTCTCTGCTTCTATCAGAGGCTCCACAGTAAGTATGTACATACGAGAACATGACGTCCTTGAGTTCATGAAAAAGAGGAGAAAAAAAAGCGGCTTTAACAGAAGGCAGCGGGCTATTTCAGTGTGTGTAAACAGATCGATGCAACTCCTCATGCAGCTCCAAGGACAAGAGTCACCTATTTAAACCAGAAGAAGCTGCTGGAGGATGGACCTCGGTGAGGGACAATGCATCGGCAGTCACGCCCGACATGTTCCCAAAACGTTCCCTGAGCGTGACTGTTGCTGTCTGGAACGTTAATTGCTTCGAGAAGCATGGTTTCCAGATGGACCCATCAGACCTGTGACCAGCTGTTGTTTGGAACCGTGCACCTTCTCACGTCGGTCCATCCTTCCTGACGGTTCCCTGGACAGCACAGATTCCTGGAGGTCTGATAATACCGCCGCTTAAATATTTCATTCCTAAAAAGCACACAGCTAGAAGCCAAAGCACAACTGAGGCCCGTCCCTGTTTTTGGACGTACTGTAGAACGTCCGGCTGAGAAACGCTGGCCAGCAGACACGCACGCGGTACGGACGCCGCGAGTCCATGCGTGCTGAGCGGCCGTACGGTGAATAGGGCAGACCTGCTGATGCAGCCTCGCATGCCGCCTGCATTTGTAGGTCGCAACACACCCAGCCCCCGCCTCGTCGGCAGCAATTTACCGAGCATGAGAACATCAGACAGGGAGCGCGCTCATTTAGGGGGCGCTTCTCAACGTGGCATCCCTCCCTCTGTCTCTCTTTCCCTTGAGTGTTACGGACGTCTCCGGAGAGACAGCAGAGACCTTCAGCGTTACCTCTGAGATCCCGTAAAAAAAAACAAAAAAAAAAACGGGCCAATCGTCAAATTCTGGACCCTGCTGAAATTCATGAGACGTTCTTGATTAATGTGATGCTTTGACCTTGGAGCAAATGAAAGCGATCCAAGGCTTCTGAAGGAGACCTTCATTACTAATGCAGCCACACCGAACCCCTCAAAATTCTGGTGTGGAGTTCTGATTCCCCAGACACTTAATTGAACAATTAGTGCTGCTAATTGGCCAGAGCCTGCTTGAGCTTCCCCTCTATCTTCCACCACAGCCTGGCCGCCTGCCCTGGAAACGATCTCTCATTCCGAGATCTGCAGAATAACATTATCCGGCGTCTCATGCATGGAGATGCAATTTAAATGTATTTCATAGTAGGCCTGGGACTGAATGTCCCACTCACTGAGAGACACAAAAAATGGATTATTATAGAAAATTAGCAGCATTTTTAAAGAATGAAATACGAATACGCAGTATGAAGTGTCATATAATGAAGCACCAATAGATAAAGCATGTTGAGGACAGACCTAAATATAAATATATGAGTTTCATATTCACAACATGAGTAATATGATGCTGATTTAATTTATTAATTATGGAGGAAATCATCAGTATTGGAATCTGTCATATCAACCAACTAAATGAATTCATGGAACTGAGGGTGAGGTCCTTACAAGATTCATTTCAGCTACTGCTGTGGCCATCCTGATGCCTGAATATGCATCTGTGTGGTTTTACTTTTCTACCACCTCTGGCAGAAAAAAAAAAAACATTTTCACATCTATTGGTGTTAGTAGCCCAGGGGGTTGGCTATAAAGTCACAGGTTCAAACCCCACTTACCACCATTGTCCCCCTGAGCAAGACACTTCACCCTGAGTGTCTCAGGGGGGACTGTCCCTGTCACTACTGGTTGTAAGGCGCTCTGGATAATGTAATGTTGTCGGGTTTCTCTATTGTCTGGAAACACATCCTGATGACTCTGGTGGAAATGACATTCAGCGAAGTTAAACGTAAAATAAATAAATAACAGCAAACCTCTGCACATTATTCTAAATGACAGAAAATCAGCAAATGAAGCTTTCTGTCATGCACACTAATCAATGGTTGTCATTAATTTGAGTGTGGAGAACAACCAGTTCACTGCTATTTGCGGCGACTATTCGGTGAGGCTCTTCAAAACACCTTCACCCTCCGCATCCTGACAGGTGGATGGATGTTAGAGAGCAGGCGTTCGGCTGTCAATCACATGAGAGAGAAAAAAAAAAAAACGTCTAAAAAGGAAACACACCTGAGTGGCAGAAGGGATGATTTGGTGCCGTTCCTTTATTTCTGAACATGGGTATTAGGATCAATCAAATCCAAAATGGCCATAACAAAATCAAAGTTTGATATATTAGTGTGTGTGTGTGTGGTGCCAAAGCTGTTGGTACAGCAGCCGCAAACAGTAGTAGCAGAAGTGAGCGAGAAACGGCAAATATGATGACATATAAACACATTCAGACTAATACAACCCAACGGAGGCTCAAGAGGCATGGACATTGTTGATAAAAGTGAATTCTGTATGTTGAAGATATGTTGGCTATTTAAAGTCTGACAAGAAGCAGAGAAGCGCGCACTGCACACCGTGTCTAAAGAATGCTCCTAAAAGTCCGGTGATACCACGAATCTTTTTCACCATCTGATGCCGTGCCATCCCTTGAAGCACGCTCAATGTAAAACTTTGCAGTCTCAGACCCATGCATGGACCCTAAAGCAACCAGCGTGATACCTGCGCTCCAGCAACAGACTATAGTTCCGACTTTCGCCAGCGCCACGCCTTACGACAAAAACACGAAGATGCACAGAGATGCTGAAAATGCAACAGCAGGTTTTATTGCAAAGGACATGAGCACTGCCACTGAGCACTGTGGAAAACGGTGGATTTATACGACTTATTAATGTAATTGACTCACGTTACCAACTCCCTGGCTGTAAACATCTCTCAGACGGCAATTCCCGAGCTACAATTTGTGTCCTTCTTCGCTGCTACATTGGATTTGTGGTCAAGTCTCACATCTGAGCCAAGTTTGAGTCTGCCCAACTTATGGACAATGATTGGAATTTTCATAGAAGCAAATGTCTTCAAACTGCCTACTTTCCAGAAGACCATAGAGGCGAAGTTATTGCCTAAGGACTGACTTAAGGACTGACTTGCATCCTGGGGACTGAGCGAAGACAAACAAGTCTGCATCACAACTGACGGTGGAACAAATACAGTGAAGGTCACACCAATAAACAAGGGGACACGACTGCAGTGCTTTGGGCACCTGCTTCATTCAGCTATTGGTATGTTAATCAGTTTAATTGTATTTCCAGATTACATTATTAACAAAAATAATAGGATCCTCAACTGGACACTTAAACTGTTCAGATCGATAACAAAAATTATTTAAAAAAAACGTACTATATTGATTTGAGTGATTTTCATTCATTTATTTTTAACTTAAACTTTCGTTTTTTTTAGCTTTATCTTTCCTCAGAAATCATAAATCAGTTAGATTTAACGGATCTATTTACCACTTGGCTCCTACCTGGCAGGACATGGCTCCATCCATGGACTCCTCATCATGGATTGATAAAAGAAATTCTGGTCAGAACCGTTTAGTTTGTTATATATTTATTTAAATATTTTTCATTTATCGCACTTCTGACAAAATAAAAAAATTATATATATATTTTTTTAGATAGATCAGTGAGAGTAAAAAGGTGGTATGACAGTGATTTGCTTTATATCATACTAAACATACTACTACTAAACATACTACTTTATATCGACTAAAATATATAAAAATATCGGATATGTGTGTGTGTGTGTGTGTGTGTGTTTGATTCACAAGGTTAAATGTACATGTAGGGATAGGTATGGACTTAGGAAAGTATGGTTAATTGTACTGTTAATTGTTCTACTGTGTCCTCAAAAAGTCCTGTGTGTGTTACATGCAAGGAGCGCATATCATTAATATGCATTGTGGGTAAATTTGCCCTCCACCATCAAACACTCTACCCATTTCGGTGCTGAATGGAGGCCCTGTTTTCTGAGCGCAGTGTTTCTACTGTGGCGTAGTTTGTGTGTGTGTGTGTGTGTGTGTGTGTATAATCAGCATTATATGTGAATGACACTGGCTGACAGAGGATGAGAGTGAGGAGTTGGAGGAGGAAATCAAAAGGGGAGATGAAGTCTTCGTCCTCTCCAATACGAAGGATTGAAAATGACAGCGTCCCACCCCATCCGACACTGGGGAGAGTTTGTCTTTACTTCCCCCTCGGTTTCTGCCCGTGGGTCAGTGGATTGTTTGCGGGAAGCAGAAAGCCCCATGGAGTCTCTGGATTAGTTGGCACTGTGCTGCTTTTATTCTGGTTTCCTGGGGGAGTTTTTATTTATTTCCTTGTTTGCCGAGAGTAAACAACAAGGCGAGTGCTCTGGGCCGCCTGGCAGAGGGCAGGAGCATCGCTGCAGATGAGAGGGAGAAATCTGGAGGAGACGCGAGTTTCATCCGCTGCCAGTGTTTCAATTACGCTGCCTCTGAGGGAGTGGGGGCTCCTGGGACTCCGCGACTCTGTGCCATTTCCATGATGCCTCCATCTTAAAAAGTGGAGAAAGTGGACCAGGCTCTTAAGAACGGACGGCCAATGAGGTGCTGTGCAACAGTCACATGGCCAGTGTTAAATCTTTTAGCACTCAGGAGACGAAGTGGAAGGCCAAATCTTGAATCAGTCTCATTGGCATGTTGGTGTTGGTAGTGGGCGTGGCCATGTTTGTGACATACTATTTGTACAAGGGGTATCAGGAGTGTTAGAGAATGGAGGGAAATGGCTTTTTATCCCTTAAAAGCCATCTGCCGAGGCCTCCCGATAGTCATCGAGCGGAACTCTAAAATGCTACGTCACCTCGTAGCACTCCACTCTGCATACCATATGTCCTGCATTAATCTCATTGGACGTCCCAGGATGGGTTCCCCTTGCTGAGCCTCGGTTCCTCTCAAGTTTTTATCTCTTTTTCAGAGAGTTGGCTTGCTCTCTTGTGTTATTGTGCTGCTGTTCCATTGCTTTTCACTGTATAAATAAAAAATCGATTGAGGAGATGAGCTACACCTGGGGGCGTGTGACGATTCTTTATTTCTGTAAATCCTGCAAACATAAATGCAGTAAAATTTGCATAAATAAATTTTAGAAAAAACATAGCAGGGTATAAACTGTGCCACACACAAATAAAGTCAGACTGGCCCTTTAAGAGTCATTCTCATATTAGGAATCATCTGTAATTCACAAACTAATCTGAGGATTCCAAAGACTAATCCTCAGTGTTAGAAACACAGCAGTGTGATGCGTTTTTGTGTGTGTGTGTGTGTGTGTGTGTGTGTGTGTGTAGATTGCCTTCAGATGGCAGTGTCTCCAATTGGGTGTGATATTTCTGTGCAATTATCTTAATCCAACACGACATCTTCCTGTTCCCCACTCAGCACACGCATCCTTCTGACGCACTCTCATCCCTCTCACGGGCGCGGAGATCTCGGCTCTGAGGACCTCTGCAGGAGGCCCAGCCCTCTGGGGGGGGCGGCACGGCGAGTTTGGGGGATCTAATTGGGTTTGATGAGGCACTAAAAATGTCCCTCATATCTCCGGCAGCATCATCACACACCCCTAACCTTTTCCAAGTCTCGGGCTGGCCCGGCTCCTGATGAATCGATCCCCTGAAAAGGGTACAGCCAGGCACCACAGGGAGTCACCGCCATTGTAAAGAAAAATAGAGATGGGGGGGGGGGAAACCAAGCAGGGAAGGAAGCGGGGGGGGGAAAATGCCGATTTTCCTTTTCTATCGCGTTCGGGCGAATTTCTCCAAAGCGAGGGATGTTGATGGGAAACATAATGGACTCTATTACCGAAACGGCCTCAGTGCTTTGATCGGCTGAAACGGAAGATCGCCTCTGACGTCTGGCGCAGCGTAGGCTCCCACAGGGGAGCAGCAGCACGTCGCCGCAGATCCCCGCGTCTATGCCCGACTTGCGCGCCGAGCGCTTGGGAGTCGAGAAAAAACCAAATACGTTCAGAACAAAAATACAGTAGCTGTCTTTGTAAAGCTTAAAAATACTCGCGGTTGTGTGTTGTCTCTGCTGTCAGTACTGCTGTTCCGACAAAGAAGTGACTTTGGCGAATTCACGTCCACGTGCGCATTGCAGTTCCTTTTTCACTTCAACTCATATAAGCCAAATGGACATTCGGCACACACAGTCCGGGCAGGTAAAAGGTGGTAGGGTGGTAGAAGCCTAGTGGGTAACACACTCGCCTATGAACCAGAAGACCCGGGTTCAAATCCCACTTACTACCATTGTGTCCCTGAGCAAGACACTTAACCCTAAATTGCTCCAGGGAGACTATCCCTGTAACTACTGATTGTAAGTCGCTCTGGATAAGGGCGTCTGATAAATGCTGTAAATGTAAATGTAAAAAATGTCTCATTTACTGATAAAAAAAAAAGACTTGCTGGTTTTATTTTCTCCGAATATAATTCATTACAATCAATAGGGGTGCGTATTGGCAAGGACTTCACGATACGATACGTATCACGATACATGGGTCGTGATACGATTATATCGTGATATATTGTGATACTGTACATATTGCGATATTCTAGAGTTCACTGAAAATGTAAAAACCAGAGGTGATATACAAGATGCTGTGTATAATCAATGTGGATCACATTAAATTAATAATTTGATGATCAATATTTGATGTCCCTGTATCTATACAATATCACCATGTAAAATATTGCAATATATTGCTGTATCGATAGTTTCAATCACCTCTAATAATCAAAGTTGCCTCGTACCGTACCATAACTTACCATAGCAGTTATACTATTTTCACATTCTGCTAAAAACACTGCAACATGTATTATCAACATTTCATAATATAGCGCAGATTATGATCAACCCCGTGCACCATTTACTCATTTCACTGGCCAGTTTCCCTCCTTACTCCCTCCTCTTTAAATCCGGCATCATGACCATGGTGGGATTGAGCTTCCCGAGCAGAGACTGAGGGATGGAGCTGTAACGCCGGGATAAAGTGCAGGGCGCTGCGGGATCAGATCCTCCAGCAGATGAAATGAATTGGATGAGGATGTGGGCTGGAGAAGACTGATCTCAGATCAGTTCCCAGGCTCAGAATGGCCGTGACGACGGTATAAATGAGCTCATGCAGTCCTGGTCCTTTTACCCCAAAATACTGCATCCCCACACCCCCACAAATGGCCCAGCGCATCTATCTGAATGTTAGGTTCAGCAGCAGCAGCAGGTGCTGCTTTTCTCCCGCTGGACTGTTTGCTGATGTGGTGGGCAGGGTGGGCGCTTGGTAAACAGCAGTTGCGCTGTGGCGCCGGGGTCGTTCTGCGGGGTAAGCTGTCCGAGAATAAAAAATGGAAATGACGGACATCCTCATCAAAGCGCAAAGCCATTAGAGGAGCCATTACTGCAGCAGGTACTGCAGAATCCACACACACACACACACCAGTTCACCTGAACAATGTCAAACACACACACACAGGGTCCCACACGGCAAAGAAAAACACATTAATTTCACAACCGGTCTCTCTTTAACACACACACACGGGTAAAAACGCATTTCCCACACATGTTCTCTGTACACAAAAAGAGGAAAACCATGTATCTGTCCAAGATACACACAACTACAAAATTCTCTCTCTCTCTCTCACACACACACACACACACAGAGACCAGATTTATTTCCTCTCTTGCCCACACTCACACATTTGCTCACTCTGCAGCACCTGAAACCTGACTGGAATAGATAAGAGCTCGACCTGAGCAAAGTTCTGCCTCATTCCCACTTGCTCTATCACACATACCCACACACACACACACACACACAACCCGCCTGAGAGGAAAACACACACCTCGCACACAACGCAAAGACACCGCAGCAGATGTGGCGGCAAATCGATGGCCGGTGTCGGCCGAAATAAAAACTATTGCCCGTGTTAACGGCGCCGGGCACCGCCCTGCCCTCCGCCCGTCGGAATAAGGGCCCCAGCGGCGGACATCCCCCACCTGAAGGCATGCCTGGCGGGCCACGGAGAAGTGAAGGCCATGGCGTGCTGAAATCTCAAATTTCTCACACGTAGACTCCGTTCGACCGCTCCGTAACAGGCGAACGTTTCGCGTTTTTAAAGCAGACGGCTCCTTGTGATCGACTGTAGTCGACAACATTTTGTTTTTATTGGGGCATTCCTTTACGCAAACGGAATAATGTAAAGAATGACGGCAGACGATCACAATATTACGAGTCAGGGGACAGGCCGTGCAACCAACACAGCTCTTGCGCCCCTGCTGGTGGGCTGCAGTAATATTTCTACCACCACCCATCCCCATGGGTTCCAATGACATAATTTTCTAAGTAACTTTCTTCTATCTAGTTGTAGTCTAGTTCTTTTGTTCTCTGCAGAGATCATTTAAAACATTTATGTACTACAACTGGGAATAAAAATGAGGAACTGATAATTCAAGAAGCAGAAAAGCATGATGTTATTAACATGCTTGCAAGAGGAATAGCACAAGGAGATGTGACATGGTAATGGCTAGGGGTGTGCAAAAAAAAAATCGATTCACAAAGGGAATCGTGATTTTATCTCTACCGATTCAAAATCGATTCACACAGGATACAAAAATCGATTCATATTTCCCATTTTGTAACGGCGCGAGTTTAATTGTTTTAGGAGTTTGAGGATCCTATAGATGGCGCTATGCTGGTTTCTGCTCAGATAGTAATCCTTGGTGTGAATAAGTAGAAAGTGGGCGTGGAACTTTACAACCAAATATAGCAGCTCTTATTTGGTTTTATTAACGTTGTTTAATTTAAGTTGAAGGTTTGCAACAGTCTAGATTTTTGTAATGTGACTTCGACTATTATCTCAGGGCTGTATTTCGTACAGCTGTCGTACAGCGTCCACGGTGCGAGTTAATGAAGAGACTGAAGAAGAAACTGTGGGTGTCCCAGACTGAACCTCAGCACCCCTGATAGTGAGATGCGCAACCAGAGGTCAATATCTATTTAGGATTCAATTATCTTTGCTAAGTTTCCCTTTTTCCCCCCGTCCCATTTCAAGTTAATTTCCGACTCGTTTGCCACTTTGATTGAGTTTAGTCTGGATGCTGACGGGAATCTGTTGCCCCGTACGCCCGTGACGGCCGGCTCGAGTGGGGCGGATAAAGGCGCCGCTGTTAGCCCCCTATTAGTGCGTGTGAGAAACACAATCGCTGATGTTATCACAGCGATTTCCATCCATTACCGTGGACTCACTGCCAGCCTGGATTCAGATAATCTCCCTCATTAACCCAGCAGAGAGCTCTCACGTTCACATCAAACAATAACGCGAGAGAGAGAGAGAGAGAGAGAGAGAGAGAGAGAGAGTGGGGGATCACACCTATCACGAGGAACACACATCTGAATGGATTAGCAATCCGCTGCAAGAACACACAGATGTTTCCTGCCGGTGGACGTATCAATCGGCACACAGCTATTCATACACACACACACGTAGAGAACTAGCATGCCACAAATACAACACAATAAAAGGCTTACCATGTTGCACAATGCATTCATATTCATTGAGGGAGCAGTGACAACGCGCTCATGGACATAAGTCCTGAGGGACACACCTGCAGAGATGTTGCCATTAATAATGCATGGGAAACTCTTGCTTATTGTCTGTGGAAGTATGGAATCATTGAGTGCAGTATTTCCAAATGTCACACAGATATATTAATACAAGCAATATTTTATCACAAGGAATTGCACGAGCAGCCAGCGTCCCGGCCGTGTCAACGTTCAGCAAATGAGCAACAGAATGTAGTGGTAGCGCCCCCGCTGGTTGGCTGCAGCCCATGTATTTCAATGACAAAATTGCTTCTGTCCTTTCTAACGTCACATATAACTGTGCTTCCATCTACAGGGTGAAATTCGATTTTCCATATTCTATTTACTGTACCATTCTATTATACTGTAATAAATTGATGATTATAATTGGGAATTATGTGATTATTTTTTTCCGGCTGGGTCTACCAAACTCTCATCTCTATAACACAAACTCCATATTGGAGTACATGGGACTATATATATAAATATTTTTATGTTAATGTTGGTTATGATGGAGACACTCAGATACAAAAGTAATTTCTACTGGTTTTTCAGCATTATATAATTATATACAAATTGGCTAGTAATTCCAATTTTGGAATACTCACACATTGCATTATTATTATATTTTTTTTTTGCCTAATGATTTTTTTATTAATGTTTTATGGAATCTTTGGAAGATCTGCGCCGGGTCTGTTTTATTGTTATTATTATTTTATTATTTCAGTGGCCGGCGGGAACTGTGAAAAATGACAACTTCCTTTGACACCACTAATGTGTTTTTACTTGCCAGAGTCGAGGCCACATGCTACATGTCCCAGTGATTGAACTGTACGTTTACAGCTCCCTCTTACCACCGCACTGTAATTTTTGAGGTTGCCCCGTCAGGAACCTGACTTTGTAGGGTGCTTCAGGTCCTTCCTTTCCTGGCCTGCACCTGACATGTTTACTTGAACCTGCTAAGTGTACAAGGTGACAAATCTGATACCCTTCTATTCTGTCCAAGAAATGGAGGCTTCCCAACCGAACGCATCCACACAACTGACAGTACCGGTTCAGATCAAGATGATCCTCTTGGCAACTGCTTAAGCGATCTGTTGTTATGAGCAACACTGCCCCAATTCAGGTCACCACACCACATTTCATTAACCAGGTGACCACAAGGTCGAAAGTTCAAACCTCCCTTAACCCTGGGTGGTCTGTAAGTGGCAGCTAAATGACAAAGGAAAAGGAAAAATCGCAAAAAATGCTCCATTGGCCCTGGAGGAATGGTTTGATTCTGAGATCGTTGCGGGCTGGTGATACCAAATATTTCTTGACTTGATCCTGAATCACTCATATGTGAACCTCGGACAACATTCAGGCTTCTGCAGGCTTCTCAGGCTGAAACCTCATTTGATTGGACCATATTGCCCTTAAACAGGATTCTGTTGTGAATGCAACATCATCATCCGGCAGCACAGGTCACCAAAGGACCTTCAGCCTATCTGAAACCAGCTTCTTCAGATACAGGAATCAACCATCATGCAAATGGATGGTGCTTTTAAACAGACACAAGATCCATAGTACATAGAGGTGTGAACCTTCACTGGTCTCACGATTCGATTCGATTACGATTTGCAGTGCCTCGATATCGATGCATCGCGATGCATCCCAGCCATTTTCTACATGGTCACATGATGTTAAGGTCTCGTGCGCCTGTGTGGACTCTCTGATTAGCTCCAGAGCAGAAAAACTTGTTACATCCGCACTCACCTTGTAACGGTTATATATACTGGTGGTTCTCCTTTAATTGCACACGGCACTATGTTGTGGGCGGAGTTATTCGTCTGCCCCGGTCCTGATGCAGATCGACATCTCCACCAAGCAGAGGAACCGAGGTCCTTGTATTATTTCATTTTGTATTACATAAAAGCAGTAATATTTGGTACGTGTAATGTCCAAAATACGTGCAGTTTAAAACTCTTACCCGGAGTGGCGCTGTTCCCAGATCAGGCTGAAATTGAATTCCACGTCATCATGATATTATTGATTATGTTCTGCACTGCATCGATGCAAAATCGTCCAAGTCTGCATCGCGATGCATCGATTATAAGATTAATTTCAACACCCCTACGATGCAATATCGCCCACGTCTGCATCGCGATGCATCGATTATACGATTAATTTCAACACCCCTAATAGTACAATAGTGAGATTGGCACTTTTTAGGACAATTCATGCAAATACTTCTGGTTTTAAAAGCTCACTTGAGTGTCCTCTACTAAGGCTGAGCACACGGGAGGTTTCCATTTTCTGCACTTCATGACTTCAAAAGGTTCGTACAGCACAAATGGGTTTTGATTTTTTAATGCATTCTAATATACAGGGCAGATTCTTTTAGGCATTATGTCAACATGAGATTGTCATGGGACTTTATAACCCATGCAACGTCGCAGAAAGTGGGTCAGAATATTTCAGCAAATTGGCTGTAACGCAGTTTGAAGATGAGAGATCTAATGACAGCCCTGCATTAACGGCAACGTCCCGCTGCCTCATTAAGTGATCGGTACCGCCACAGATGAGTTTTCTGGGCGTCGGGCAGGTAGTCGGGTATTGAGTTTTCGTTAGCGCAGTAATTGACGCTGCGCTCTCAGCATTGTGGCTTCAGTAATGAACTCCCGAGAAATGCTTTTGAAATAATTAGGGGCCCCGAGGTCCGTGCGGAGGTTAATAGAGTCCTGGCCACATGAGAACAAAAGAGAAAACAGTGGGATCTACAGTGCATTAGGAATGGCGTTAAGTGTAAAACACACCCAGCATGGGTTCACGAAGTAAAACAGCCGTTATGATAAGGAATATATTCCGAGGTGATGATGGATGGTGCATGGGCATGGAATAAAACACGTGCAGGTACTGGGTGTTCTCTGAGTCGCGCCATAACTCCTCCTATTGCTCATTCACACACACATACACACACATGCAATAAGGCAGCACTCTCCGGCTCCATCACTGCAGGCTGCCGTGCCTGTCTCCGAATCCAGGTTAACATATGCATACGCTGGCATCTGGATGTTGACTTGAGATATTGAGGTCAAGTTCTATCCCGCGCTGTGATCTTGAGGAGCGCCGCCTGCCTTCAAAGGCCTTCACTTTCAACTGATGCCAAGTAGAACTGCTTCAAAGATGAGAATGTACAGAAATCATTTATGCATGTTGCTGACAGTAGCAAGGGGAAATAAACAGATAGATTATATATTTGGTTGGTTGGTAGATGATTTTCAGTTTAAAGTTCCCCCGAATATCTATGGTGTTTTCTTATCCCCTCCACTCCTGGGTCGGAACACAGACGTCAGAAACCTGCCATCGGATGGACCGTGTGGTGCCGCGGGGACCCGAGGACTCAAGGCACGTCCAGGGCCAGTGACGTGAACAAATCCGCCTGGAATGATTAACGGGAGCAGTCAAGGCGGTGAATCGCAGGTCGGGCGGTGTTGCCAGATACCGCGAATGGAAAAAAAAAATCGAAGCACGGATATAATAACCGTCCTAAAAACACATACACGAATATATTTATACATACGCGTGGAACATGAGTCACATTTAGCCCGTTGCCTGTCTGTCTAGCAGCGTGCGAGAATAAGCAGACAAATAAATAAATAAATAAACAAGTGGCCGACGATACTAAAACGGCCCGAATTTACGCGCATTTCGTGAACTTGGCAACACGGCGCTTCGGTCTCATAAATATTCACACGACGCTCGCTGGGGGCAACCGGACGCACTTTGAGGACTTCGAACCCCCCGCTCCTCTCCTCTCCTCTCCTCCCGGACCAGCGCAGCCCGTCCGGAGGAGAAAATGTCAGCAGTTTTCACATCCCACAAACACACACACTAACGCACGCACACACACACACACACACACATACACACACATACAGCGACGAGCGGAGAGGTAGAGACGGTGCGCGGTACCTTTGTTCACCCTCCGCAGTATCTGGCAGCGGCATTTGAAGGAGACCGCTATCATGCTGCGCTCGGCTCTCCGGGCGGCGCGTCGAGGCGAAGGTCTGCGCGCTGGCGATCCGGACGGCCGTGGCACATGACGCGCCGCGTCCCGCCGGAGGACGTCGCGACTTTTAACTCCCCCTCTCTCGCTCCCCTCCCAGCCCGACGGAGATCCGGGATGCCGTGTGTCCCCCTCTGGCCGCGGACCCGGTTACCTGCGCGCAAATCGCCGTCTTTAACGCGCGCGGGGTTCTCGCCGGCGCCGTGTTGCCAGATCTTGACGCAAGGGGGGGGTGCGAAAAAAAAGCCCGAGACAATTCCCCGCCTGGCCAAACGAGTCCAGATTCGCTGATACTAATCCAAAAGGTCCCACACAACAGTCATCCTTTTTTTTTTTTTTTTTTTTAAAGTAAACTTAGTTTTTACGAGCATTTGTTTTTTTTTTTTATCGCGTTAATATTTCTACAGCGGCAGAAAGTCTGCGTGGAAACGGCGGTACTGGCAACCTCGTCGTGATGCGACGGTGATGCTGCTTTCATAAAAGTATTTTCGAGAATCACGACTGGCCTCGTTGACCAGTCCACACGTTCCGCGTTCGCAGCGGCCAGGCGCACAATTCCGAGCCGCTTTTTATCCATTTGCGGGCCACGGGGCGTTTTGGCGACACCCTAATTTGTCATACATTGTCACTTATCTTCTCTCATCCTAGCGCGGTCCTAAAGATAAGACAATATTAGATTATCATTGATTAGCCCCACAAGTGGGATACATATTTCCCACGTAATAACACATTTATAAAATTTATAACAATTTTCCATGCAAAGAATCGACTACGAAAAAAAAAAAGTATGAAAAGGGAGAAACTAGTGTCATCTGTCAAGCTGCCCTAAAGACTCCAGAAAATGTGACATTTCTGGAATTTATGGAAGTTAACTTCATAACCCCTGCATAAGCCATGTGCAGGATTGTGTGTTTTGCTGTTGGATTGTTTTGTATGGCAGGATCTGACAACATGCCTTTCCTTATTGATTCGTGTTTTTTTTAAAGGCACATTTTAAACACACGCTGCACCAGTGATGGAGGGACGTGAAGCTCGAATCTCAGGGGGTTCTCCATGGCCAGGCCATTCACGGGCCAATCCTCTTGGTGCCAGATTTAGTTGCGCTAAGCCCCAAACCACAATGCATATTTGAAATGCAATAGGCGGGCATTTAGGTCAGTGACAAAGTCCCAATTTACCCACATCTGCCTGCCTTGCAGGGCTTCGGAATGAATACCGAACAGTAGCCTGATTGTATGTTCTATATACAGGGCTATACAAAGGTTTTGGGCACCAATATAAACCAGTGAAAACCAAACCACTGTGTACCTAAGATACCTAAGATCAATTTTGTTAACATAGCAACAAAAACAGACAAAATGCCAATCGATATTTGCATTAAATATTGATTTGTTGCAGAATTATGTGTGCTTGTAGGAGATCGTTTGACCTCTTCCAGCACATCTCTACATATTGGCATGGACATTAGTGACACTTGCACTCTTTAATCAGGATTATTTTTGTGTTTTACACTTTCTGATGGTCCCTTGCTGAACTACTTCAGAGTTAAGATAAAAACTTTAATTAGTTTCGCTACTGCCTAAAACAAAACTGCACATTACTGTATAATTAGATGGTACTGTGGTTCTGGGCATTTTAGGTTCACAATGCAATGTCTCACACCCCTCTTCCAAACAAACAGACACACACACACACACACACACACACACACACACACACACACACACAATATAACCAATTTGAATATATATCGCATATTGTGATGCATCATGCTAATTTTCATGCATAAATTACCAACTATTTGTAAAAAGTTCTCCTCAGTTTTTGCATAATTGACCATTATCCTCGCCGCCTACTTCACAATTAGTATTTAAAGTGCAAGAAATACAGAACCAAGAATGTTGTGGCTAAAAACGCAGCAGATCCAGTAAAGAGCGAATGTTCAGAAACTCGCCCCCACACACAGTGGGTCATATCGATGCTCCTCAGACATCCGCATCGCAGTGTGTGGAATCGGGTTCTCCTCGCAAGACAGACGCACATGCGCACAAGGTTAACACTCTGGCCGTCTCTCGCCGAGGGACACAGAGTCTGTCCGTCCGTCTACCTCCGCACCCGCCTGGCAGCCAGGAGCGGATGTGCATGCGCAGACACGTGGCCCTAATGCACGCAGGGGTGGAAAAGCCCAGGGCCAGACAGCGAGCTGGAATACATTGTGTAGGAAGTGGTGGCCCTAGCGGTAAAGGAATCAGAAGGTTGTCGGCTCGAATCCCGATCCGCCAAGGTGCCATTGAGGTGCCACTGAGCAAAGCACCGTCCCCACACACTGCTCCCCGGGCGCCTGTCATGGCTGCCCACTGCTCACCAAGGGTGATGGTTAAAAGCAGAGGACACGTTTTGTTGTGTCACCGTGTGCTGTGCTGCAGTGTCCAGCAAAATCCTTCTTTGGGGGAGAGTTTGAGCCTCATTTCCTGTTCTGGCATGACTAAAGCACGACGAACGAACAGTTAGATGTGTGTGTGTGTGTGTGCATGTGTGTTTGTGTCAAATTCTTTCACACTGAACAGAAAGGAGCGGCTGCTACCGTCCAAATTAGCACAGAGAGGAGGGATCCACCTCCGTCCATCCATCGATCAATCTGTCTATCCATCTGTTAATCGTTCCGCCAAACCTCCGCAATCCCCCCCGCATGGCGGAGCTGTGCAGTGGACGGATTTCGTGGTGTGTGTGTGTGTGTGTGTGTGTGTGTCGAGGGGGGGCCGGAAAGCAGCTGCTTTTGTCAGGGCAGCTATTTGCATATCGCCTGTGTACCTGCTTAATCAGTCTCTCTTGTAGCGAGATGGCGGGTGATGGGGGTGGGATGTAGAGCTGGGCGAGAGAGAGAGAGAGAGAGAGAGAGAGAGAGAGAGAGAGAGAGGAAGAGCGTTATCAGACCAACGCCACAGCAGCCGCCGCTGGCGCAGGAAAGATATGCTAATGGGCAGCAGTCAGCGATTTGGAGCTGCGCCGCTGCAGGCCGCTCGCCGTGCTTACAGCAGCCCCTGGTGGACGCAGAGGGGTACTTAAAATCAGCGCCTCACAGATTTACCTTTACAGCATTTACCAGACGGCCTTACCCAGAGAGCCTTAAAATCAGTAGTTTACCTGTACAGCATTTACCAGACGGCCTTACCCAGAGAGCCTTAAAATCAGTAGTTTACCTGTACAGCATTTACCAGACGGCCTTACCCAGAGCGCTTTAAAATCAGTAGTTACAGAGGGGAACTTTCTCACTGAGCATTTACAGATTTAAATTTACAGCATTTATTAGGACGGCCTTATCCAGAGAGCCTTAAAATCATTAGTTTCAGGGACAGTCCCCATGTAGACACTCGGGGTAGTAAGTGGGGTTGGTTCAGGGCGGAGTGTGCTAGATTCAGAACCGTATATGAACTGGAATATGCGCTATTGATTCAGTCTAATGGAGCCGAGCTGCGGCTCAGCTTCCGAGGTCTGATTATTACCAGCGCAGAGGGCGTTCGATAGCATCGTCATGACATGGATTTCTCGTTTTTTTTTTTCCTTCGCCATTTTGCTGAAAAGCCACTATCGCCTTCCCCACCAAATGAAATGACAAATCTGCATTTTAGCATGTAATTACTTCTCAACCGGGTGCCTAAATCCATATTTAAGCGTCCTCCTGCTATCCGTCCTCATCAGGAGCCAGGGAGAGAAACGGGGAGTTCATTTAAATTCACGCGCTAACGAAGCAGCGGTGTCTGGGGTCGCAACAGTACAGCACACACACACACACACGTGTGTAGCTCTACTCTGCACTACTGCCACAGTGAGGTGGTCGAGGGAGAAAGATCACTAGTCTACAGTTGCGTTGGTCAGGAAGCTGCCCTGCAGTGATAATGCAGCATCTTCTGTGGCGCTGAGCTGGTGCCAACATGGACGACAGAGAGCTGGCAGCGACCCACCTGGCCACACACACACGCACGCACACAGACAAATCCATTTGATTAAAGACCACATTAAGGTACTTGGTCCTGTCCCCTTTTTCAACACAATCTTCTGCATGCCGCGGATTTTATGCCACCACAACAATCAATCAACAAAAGCATAATTTAGCACAACTATTAAAAAAAAAATACCATCAGGGGTGGGGTTTTTGTCATTTTTTATCTATTTGTTTGTTTCATTTCTGTTTCTTTCTTGTGTTACATTTGGTTAGGTGATATAATGGCGTAATTAAATGTATATTTACCTCTCTTTTGTGAATTACACATTTCCTTTTGCAACGAAATGTAAAAATCCCGATAATTCCCATAACATCCCAATAACATGTTTATAAAAATATACCATGCAAAGGAAATTTCATGCCAGCATGAAATGTGATCACCGTCCGGTCACGGCGGTCTGGCAAGAAGGGGGTGTGGCTGTAAAGAACAGACTGATCTGATCTAATCATTATATCCATCTAATCGCGTGTTAACAGGAAAGGAAGTGACTCCACCCGTCCGCATCCTCAGTTTCTCCACAGTGAAACTTTCTACCTATCTAGATCTAAATGGCAGCAATGCGTCACCTCGATCATTTCAGTCGTGTCTGTGTTGCAAGGTGGCATGAAATGTGCTGGAACCTCTGCTGCTGTGCACAAGCATGAAAGATCTTAAAAGAAAATCTCCTTCCATAACGGAGACGAGCACACAAAAAAAGATTAACACTTGAATGCAACGAGGTACAGAACTGACAAAGCTGCACCTACAGCTAATTTCCAGCACCCGCGCACAGAAGAGAACAAAAGGAGCTCCAACAATGGAACACAGCAAAGAAACAGGGCAGAATAATGGAAAACAGGGAGCCTCTTACAAGCATCGTTTTTCTGCCCAGTGCCATTTTACTTTGTTCTTCTGCTCTTGTTATTATATTGTTCCTTAAAAAAAAATCACTTGCATTAAAAAAAATCTGACTTGCATTTAATTTTCATTTTTTAATTCAAACCACAAATTCAAATTCAAATTCAAATTCAAATTTTATTTGTCACATACACCGTCATACACGGTATGATGTGCAGTGAAATGCTTTCTGCAACTGCTACAGACCACAGACCACCACAGGGTGGTCATAATAAATTGGCTCTTTTGCAATACGTTATATAAATTTGTGTACACACACACACACACACACACACAAAAAGATATGTGGGCTTGCTTTTGTCCTTAATTATCAACAAAAAAATGCCACTGAAGGGACATTTCTGTGACAGACTGAACTTTTTCACAGTAATAGCATGTGACAATAGTTCCCATCATCTGCTGTATATTTTCAGTCCTTCAACAAGACAAGTGATCAGGAGTATCGACGTTTCAGTACTGATCCACACGCCACCACCATCAGAGCGAACCTGGAGACTTTGTGTTGAGAGCCAGCAGAAGAGTGGCTCTTTTGGAACAATCCGTTTTTCCGGCCCTCTCTCAGCGCTCCTTCTTAATGTGTCTCTTCACAGCGACTTTGAAGTGAAACACTCTGGTCTGGCCTTTTCCGGGGACGCAGCACCGGGTTGCCACGACAACCACATCACTTGCAACAAAGCATCCCGGCACAGCATCGAGTCTGTCCCACTACAAAGATTAAATTCCAGCACACTAGAGAGGAGTCTCAGCCACCTTCTCAAATACGCCAGAGGCGTTTCATATAATTCCACACGTGGCGGATGGGAGCAACTTGCAGGTGGGACAGTTCTGCTCCACAATCTGCTCCAGGTGCCAGAATGTGGTTCACTACTGCTCTACCTGCTGAGACTCAAATGCACTTCCTCAAACACTTACAGTGACCATTATTCATACACACTCACCACACACCATGGCCTGCTTGTCACAATGCAATTCACCCCCTTGACCACCAGGTGGAGATGAGAAGAAGCTGACTTTGTGATATGTTCTGAAAGTGGTTGCCATAAACACGACTCTGATGTGAGCAGCCCTCAATCACAGCCTTTATTAAGCCTGAACCCTTAAACACACACATACCTTGCAGCAGACATTTACATTTACAGCGTTTGGCAGATGCTCTTAATCAGACCGACTTACATGAAACAGAAACGGAAGAGGTTTGGTGTTTTTAGGGGCAGTGGTGGCCTAGCGGTGAAGGAAGCGGCCCCATAATCAGAAGGTTGGTGCTGCCAAGGTGCCACTGAGCAAAGCACCGTCTGCTCCCCGGCCTGTCATGGCTGCCCACTGCTCACTAAGTGATGGTTAAAAGCAAAGGACACATTTCGTTGTGTCACTGTGTGCTGTGCTGCAGTGTTTCACAATGACAATCACTTCACTTTCACTACACTGCAAGATGTTTGATGGCAGAATTCGAAATCACATGTAAAAAAGTGAACTGCAAATGCAGTAGTTACGTTATCAGTTACGTTATGTGATCAAAAGTCCTGATCTAACACGACCCATCTAAACTGACCTAATCCGAACTTCCTGGCAATGTGTGTGTGATGAGGGTCAAACCCAATTAAACAGTCCATTGTTGACTGATCAATGGAGCTCTTGATGAGGTGGGGTGGCCTGCTGCAGATGGAGAGACAGAGTGAGCGAACGCGCAGAAATATCCTGCAGGGGGCGCCGTTTCTCTAACCTCGCCACAGATGCCACTGCAGCACGACTGCGCTTTGAACTGATCTGATTTCAGGTCTCCCGATCTAGTGCAAGAACAGCACTCCTCACATTCACACCACCTCCACGTACTCCAGCAGTCTGTGTGTGCGAGTATTTGTTAGTACAATATCATTATCATCAACAGCACAACTGGTGGAGAACGAAAGAGCATGCATGTGAGTATGGAAGTGGACTACAGGCTGACACATTAGTCGTGTTTGTCTGTGTGTAAATGCACACACACACACACACACACACTCACTCACTCATATAGGATTAAGCTCTCTATAGCAGGGTTGTAGTGGTGAGAATAAACCCGCTGGATGCAGTTGTCCGGTTCGGCCCTCTGGGATTGGCTGATAAGCACTTCCTGTGGGGAGAAGAATGGCTTCGCTGGGCACCGTGCAGTACGCTCTCGCCCTCGCCAACGCTGATCTTATTAAAGCAGCCCAGTTACTCAAGGCTGCACTAAATTACAGTAAACCGCACACACACACACACACACACACACACCCTTGCTCAGCAACAAACGCAGAGTAAAAAGCCAGTGTTTAAAAAGTACATTAACTATAGCACATCCTCTATGTGAGAGCGAAAGCTCTTCCCACCTGTCATGTTCTGGACAATTTAGGGTTCTCCAGTTCCGTGTTTTGTTTTTCGCTTTGTCTCGTGAGTCCCTGATCACCTTGGCTGTTCCCATCTGTCATTATTGGTATAAACGTATCCCTACTGTGTCCCGGCCTGATTTTATCCTGGTCTGATTCCCACGTGCAATGGAGCATGTCCGGAGTTCGTTGGAGCTTTACCGCAAACACACCGTGTGTCCAGTACTACGCTGTAGAGTAGATTAGATTTGATTACGGTCGCCAATGCCTCGATTATCGAGTGTTAGGGCCTTGTTCACATGGGCGTCTGAACCAGCCGTGTTTCTTGGGTTTGTGGTGTCGGGTGAGCGCAAAGTCAAGGCCGTTCAGCAACAGCGTTCGGGTGGCATCAAAGAAACACCTCACACAACGTTTTCTTGGTGTCAGCTTTTGTCGAATTCCCAACGAGCGCTAAACAGCGTCAAGCAAGCTCCAGTTAAACAGCAAACGAATGAAGCAACAAGACATAGCCAAAACACGTATGGTGTTCAGAGGGTGCTCATTTCGTGTGGACGAGGATTTATTCCTATCGTGAGCAGCGCTGTACTCAGATCAGGCACCGCAGTCACTAGCGGCACTACTTTTAGGGTGGTAGTAGCCTAGTGGGTAACACACTCGCCTATGAACCAGAAGACCCGGGTTCGAATCCCACTTACTACCATTGTGTCCCTGAGCAAGACACCTAACCCTGAGTTGCTCCAGGGGGGGGACTGTCCCTGTAACTACTGATCGTAAGTCGCTCTGGATAAGGGCGTCTGGTAAATGCTGTAAATGTAAATGTAAATGTACTTTTTAACTAGAGTTTTTATACCGCCGCCAGAAAATCACCAAGCAACGTCATTATGAAGTAATGAATTGTGTTCGGCGCTGCGTCGATGCAGAATCGTCCACGTCTGCATCACAATGCATCGATTATGAGATTCTTTACTAGACCCATACTACACTCTCAACAATCACATTCTCAACAATCCCCTGCTGTCCATATATTCACAGCAGTGAGCACTGATGGGCAAGGGTGAGTGATAAGTCACTTTTAGAGAATAATAAAAAGTAATTTTGTTACGTTAATAACTATATTTCTGTATTATTTCCCCTAAAAGAGTGTGACAAGTTTATAATCGGCAGAATGGAATAGGCCCAGAATTCCACCTTGACTGAAGAAAGTGAGAAAGTGAAGTGATTGTCATTGTGCTACACAGCACAGCACACAGTGACACAACGAAATGTGTCCTCTGCTTTTAACCATCACCCTTTTTGGGAGGAGTGTGTGGACGGTGCTTTGCTCAGTGGCACCTCAGTGGCACCGTGGCGCTTCGAACCGGCAACCTTCTGATTACGGGGCCGCTTCCTTAAACGCTAGGCCACCACTGCCCCGAACTGCTACCTTAAACTAATGTCAAATAAACAACTTTAACGTCACTGGGCTTTTTGCATGCTTTAGTGTAGCAAAATCATACCACTGTATATTAATGCCAACATGCATGCCTGGCATGCAAAATGTGGACAGGTTGGCAGGTCTGGAGCTTGTATGTGACCGAATAATGAGTACGTAGGAGAAGAGAAATCACAGAGAAGAGCAGAACGGAAGCTCAAAGCCAAGAGTTCCAGCAGGACTATTAAAGCCTTGATCATTATCTCCATATGGACAAGAGCTGTCCTTGTCTCGCACACACACGGTCCCGTGCCAAATATGGAGAAAACACCCTGCAAGCTCTCCACCGTCCTGCTCGGCTGCCCCTGACCAGGCTAACAGCCCCCCCGCTGTCACTTCCAGCCGGGTGCAAAACGCGGCTCTTCCGACCCCTGACCTGCCGACTGCTGATATCTGCTCAGATCAAAACATGCGAGAAAAAAGCGGCGTGAACGGTAAAAAAAAAAAAAAGCACGTTCTGTAGCTACACCAACCGCTACGCGCGTCGAAGGGGCAGTGTCTGCTGACCGCCTGAGCGCTCTGTACCCGTCACCGGCTGGACAACACAGGGGTGCTGAAAAAAAGGTTCCATCCAGCACAGACGTATCTTTAACTACTACGCTGTACTTCTACTTCAAGCGTAGTGTAAAAAGTGCAATTCCCATCAGCTTCTGAATCTGAACAGACTTTCCACAGAACATCATCGTGTACAAATTCCACAAATGAGGCAGAAAAGCAGGGGAACAACTATTTTTTTTTTACAAAATAGAGAAAATGGGTCAAATTAACATAGCAGCAGGTTTATAGATGAGCAAAGACCTTGTCCTCTGTTTTACTGAGCAGGACACGAGACATGGCTAACATCACTCAGAGCAGGAGAGAAGGCGAGAAACGTTCTTACCTGATAGAAGCAGGACATCAGCGGCCAGAGGAGGGAGGCGGGCAGAATTGGGGGGGAGAGAGAGAAAGAGAGAGGGAGAGATCAGTTTGGGCCACAGACAACATGCCTGGAGGCATCTACACCTTCACAGACCTCCTTCACACCAGCTGCCCAGCACACAAATATGAAAGTGAAGTGACTGTCATTGTGAAACACAGCAGCACAGCACACGGTGACACGTCGAAATGTGTCCTCTGCTTTTGGTGAGCAGTGGGTAGCCATGACAGGCGCCCGGGGAGCAGTGTGTGGGGACGGTGCTTCAATCACAGGACGTCACCACCTCGCCTGAGACCAAAAATATGTTTTTATTATTATTTATTATTATATTATTACCTGTCCTCTACTGCAGTAAGTGTACACTGCCTGAATGTGATTTCCACAGCCACTATGAATACAGTATTCTGATTACAGAAAACAAAATGTTTTAAGGTAAAATTGTGCTTGTTGTAATGCCGTAATGTCCAGTGTTTGCACCTGATGTGTGTGTGTATAAATGTAGTCCTTTCTGTCCTGTCTTTGTTGCTGTATCTTGTCCTGTACTGTGAGTTGTTTTAAGTAAAATCCTCTGTCCTGCGAGTTGTCGTGTGCACAACATTACATATTACTGTAGGCACCATATTGATTTGGATTCATATCATAAGTCATTAGTTGTACTGACACTTAGAAATGATAATTATTAATGTTAATATTACTACTACAACTAACTACAAGAATACTGGATTTCATACACTGTATAATATTTACACCATACCTAAGCAACAACTGTGGAGGATGGTGGAGATGCAGGTCAAATATATATGAACTCTGATCAGAGCACCAAGCTGGTAAAAGTGTGAGGATATTAAGCTGGTCACAGCCAACAGTTTTCCTATCAAGTCTCCACGATCTAACCTCTGAATAAAGACAGTAAACGCTGTAATATGAATGATTTAGATGGTGTATCTGCTCAAGTGGACGCAAGCACACACACACACACACACACACACACACACAGAGTGAGAGAGAGCAGCAGGAAGCACCAGCCGTTTTGCCTTGGACATCTGTGTCTCTCCTGGTCTATATTGAGCCTTGTCAACAAATCAGAAATGCTACATGCAACACACACCCACAACAAATCCACCACGTCCACAGCCTCAATCTCACTCTTTCTCTCTCGCTCACTCTCTCAAAGTGAGCAAAGTAAAGAACAGTCCACCCCGGGGAGCTCCTGTCCATTCTGATAGGTTGTTGCTCGCAGAAAAGGGTCACACAAGCTTTGCACAGCACAGCAAATCCCAGTTGTTGACCATTTACACTGAATAACACACAAAAAACTACACTGATGCGCATTCAGTTCTGATATTTACACACATACACATCATGCGCAGACGGCAGACATAATTTCAAACTCATCAACGATCCTGTCCTGTGAATAGGGGGCATCATCCTGCAGGTCTGTACTGATTTAATGGAACCTGTAGCTCTACTGGGACCCAGACTGGCCAACAAAATGTCCCACAAATTGGGCATTTACTTTCATTTGCCTGCCAACTATTTATAGTACCAAAGCAACACATAGAAGACATCTGCTTTGAGCTATAACAGGCATGGTTGGACAAACACACACACACACACACACACACACACAGACAAAGATGGCCTAAAGCTAACTGATTACAAGAACAAGGGTCACCCCTGAAACAGAAATATCCAAACTACTCCATTTTAGAACTGAGAGGGCTGCTCCAGGGCTACAAGACTGGACAGTTGTGGGGTAATGTGCCGGTGGACGTGTGTTGTGGGTACGATGAACCCGCACAGAAAATGGTCCCGGTAAAAAACACAGTGGTACGGGGACAGGCGAACAGTTGGCAGTGCAGCGAGCTGCACGGAACATGGAAGCCGTGAGCGGGTGAAGAAAATGGACCCGTGATCAGTAGGTTGCCAATTTGAATCCCGGCACACTGCTCCCCGGGCGCCTTTCATGGCTGCCCACTGCTCACTGAGGCGATGGGTTAAAGGCAAAGGACACATTTTGTTGTGTCACCGTGTGCTGAAGTGTTTCACAATTACAATCACTTCATTTTCACTTTAAATAGATAAAACAAGAAAGAAACGCGGCTTTTATGATGCTTGCACATGCGACGGTTTAAGTTATTCAGAATAAGGCAGTAGCATGGGTGAGAGATGTCAATCATCAGACTCATTTTACAGTTTTTTTCTGATGGCTTAAGCTTATTTTTTGGAACTATTGGCTACTTTTTGCTAAACTCTACACACAAATTTAAAAAAAATTATACCAAATCAGCAAAACATTGTATGTCACCTTCAAAAGTCAATAAACCATGCCAAACTCTTTAAACTTTTGTAAAAATTTTATTTTCCTAGCAAACCATCATATTAATAAGCAATGCACATATAACACACTGCTGGTATGACTGGAAAACACATCAGGCTATTGCTTTCTCAAAGTATGTCAAGTTGAGGTCATGTTTTTGTCATAAATACTGTAATTCTGTAAAGATACAGGGACTCAAATTTCAAGTAAATATGTTTATTTACACACATCAAAACACAAGAAAACTTATAATTTCACCGAAAGAGAAAAAGTCCATCTTGTCGTTGAATTTCATCAACATCGCATGCAATGTCCACTAGTCCACGGCACTGTGGAAGATATCTCTTGGGAGTTCCGATTTCAGGCCTGACATGGTGCCTGGTCAATGTCCTCGAACGCCTTCTCCATTGCCTGTAAAATAGGCGTGCTTTGATGGGGATAGACCTTCAAGCAGCAGGCAGGTAAGAACTCGGATGAATAGAGTGCAAGGTGGGAGGTTGAGTACAGTCGAGAGTGGGTGATCTGTAGACCAGTTGCTAACCAAAGCGGCCCCATATGATGACGAAACCTGGTTTGCTCTGGTCTCTGAACATCAGTGAGTGTGTAATGCAGACTGGCCGGGGATTTAATACTGTGTGCAGTGTTATATGGACGCAGGGTTGCGTAATGGTGAACGACACCATTTGGAGCTGCACACATGTTATATTACCAACACGTTGTCCTGGGACTTTGATTACGGCACGGTGTCCAATAATGTTCCAGCCACGTCTCCTCGTTTTAGTGATGCTGAAACCTGCCTCATCCACAAAAATCAAACCTCTAGCTCCATCACGCTATGGAAAATACACAAAATATGCACAAAAAAAGCTTACATTACAAATTCGTATCACAGTTGTTTTATGGGACTCTGTAAACTTGTTTCATCCTGATCCAGTTGCGTTCCGGTACACGAGATTATGCAGAGGTGCACACATTGTAGATGGTTTGGAAGGTGGTGTCACCCTCTGTTATGTGCTGCTGTACTTCTCGTAGTCTAATGGACTCTAATGGACTATGTGGGTCTGTTGTTCTTCCTCTGCCCCCAGATTCTGGGTGTCTGCAGAGTAACGAAGTCCGTTTTTACATGTACAGTATCATTACAGTATGGTACTACTACATATCTAGGTGTGAATTAACTGTAACTGAATTAACTGTTTCAAAATGTCCTCATGATGCTTGCTACCTCCTTCATCTTCACCTCCTCGTCCTCGCCCCCCTCTAATTCTCGCTCTTCTCAGTCTTCCTTCTCCCTCCACTGTTCTCCACACTGAAAGCTTAGTTTTACTAGGAGTGTGTTGGTCATTTGCAAATTGTGTGTAAAGCAGTGAGTTATGTAGTAAGTTCAACAAAAAGAATGCTGTGCAACATTAAAGATCGTTTTCTGTAATTACATACAAACAAAAAGGCTCTTCTTCACTATGCAGATAATAGCTCTTTCTTGACTTATCTGTTTAGATAAATCGTGTGGATGATATGCCTTACAGGGAAGGGAACATACCTCACACTTCAACAATAGTGTACACAACCTTTTAATACACATGGATACTGTGTGTGTGTGTGTGTGTGTGTGTGTGTACCAGGAGGGTTATGGTTATGGTAGTAAAGACAGAGACTGAGACCGAGAATGTTTGCTTCTGTATAAGTATGTTTAAGTATGTGTGTGTGTGTGTGTGTGTGTGTACCAGGAGGGTTATGGTTATGGTAGTAAAGACAGAGACTGAGACCGAGAATGTTTGCTTCTGTATAAGTATGTTTAAGTATGTGTGTGTGTGTGTGTGTGTGTGTGTACCAGGAGGGTTATGGTTATGGTAGTAAAGACAGAGACTGAGACCGAGAATGTTTGCTTCTGTATAAGTATGTTTAAGTATGTGTGTGTGTGTGTGTGGGTGAGTGTGTGAGAGAGCGTGTGTGTATGGCTGATTTATGAAATATATAAACCCGAAACTGTCACGTGCTTATGAATCTTAATGAGAAATGAGACGTGTCTGCATAGAACTGTAGCTCAGGCGGATTCACAGCAAATCAAACACAACTTGTGTGTGTGAAGATTAGCGTAAAGCTCTGTAATAAATGCATTATAAATGTATGGATGTAATTTACCAACCCGGCCCGTCCCCTAAACTTCACCTCATTAAGCAAGCATGTTCATTTTGTCATGAATCATTTCTTCATTTGTTGACCGGCGTCATCACGTGAGGGCAGGCCAGACTGGCGTCCCCGATCGGATTTCAGTCCAGGGAAAGACGAGCGGCAGAATTTGCATCTGAAGCAAAGCCAAATGAAGGACTGCAAATTGGTAAATAAATAAATGAACGCCTCAATCAGCGGCCGGGGCTCGGCGAGCGAGGGTTGTGCCCGTGTGCCGCCGCAAGTGCCTTCCCGGAGCTGTGGCTGTTGCCGTGGAAACGGGCGCATGAATAATAGATGGAGAAAGGGTTGTGGGAGCGAGGTGCCAGGATGTGAGTGAGCGTGCCTCGCCTCTCCAGCTGCCATCTTAAGGAGCCACCCCTCATTCTAACCTCTGCTGCTGCGCCCCAGCTAATGTAAGGCTAATGTGGCTGAACCAGAAAGGAGTTGCCAATAATCACATTATTTATCTATATGGCATAAATCTATCAGACGTATGTTACTCAATTTAGCTTAACAAAGCCAATTATTAACCTGTTATCAATCACAATAAGCTGGTTAATATAAGAGGGAAGGATCTAGTGTGTAACACACTCGCCTATGAACCAGAAGTGCGCAAAGTCCCAGGTTCAAATCTATCAGGAGCAAGGACATGAGAAAACCCCACTTTATATCATTGTATCCCATAGCAAGTAACACCCCGAGTGTCTCCAGGGGGACTGTGCCTATAACAACTGATTGTAAGGCGCTTTGGACACGTAAATGTAAAAGAATCTGGAAGCCGCACTGGATGGATCTGACTGACTAGGAATAATGTGGTTAATGTGGTAGATGTATAGTTAGCAACCAAATGGCCACAAGGGGACAGGTTCAAAGCCCACTTATACCATTGTGTTCCCAGGTAAGACATTTAACATGGAACAGCATGCACGGTGACGGTCCCTGTATCTACTTAGTCTATAGATGAAGCATCCTGAACTTAACTATAGACAGAATATTAAACATCCAACTGGTTTGGTTTGTGTTCATAACGGCATGACATAAAACAATCCAAAAGTCATTTAAGGGAAATGCTTTTATATTTTAAATCATCCTCTTGTGGTCCCAGAATTACAGAAAAGGCGCACTGAATGAATTAGAAAACCTACATATCAGATGTCGGATAATGTAATGAATCAAACCAAAATGTATTACATGTACAGGACTATAGAATGTGTCTCTGAAATCAACATTCTGTCTAATCCTGATTAAACCAAGCTCTCGCTGTACTCAACTCAAACGCTCCTTTACAGAACACATTCATCCATACGGCTCATTTAGCACAAGCTTAAATGCTACGAGACTTGCTAATGAGAACCATCAATAGCACAGAGCACAGGCCAAAAGCAGCTTTACTCATTTCACCGTAGGCATTAGATCCATGATGGCCCATCAATTCAGGCTCCTCCGTTCTAATGAAATGCTGAAAACTATCCTGCACCATTGAGTACTTGAGTAGATCTTATAGGACACAAGGGCTGAATGTTGCACAGTAATTAATGATATATGAAAATTCACTCTACAGTACAGGAAGGACACCTGTAAAGCACTAAAATCCCACCATGCATCTGACAGTCGTGCAGTTTACAAATGAACATCACTTACGGCTGACGATCTCGCTCTGGAACACAGAGTCAGAACCTCTGCAAAGACTTTAAATGCTTTAAAATTCATCAAAGCCCTCATCACTGATGTATTATCTCAGCCCAGCGCGGCAGTATTTTGAGAGCGACAGAGAGAGTGGGAGAGAGAAACTCGACTGTCAAATTAAGCTTTGAGCAAACTGATAATGTCTATACGAGCACAGGAAGAAGTCAAATAAACCTTTGATATGTAGTACATGAGACCTGGTTGAGCGTACAACAAGTTCGTTCCAACAAGTACACAGGGAAAATGGTAGAACAAGGTCTAGAACCTTGAAGATGGTACAATAAGCATGAAAAGCCAAAGACCAATTCAGTCCCAGATATTATTAAACTGAGCACCTTCTGGAATAAGAGGTTTGCAGCACGGGTCCTGCATGATTCTATAAAGGTGTACCTAATGAACTTAACACTCTGGAATGGAAGAACAACATTCTTTAAATGAAGGCTTTTAAATATCTATCTAATCTAATCCAATTAGGCTCTTTTCAAGTTTCACTACAGACTTGGCCAAATAGCGTCCTCTGATCACACACACACACACACACACAGACTAACTCCTTTATAACGGTGCACGTCCCATGCTAGTAAGCTGTAACGATCCACGAGAGAAAGCAGTAAAAATAGAGCAGTGAAAAATAAAGCTGTAAAAATAAAAAAGGTGCGACGTCGACGCTGCAGCGTAGAAGTTGGCCTTCTGACTGGAGCCTGGTGTACAGGGACGAGGATATGACCTTCCCATCAGCACTCACTTTTCATGACATACATAAATAAACACACGCCGAAATTAAAATGTACTGTCTGAAATGTGCAATTTCATGATATTCTTCAAGGTCAAGCGGCAACCTCAAGTACCCAGCAGCAGAGACAGCGTATGTGAATATTCAGAAAGGTCAGAGGTCGCGGTCTGAGGTGTGTTTCTGTACAGGCAGTGAGGCAGACTGCCAGTCTGCTCCTGGGTTCCCGCTCTGCTGACCTGATGCTGGGAAAACATAAGGAGTGAAGCTGCTTGGCCATCTGTGGGTGCGCAAGCGATTGTTTAACTACGCAGGTTTTTGCTTATGTTGGTACAAGGGTGCACATCAGTTCCCAAACTGTGACGGACGGGTATATTACAGGTGGCCCCAGAGTCCCTGTATGAGTCTCTACACCAGACCAGACTCCGTGGGTTGCAGATATGAGGCCTTCAGAATATTACGAACATTAACAACTGATGTAAAGAATATCAATGCACATGAGCATGGAAATGTATTAGTCAATAATCCACACCGATTCCAACCCTGTGTAAATTATGAAGCGTGACTTCGCCTCCGTGGTGCTCGCTGGCGCTCGTCTGCACTCCCTGCTACACTTTTGGAAGCTGCAGGCGAGTAATTATGGGCTGCCGCGGCTTTTAAGAGCAGAGTTGCTGCTCAATATGCACCCTATTCATTGTTATCATTACACGGGCATTAGGACGTCGAGTAACAGCATTAGCCTGTACATGTCCATCAGCTCGGGACACTGACATGTGGAAAGTGTTTGAACGGAAGCACTGAGGGAGCTTAATGGCATGTTGGAGACACGTCCTCGTTCTCTCTTGCATGCACAGTGGGACGGTGCAGGAATCCAGATGCCTGGGGGGGCAGCAATCTGCTTGCTGCCTTAACATTATCTCAACAGTAGAGTGTCACAGGCCTCACCCCCTTCCTGTACCAACCTGTAATCTGGGAGAGGGATGGAACAGGAGATGCAGGGGAGGCCAGATGCAAAGCGTAGGTGACACAAACAACAAAAAAAAAAAAACATTCTTTAGTACCACTCCTTCCTCAAAGAAGATAAGAGGCAAGTGATCGACTTCACTGACCCCAAAGAAGTCTTTTATCCCTTGCTTTGCTTGCTGGCTTATACATTAGCATTTTTAGAGTGTGATAATTGCGAATTAGTTGAAAGTGAAAGATTTGAACCGGCAACCTTCTGATTACGGGGCCGCTTCCTAAACCGCTAGGCCACCACAGCGCCGTCACATCTGACACAGCACGGCACAGCTCAGCACCCAGTGCACACAGGGAAATGTGGTTGCTGCATTTAACCCATGGCAGTTCGGGATTCGAACATCCAATTACAGGTCCGTCTTCTTGACCACTAGGCCAACAACTGCCCCATTAAGTCCCCCCAAAATGTCTTTGTCACCGCAAATATAGAAAAAACCCACAGTATTACATTATCTTATCGAGATTAAGCACTTAGTGGCAACACGCTATTTAGAACTTACTACCTTAGCCACCAGTGCTTGTATGTGAGCATAATTGGGTGTGAGGGAGCGAAATGAATCCTTCTGGGTAGAAAGGACATGTGTGTGTGGGTGCTTGTGTGGTGAAATCGAACATCTGTTTCTGTGGATAGCAGACAGACGTCTGCAGCCCCCATCCCTGGGGGCAGTGGATGGGTTCAATCCCATGAGCCTCAGCTCTTGGAGTCCCTCTCTACAAATCAGAGGTGGAAAACGCATGATACTGACAGCTAACAGTCACATCCACTGCTGTGTTTGTGTTCTTGTATTTATAAGTAAATAGTTATAAATATGTACACACACACACACACACACACACACACACACACACACACACACACACAGATCACTCAGACCTACAGGATAACAAGTAATCTTCTCAGACGTGAAGTATAACAATGAAGCAGGGTAGTAAATAAAACACCCAAGACCAAGCGGAACAGGGCTGTTTAAAGGAAGAAAGGAAGAAACACACACACACACACACACACACACACACACACAAAGAGAGAGAATGAGATTAATGAATAATGAAAAATACCGGAAGAGCATAAACACAGTGACAGAAAGAAAATGAGATGAAGAACCAGAAGAACACAAACCTGAACCAGAGAGACAGAGCGATGGGTTTGTAAAGGAAAAGGGTGTGTTGGGTGAGAACACCTCCATTCTCCTGCTCTGAAAGGTGTTTAGAGAAGTAGCCTAATATCTGAAACCACACACACACACACACACACACACACACACCCCGCTGGCAACTGCACTCGCCGAGGGAGCAGGAGATTGAGGAGTAACAATACCTTGCAGCCATATAGAGAAAATACGGGATTTTAGAGACCGGCAGTGAGTGCTCTCTCCGGGAAGGGGAGCAACATCCTACAATTTTCACACAAGGGGAAAAAGAACTTCTTGTAAAAGTTTTTGAACTGTGCTTGAGAGCTTTTTGGGGCGTGGCCACGCTGAGTGGCGAAGATGACAGTAATCAGCTTCAAAACAGCAGTTACTACAACTGGCAGCTGCTGTGTGTCCATCCACGCTACGCGTAATACCAGGGAAGGAGAGTAATGCGAATCCCAAGAAGCTTTTACATGAAGTATGTCGTCTGTACAGCCTCTGTACACACACACACACGCATTTCTATGCATGAACACATTTGCATGGTAAAAACAATGAACATTCAAGCCTCAGAAATAGGCAAACCAGAAAAATGTCTCCACTTGCACTAAAATGATGTGTTGTTTTCTTTGTAATAGAAAATTATGTGTGCACACACACACAGCCTAAAGCCATTCTGGCCCTGTGTCCCTCCCCTGATCCTCCAGGGTCCAGGGGGCTGAAATGGGCCAAATTGCCAGAGGCAAGAAGAGTCCAGCATTGCTTTAGAGCCACCCTCCACCCATGTAAAGGCATACACATGCAGGCGTGCACAAACGTTTGAAGAAAGACAGGAAAACACACTTTCAAACAAACAAAAACAGAGCTCCATTTTCCGTTACCATATTTCATTGCTTATTTACTTCAGTTTAGTGATTTGAATGCTGTAGACATGATTCAGCCAATCAATGGCCATACGTGTGGGTGATTAGCTGACTGATGCAGGTGTGGAGGTACATTTGTGACTTTTTTTATTCAAATAAAAAATACAAGATTGAGAAGTAATTGTTTCACACAGAAATGAAAATTCAAATCTGTGAGCAAAAATATTATTAGATTAAAAATCTGTATGGATTAAAAATAATTTCTCATTTTTGGGTTTAATTATGGACCTGAGATTTCTTTCCAAAAAAGTTTGCTTTTAGCTCAAAAAGCTTGAACTTATGGGCTCACACATTTGAATTTTCATTGCAATGTGAGACAATTACTTCTCAGTCTTGTATTATTTGTACATATGAAGGTACCAAGCACTGTAGAATTTCAATGAGTCCTAATGATGAATTAACCTGAAAACTCTCACCTGTTAAGTCACCAATACACCACGGGTCAATGCAAGCTGCCCACAGGAGCATCATGGGTAACGAGGCACTCGCTGATAAATGGCCATTCAGCTATAATGGCTTTTCAGCTGCGGGCCCTCAAATCCAAATTCACTTGAGCCCTGTGTAGCCACTGAGAGATGATTGGATAACCGGTGTGACCGATCGTGGTCGTACTGGCTCTTAGGAACTTTCTGACCAGAGCACCAGCTCATGGAGACAAGGAGAGGTTAGACACACAAAAAACTATAAACAATGAGATGTACAGCTTGGTTCTGACACATTGTCTGCTTGTGTGTGTGTGTGTGTGTGTAGTAAATGTAGTAGTAAATTAATCAGGTTACGTAATAGACCCAAAATAGTCACAATTCAGCAATTGCGAATGCATGAAACTACATTTGTTCACCCAACTGATCAAAAAGATTTTTTGTTGTAAATCAATAAAGGGGTTGTAGTAGTCTAGTCAGTTAGACACTCGCCTGTGAACCAGTAGACCACAAAGTCACGGGGGGAGCTGTCCCACTCAGGATAAGGGTGTCTTTTAAATGTCGTAAATGTAAATTATATAGATCAATAGTGTATACAAATTAATCAATAACTAGATGTATTAACAGAATGTTTATTGGTTATTGACTCAGAACTATTAAATATGTCTCTGAAATGTATGTTTCAATGACAACAAACAAGTAAATGTTTTAATCTTAATGAGGACATGAGCTGGTCCTTGCTAGGAACATTTTTCCATTTTTTTGATCATGTTATGGACTTTTATCAAACTATTCAAATCAAAAGATGTAAAAAGTGCATATATGACTGTGTTGAAATGTGTAAGCAGGTATGTAATCTGCCATGAAACAAACTTTTGTGTGTCGTAAGTGTAAGTGTGTGTGTGTGTGTCTCCTCCACCCATCACTGCCCTCTCCCTGGACCAAGGCTTTAAATAATCAATAAGCTCCTGACTCATTTCACCAGCCAAGCATGAGTGGAGTCTGTGTTCGGCGGAACGCTGCCCTCCTCCCTCTCTCCTCCCTCCATTTCTCCCGTCTCTCGTCATCGCCGTCTTCTGGTGCACTCTGACACACTCCTACACAAACACACACCCGTCACAAACACTTCACTCAAGCTGCCAGCAGACTGTTTATCTGGAAATACATCTGATGTACATCTGTGTATATGTATGAGGAGAAGATCCATGTAGATCATCCATCACCTCCCTTCCTATTCTCAGAAAATGTCAAAAATGCTCGAACCCACAAACACACACACACCTAGTGGAACTTGCACATAGTGTTGTGTAGTTCCCTGGGCAGTGGTGATCATAGATACCACTCACATTACAAAGGCAGGCATACTGTTACCAGCACACACACACACACACACACACACACACACACACACACACACACACAAACCACATCTCCAAACAGACCTCATTCAGCTGGATACAAATAGATGCTGTGTTTGTGTGTGTGTGTGTGTGTGTGTGTTAAGCAGTTAATTTTGAGAACTTTGCTTCAATTAAGAAGCTCATTATCTTCACCAGCTTGGCCTCCCAGACGCAGCCAGACATTACATCGCCTCTCCATTCCAAATACTCACAGCTGTCATGCTGCAGGATCCCTGAGAAGTGTGTCTGTGTGTGTTTGGTGCATTAACCCAACCCACAAGTACCCCAACCCTAAGCCGTAACCTAAATACTGCCGCTGACCAAACCGGTCACCGATGAAAAAAAAGACTGAAGCAGCCGGCCACTGTGAAAACACAGCCGGTGTGGATACGATAAGGGCGTGGCGATACTCCAAACTGAGCGCTCGTGCCATGCCCAGCGAGATGCTTCGCTGGTCTGCTGACCATGTAGTCCATACCAAAATACACAGACACACACACACACATAAAAAATTTGAAGCATTAAACAGAATAACGAGTGTTAAAGTGTTAATTGTCACGTGAATAATGAGTTTAGTTGCATCGGTAACAGAATGAGTGCAGGTCGCACCTGTGAGAGAAGGTGCGCATCACAATTCTGTCTTCTGGGACAATCACGATCGTTTAGACACAATGACTACAAAAAACACTGAAGTGTGTAACATGAGGGGTGACCCACAAGGCCTCTCAAAGCAACACAGATATCACACACATTCAAAAAAACGGAGTCAACAAGAAAAGGACACACATACAACTTTTTTTAATCACAGATTTGCTAATTGTCAATAGACAAACTTAACACAAGAGGCAGTGATATGTGTGTGTGTGTGTGCAGTAAACCTCCAGAATAAACAGCTACACGTGTCTGTCACATGTTGTTTAGTGAGAGCTGATATTTGTATACCTCTGCCTGCCCGTCAGACGGAATTAGCAGATTAACGAGACGTGGAGTGCGGACGTCGTTGGTGCTTCTCGCACGTCTGGTGCTGCTCCGCTCCGCATTTATCAGCTCCGCCTGCAAAAATAGATCCTGGCCGTTTTTAGCTGGTTCGAGCGAGTGACTCAGATTGTCTTCTCACAATGACCTGCAGCTGAATGTGGCTGTATCCACCTCGGACGCGTGGCGCTTAATGCGAGGGTGGAGTCAGGAATGCATCTCTTTCAGAAAGAGGCCGGAGATCAATGCTATTCAAATCCAAAAATCCAGAGGGACAAGGAAAGTAAATCTTCCAATAATGAGTCACTATCAATAATCATGGACCTTTCATGATCTTAGTTCATTCCATTGCGGTTAGTAGAATAATAACATTTACTAAGTAATGGCTGTACAGGAAGGACAATTTTTAAATAATAATAATAATAATAATAATAATAATGCAGAGCTTAATTCCAGAGAGGTCAACAAAAGACATTTCTGAGTTGATTTGAACAAATGCAGAAACTACTGAAATCAGCAGTTTCCCTGTTTTGTACCTCTTTTGTTATAAATTTAATCACATTTAATGTTGCGTTTAGAGTTTTAGTCGCATGATAGAGTTCTCTTACAAAGTGCTGGCAAGTCTGATGTGTGTTTTAATTAAAAAGCAAGGTCTCTGTGAAATACAACTCATGTTGGAGTGGCTATAGCAAAGAATCAAGGGGGTATCATCAAATTATTCTATTTTCTATTCATTTTCTATTCTATTCTATTCATATACACTATGTCAACAACATTTATCATATCTGGCATTACGGATGCCTCCCAGGAACATCTGCTTTTACCCATGGTGTTATTAGAGGGCGCAATCATATAAACTAATAGCAGTTACCAGGGCTCCAGGGCTCGACCAATTTGGGTACAAGAAGTACGGAAAACCGCAGTGATGGCTGTGAAATGTGAGTGTGAAGGGTTGTGCACCCTGTGGTGCAGTTTAAACACTACAAATCAGTAGGAGTTATTTATTTATAAGGACCCAAAATCAAACAACGTTTCTTCATAAACTGTGTTTAATAAGTTGACGTCATGTGCGGGCTGATAGGGACCACAAAAAAATGTAGGCACTATTTTAAAAGTGGCACTAGGTGCAGAACAAAGGTTTACACAAAATAATAGGTTTGTTGGTGTGTAATTTTCGCTTCTCTGTCACGACAGCATTCTCCCCCGACCAAAACCAGAAAACTCTCCCGGCACAAGTGGGTTTTGTACTGGAAGAGCAGCAGAGAAAGGCGAATACACAGAGATAAGTAAAAGCCCACATTAATTGGAGATGGGGGCCACCGACTTGGTTTCCGAAGATAAACTTTTCTTTCTCCCCGGCACGCATTCCATGCAACAACACAATTCACGCACAACTCACAAACGCAGAGTTTTAATAAATGAAACAGGGCACAGGAGGTCTCACACAGACATCAAACGTGAACATGCAGAGCACATGGTAAAATGACAGAATGAGGATGGAACACAGCAAGGACGCATTTATACTAATAATCCCAGATGCACAAAATTAGATAATCAAGAGCACAGGGCAGCCAAAGCGCCGTTCTGGGAAACAAGGAACTGGAATTTCATTATATTGGTGTAATTTTATGCAATAAAGTGGCAAATTTAGCATTTACAGTCAAATTTTACAAATATCACAATATTATTTTTAGGTCTGCCATATATTGAAGGGTTAAATCATCCTGAAATTGCAAGGAGGTAGCTATATATAAAAAAAAACATCAAAAGTTTAGCAATGTGCCTAGTGCCACTTTTAAACCAGCGGCCTAGGCGTGCAAAAAACATCTTCAACTTTTTCAGTAAAGTGCCATCATGAAGTAACAGTGGGCACAGCTTGATGGATCTAAATGAAGCCCAAGTCCAGGCACCTCCTTCACTTCTGATGGTACACCGCTGCTGTACAGTAGGCATGCGGTAATGAGGGACGGGAGGAGCCGCAGGAGGCTTCAGTCACCAGAGTTACTCACCAAGCCCGGGGCTAAACAGCCAAAGTTCACTGCCGTCTCCAGGAAACAGTGGAGTTTTACTGTAAAGGGGCTGCCGAGGAGACCAGGTCACAGATGACCCTTCCTTCTCCTCACGAGCTGATTATCACACCCGGCTGGGTCGAGGGAGAGAGCTCCAAGCTAATTATCCAGGACAGCGAGTCAACAGAACGTTTGTCAGTTTCACATTTGTGCTTAAATATGCATGAGGGTTCTGTGCATGGGGACAATTATGTCTTCTTTTGTTTAGCGCAGACACTAACGGTCCCGTCTGATCAGTCACAGTGCAGTATCTTATTTTAGCTCCGATAAGAGGAAATACAACAAACCAGAGCTTCGTCTCTCCTTGTCTTTGAAGTGGGATAAATAAAGAGCAATTAGCCGGCGTGTGCTGTCAGTCCTAAATCGCACGTGGGCTGAGAGGGGAGGATATTTCAATCTGAAGCGTGGACCTGGAGGGCAGGAGGGAGCAGGGGATTCGGGGGGGAGCCATCAGGCGTGGGCTGAGGGTTCGGTTCAGGGTTACAGTTGGGCTTCCTGACCAGTTGCATACCAACACACACACATGCACTAGGGTTGCGCAAGTTCAGTAAAAAAGTCATATTAACAAAAAAGTGATTTACAAGGTCAGTATTAACAATGTCAGTATTGCAACATACAATTCAGATATGACAAATAAACAGTATCGAGATTCACCTTGCTTTACTGTCAAGGGAAATGTGCAAACAAATTATTATGAAATGCCTGTTTTACAACTGAAACATACTAGACAACTAGACCAACGACTAGAAATCCAATGTGTCCTGAATCACAATTTTCTACTCAGTTTTCTACTCACAACCGGCACAGAAATTGCAGTTTTTTGTGGTTACATAATTGCATAGACTGACATCACTACTGAGACAAGATTAGAAAGAAGAAAGAAAGTGAAGTGATTGTCACAAGTGATACACAGCAGCACAGCACATGGTGCACACAGTGAAATGTGTCCTCTGCTTTTAACCAATCATCCTGAGTGAGCAGATGGCAGCCATGACAGGCGCCCGGCGAGCAGTGTGTGGGGACGGTGTTCAGTGGCACCTCAGTGGCACCTTGGCAGATCGGGATTCGAACTGGCAACCTTCTGTTTACGGGGCAGCTTCATTAACCGCTAGGCCATCACTAGCACATTTATATTGAGATTCGTACACTAACAGACAACCTTACACAACGCAGTATATGATGAACACTGTATAAGAATGTACACAATGACACTCTGAACACCTTACACGCCTCTTACGAATGTAATTTTGCTTAAGAGGAGCTTTGCAGGGCTCAGTAGACGAAATGGAAGCGGAGCGTACTGGAACCTGTGCAGCAGGAGATCAGCCACGACCGAGAGGATCCAGCTCACATGGGAGCCAAGTATCCCAAGAACACAAAATCTTCAGGCGTGTGAAGACATCATAGCAGCTAGTCTAGTGACGTCCACTTCAGTCACGGATTCTTACCTTTACCATGGTTCTGTGTCGTTTTATCAGGTGATCAATAAGTGGCAACATAATAAACAACCACATCCTTTAGAATAGACGGAGCAAGAGGAAATGTGAAAACACATGTTCAAGTGTTTAAGCTTCCATAATCAATACCGGATAGTGACATTTCAATCACGTATCACAGTTTATTGCATTATTGATTTTTTGTCCCACTTATTTGGTAGCACATGTTATTGTCTCCTAAAACGAGGGTTTAAACACTTCCAAAAGGAAAATGTGTGTGTTGTGGGTCAGTAGCTACAAAAAGAAAGCAGCCATCAATACAGAGCTTCAGTGCACTCACATTGTCGAGCTTAATGGCCACGGCACCAAAACCTCCTGGCACACAGTTTATGGGGCAAACAATAGAAACATCCATCAAGGCACGAGCTACATAGTTAGTACTCCATTTTTTGCCAAAAGGCACCATGAATCAAACACTCAGTGTTCAGGGAATTGTGCTGTAACATGTCGCATTTTTACAATTTGGTCCAACCCTTTGAGCTTCATAACCTCTTTAATTAACGCTGCAGTTAGTCCCGCCGATAAATTAAAACTCTCCCGGACTCAGAGCACATGACTCCACAATGGACCACGGACAGCAAATGGGCAAACACAGCGGTCGATATTTCATCTGTGACCAGCAGTCCGGGGCCAGGATGCAGTGGTGGGAAGATGCTCGGTGAGCCAGCAGGTTTGCAAGAAATTCTCATCAGTGTTGCAGTCGGGCGCACTGAAATGTTCAAAGAGGGTCAAATATCTGTGTGTAAGAATTGAAAGAAATTTCACGGAGTAATCTGTCAATGTCTGGATTGTGGGGGGAACCAAAGGGGGAGCACAGCAACTCCACGCAAATGGGAATCAGAAATGTCCATGACGTCTGTACAACACTTTTAATAAAAATGTATATTACTTGCAAAGAAAAGGAGACATTAAACAGATTAAACAAGTCATTGATCAAAACAAGTGATTTGAAGGAAAATGATTTGCACCAAATTGTACTTATAAGATAATTGGTGATCTACAGATGTTGTATTACTAATCCAATAGCTTGAAGCATCTGAAGAGGTTAATATGGCCTCAGAGTCATTTCTGATAAAGACAATAAACGCCACTTCACTGTCACAATCTGCACACCCCAGAAGACCTGTCAGAATCAATGTGTGTGTACCTTTGTTTTGGGGAGAGTAGATTTTATTAACTCTGCAGAAATGCAATCTCCTGTTCTACCGAGTAAATGGAAGACAAATGCTGACCCATCATGGTGTCGCAGGGCTTCAACAGAGCTGTTAGAAGCAGACTCCTGGACTTTAATGGCAGTACAAGCAACAGCCAGAATAATCATTTTTTACTCCTGGTCAAACCTGTGCAGCTCTTTCCAGAAACTCTTAAAGGTGCAACGTGTAAGATTTCACATCTACAGCCTAATCCAATAGGGGGCAGTACATCAACAGAATGTTACTGCACGAAATGCACAAAGCGCATGTTCCATTATAAGTTTTGATCATATCATATCCATGGTGGGGAATACTTCACAACTAGTAAAATATGCAATCAAGGTAGGAGAAGAGGACCACAATGGAGTTGCTTGTCTTCTGTTCACCCACTACAAATTAATATCCAAGGAATGGTACCTTCAACATGGCTAAAAACAGGCTAGAACATTCTTTTGGGCCAGTGGTGCCCAGAATGAACTGTTACTATTGCCTTTTAAGGTAAACGGTGATAATGAAGGACAGGAAGTGCCACTGACAGTTGGCTAGCATGCTGATCAAAAAATACATCCCAACACACAAAAGTCTTTGCTCTAACAAAAATATAAATTCTTTTCATTGTATAACACGTTGCCCTACACCTCATGTACGACCCCGAATCACTTCTCAGCCACGATCCTTGTCTTCTTGAGAGGTCTGGCCTTTGCTGCCTCTTCAGCAAGGACCCATGACCAATGCTACAGTGTTTACACCATGACAATAAAGCATTCTGAGGGGAAAATAAAAAAAACTATTCTGTGTGACTAAAGGCCAACTCGTAAGCAGCTCAGAGCGTAAATGGTGCAACGCACGTCAGCCAACATTTTCTTCAGGGCATTTCCTGTAAAACCGAAGATCTCTGCCTGCTTTACACGGCGAGTAATCATGAGGCTGCGCTGTTCCCCTCTGCAACACAGCCTCCGCGCCACCAAGGACGCGCTGGACCCCTGTCCTGGGTCAGGTAGGGGGCGCTTTCAAGTAATAATCGACCTGTTCAGAGCTTCTGTGCGCTCAGCAGAAACGCCGACGTCCTCTGCCGACGTTAACGATAATGAACGGGTTAGGCTGTGATAATGATCTCACGTGTACGCCACAGTCATTAACACGCTGCCCTTTAGCGCGTTCGCAGCCATGACTCCCAACCCCTAACGCCACTGGGGCCGAACCAGAATGAGAATGGAAACCAGACCCCTCGCTCGCAAAGATGAATTTATACACTTGCTACAAAATGTCATGTTGTAGCATGGCGCTATGTACTGTTATTCTGTTTTTGGCTTATGCCAGATTAAAGTCCTTTATCAGATATGCAATCGCATAGTCATTTATAATTCATTACTTCCATACCTAGCCACAAATTCCAAACAGTGCTGACCTCAAACAAGTTTTTGCACCGGCTACTGCAGTCCATATGCTCAAGTGACTGGGTGGCTTATTCTATTATGAAATGCTAACAGTAATAACGGCTAATAACGTCTTCTCTAAGGTGCTGTGGAACTGCATTAAGCTAATAAAATTAAATAAAAAAAATACTTAAGAAAAGGAAGCATGGGTACGTTTATTGTTTAACCCTTTAGATTAATTTACGGCATTTATCAGACTCCCTTATCCAGAGCGACTTACAATCAGTAGTTACAGGGACAGTCCCCCCCTGGAGCAACTTAGGTTTATGTGTCTTGCTCAGGGAACCTGGGTCTTCGGGTTCACTAGGCTACTACCACCAAATGGTAGCTGCAGGATTTGTAAGGGTGTCAATCGGCTTTAACCAGCACCATCCACCTCGTCCGTCTCATCTCACCCCTGCTGGCGTCGTGACTCCGCCCTGCCACAATGCCTCTCTCCGCTCTACTGATGGATCTCAACGCAAATCCGCCCAATAACGAGAAGCAATTAATCATTCCCACAGCAACCGCATCTGCTGCCCTGGGATGCGCTCCCCCTCTGGCTGCCCACCAGCTGGGCGCTTTAAAAGGCAGATCGGGGTGCTGGCACCGCCTGTCTGCAGCGAGAGCCGAGCGGGGCTGCCTGCACTACTGACGTCTCACGCTGACTGCAGAAGAGCTGCCGACGGGCCGCTAATTAGCATAGGAGCCACCAATCTGCCCATGCCAGGAAAACTTCCCATCAGGACAGGGGAAGGAGAAGGAGGGGAGCCGAGGAAGAGCCAAAATATACAAGCCATGAGAGACACAAGTCATACAGGTAGGTCACACACACTGACTTTAACACACGTACAAAGACATACATTGCCTAACCACCGTGCAAACTTTAGTAAAAATCGGTTTTCATGCACTCTGTTGATGGCATTAACATTTATTCTCATCACAAATGTGTTTCCCCTAAGCAACTTACAAATGAGCCTTTCAAGCAAAGACCTTCGGGTCAATCAATAAATACAAAGTACCACAAGCTGCTGAGGCTGACTGAGTTTGCTTATGCTTCTGGGCGCCATTATTTGCTGCATTGCAATCTATCAATGAGTCAAAATAAAAAAAAAAAGACAATCGTACTGAAGCTAAATGAAGCATCGTCTGTGCAGAGTGTGCATTGTTGTAGTTTGAGTTTGTGTGCAGGTAAAAGTTCCATATAGTTCATGAATATATAAGAGAAATAAGCAAAAGCATTTCTCTGACAGCGGCAGACACCTAATGCAACTGTGCAACTGTGAGAATCTAGGACAAAAGGTTTTAAATTCCTAGACGATAATTCATTTCACATTTTATACCAGTTCCACCTTGCATTGCAAAAAATTAACCCAAAATCCCTCTAAAATAAGTAGGTCAGAAATTAGATTTAGATTGCAGTCCAATTTGAATAATTTATTGACCTTAAAGTAATCTATCATGACTTTAAAATAGCATGATTGAACATCAAAATAGGCCATTTCTAAATCAAAGAACCATCATAGGAGGAGAAGGGATATAAATAAATAAATGAATTTGTTCAAAGATGCTGCCCAAGTCAGGGTAAATGTAAAGGAAAGAGGTGTGACAGCAGCCCAGGTTGCTAGGCAGCTGAAAATAAGTTTTCTGTAACCTGTGGTAATATATAGAATAACTCACTCACTCACTCACTATGCATAACCCATGGCAAATCGGAGGTAGAGCATACAAAGTCACACAAAGACAGAGCCAGGATTCAAAATGGGGACAAAATTTGAAATCTTCACATTATAATAGGTGGTAGTGGCCTCGCGGATAAAACCAGAAGACCCAGATTCAATCCCCATGTACTACCATTGAGCAAGACACTTAACCCTGAGTGTCTCTAGGAGGGCTGTCCCTGTAACAACTGATTGTAAGGGTGCTTTCACACCTACAGGCTTTAGCGCGCTTGAATCGAACTCAACTTCGTTTCTCCCCTTGGCGCGGTCCCTTTCGTCTGGTGTGAACAACCGCACTGAGACCCGCAAAAAGAGGTGGCCTCGATTCAGCATCAACTGCAGATCTGCTTCCTGTATTTACATGTGTTGTTCCCATGGCGATACATCTGACCAATCAGCCGAGAGAAAGCTCTTGCAGGATTTGAAGCGATGCATTTTGGTTTGCTTGAATTTTTCCCTGTGTGAAAGGAAACCAAACCAAGAGGAAGATGACACAAGGTTCACAACTTACAGACTGAATCGGACCAAAGCAAATGTACTAAAGTGTTAAAAGCACCCTAAATAGCTCTGGATAAGGGTGTCTCATAAATATCGTAAATGTAAAGGTATAATACAAACTAAAGTACATTAAGTGAACAGAAAAAAGTTTTCTTTTTTATTACTATTTTATTACTATTGTTGACACGTCATTTGTTTGTTGCTCAGTTAGACAGACACCTGTTGAGCGAGCCAATATGGTTATGTTCAAAAATACAGAGGTATCCTCCTCTTCGATTACATCTGAATCTGGTTTAAAAGGGAGAACTCTGTCACTCATCTTGCTCTCGCAAACACACAAAAAATAAGTTTTCAATCAGTGGAAAAGTACAATAACCGGACAGCTGAGGCGGCAAATGAATGGTGTTGTGCGGAGGGAGAGCGGGGGGAGGATAAATTGGTTTATTAAAAAGCGAATCTGGCAATGAAAAGTCTTTCTGCTTCATTACTAAGAGGCCCGTCCCGGTGAAGCGGTTGCACTCCATCAGCCAGCGAGGCTAATGCCCGCTGCCTGCCAGCCAGGCCAATCTCATTAATAACTAATGCCAGGAAAGCGCTGCGCCACTGCAGATAGGAGGGTGGGGATTGGCCAGGTGTTTCCGACCAGCTCTCCATACACAAAATTAATCAAAAAACACTTAAAAAAAACGTATTTACAGAGTTATCTTGGGATAAGATACATTTATCATATAAAAATGACATAAGAGTGGATATGCTCATGTGTGGGATATTTTGACGATGAGGAGAATCACAAGATCTCAACCCAGCTCAGAAGGTGTAGGAGCGATGGAAGCTTGGAGGACCCAGCACTGAACTGCGACACTTCCTGTGAAACTCTAAGAAGGCAGCTTTCATACAGACACACACTCAGACACCTTCTCCTTCACAGACTACCACACATTCCTACAGGCAAGTAGAGCAGGTCACCACGGTCATGAATAAACAACTTAGCTGTGCCCAGTTGGTCAAGTTCAGGCTCAATTATTTATAGAGGACCTTTTAAACAACAGGAGTTGAACCCAAAGTGCTGCATAAACCATAAAAGGAAGAATTTAAAAGACAAAACGTGAAACAAGCTAAAAAAAAACCCCACATAATTTATCTATGTAATATATATTTATTAGTGGGGCAGTGGTGGCCTAGCAGGTAAGAAAGTGGACCCGTGATCGGAAGGTTGCCATTTCGAGCAAAGCACCGTCCCCGCACACTGTCATGGCTGTCATGGCTGCCCACTGCTCACCAAGGGTGATGGTTAAAAGCAGAGGACACATTTCGTGGTGTCACCGTGTGCAGTGCTGCAGTGTTTCTATTTGGTTTGCCCTGTAATTGTATATGGTGTCACTATTTTTACTTTTCATGTTTTCCTGTTTAAGTGGTCTGTGTTAAGTTGAGGTGGGTTTGAGTCCAAGAATTTTTATTGCGGTTAATAATGTTACAAACTTGAACTTGAACTGTCATAGTAAAGTATGTAGGGACAAGTCCTTTTACATCTTTAGAATTAAACAGGAAAACCTTAAACTTTACCCCAAAGTGAATCTGGAGCCAATGGTGGGAGGCTGTACTGTTGACTGGTTCAGATCACACTAATTTAAGGCCAATTTTGTGGTCGCTGACTGTCAAAATCCCGGAACGGAGGCAAATCTGTGGTTGACCAGTTATTGGCCATCACCACAAATTGAGTGTGAACATGGTCAGAGACGCTGGCAGACGGCTCAGCTGTGAACAGATGTGTAGAATGTTAAACATCTAGTCAGTTTGCCAGCTAATGCAGCTAATGAGAGCCCTGGACACACGATACCAAGCCATAAGGGATGTAACGTTTGAGGATTAAAACTGGTTGAAATAAAATTAATTGCAATGCACTTTTTTTACCCTGAAAAGCAAAGCCTCAATACACTTTTTTTTCGTGTATTTCTAATAAAAAAAAACCATGAAAAATCCTAAAATCATGAAGTTGAGTGCATCATTACATCCTTGATCATACAAGATCACACAAGTTGTGTAGTATGAACGGTGTTCTTATGACACGAGCAAGGCCTGAATAGAGGGTATGAATACATTCAATGAAACGAACCATTTCAAAAAAATATAAAATACAAAGTTGTTCCTGACTCCAAATGAAAGATGAAAGCAGGGGGACTGATTAGATGAACAGACAACAACAGTGAACACTCAGATGGTCGGGGTGTGAGGTGTGGTGGCATGTTCTGTTTCCACATTCTTATGGTCTGAAGTCCTTGCCAGGGTCAGAATTTTGCCTGATTTTTAGGAACCGGCAGTTGTTTGAGTGTGAAGAAAGTGAAAGCGAAGTGATTGTCATTGTGAAACACTTCAGCACAGCACACGGTGACACAACAAAATGTGTCCTCTGCTTTTAACCATCACTCTTGGTGAGCAGTGGGCAGCCATGACAGGCCCCCGGGAGCAGTGTGTGGGGACGGTACTGCTCAGTGGCACTTTGGGATTCGAACCGGCAACCTTCTGATTACGGGGCCGCTTCCTAAAACCTCTAGTCCACCCCAGTGGTGATTGGTCCTTAATAACTTTGGTGGCCCTGGTCCTACATCTCTTGGCGTCGTTGAGCGGTTCTTTAAAGCACAGGAACAGGACCACAGGATTATCACTCTGCCACACTGATGGGAACAGTGCAGTTCAGACATAGCCGCATGATCCACTGTGCAGTAAAGCACCCAGTCGCTCTCATATCCATAATTCCACTGCATCCCTCCACCTCGCCCGCTTTCATCTGCTGCTCCTCTCCTCACCCCCACCCACCTCCCCTTATAGAGAGTCGATAAAATATGTGCAGCGCTGCTGCGCCTGCCCACACCATGAACATAGAATTAACTTTATTCTTTAATGTCTTTGTGTGTGTGTGTGTGTGTGTGTGTGTGTGTGTGTGTGTGCATGTGTGTGTGTTAAAGGGTTAAAGTGAGTGCAACACACACAGTCATTCTTATTCTATTACACTACAGTGCAGCGAAGCCTTTAATTCCCATCACTTACAATCACACGCTGGACTAAACTGAGGACTCTCTCTCAGAGACAAACACACACATACACACAAACGCGCACACACACCGAGACAAACACTAGCTAACTCATGATGCGGAGAAACAAGGAAAGCAAGAGAGAAACAGAGAGAAGAGAAGGAAGGCTGTGTTCTCAGGCTGCAGGCATCAGTAGGATCACACACACAGACTCACACACTCACACACTGAGCATAGTGAACATACACAGCGAATACCCAGACACACACACAGCGGAAGCCCCCACAGCCTTGGTCGGTATCTGGTATCAGACGTCACGGCCCACGATCCACTCATCCCAGTAGTTTTACCCTGGACACACACATACACACACATAGAAAGGACTTTCCACCTCACTCTGCACCAAGATATCCGAATCACTGTAAACCCTTCTTTATGGTCGGGGAGCCATCGTATACACTAAACAGATCCAGTAGGAACCATCACCCCCTGATGTTGGTTCTGCCTCAGGAGAACGTTCTTAGGAACCTCATGACTTAATGTGTGTCTGGCCATAAGTCCATGATGTCATAAGACCTGTAAAGGTTCCTGGAAAAGCATCTCCAATTTCACTGCACTTGATATCTCAGCACAGCATTCCTGTTTTATTTTGTCACGCCACTATTTACAATATTTATTGCCAAAAGCATGGATCAAATTGGATTTTGTTATGCCTGTTGTTAATTTTACACTGAACTTCTGAAATGTTCACGGGTAAGATACATACGATGGTGGGTGATGAGTGAGTGGCTTAAAGAATCAGAATGTAATTCATGATTAGCATGTTCTAAATGTTTTTTTTTTTTTAATTTGCATCTTTATTATTAGAGATATCTGCATAGACCGGTACCAGCATTTCAATCTGCATACATTATCATCATAATTATAGTTAATTATTTAATTCTTAATAGTTTCCTGATCTTTATTTGTGTGCCCAATCATCTGATTGTTGAACAGTGCAGATAATATTTCTGGAATGAGAAGCGGCAGAAAAATCCCACAACGAGGTGTTGTATATCCTGTCTAGTTGGTGTATGCATGTCTGCACGGTGAGTGGAGCGCTCATCATAACGCACACCGCCACCGCCCTCCAGTCTCATTAATACTGCCCCGGGTTCAGACCGGCTCCCACCAGCAATTTAAATCTTCTTCATTTCGGCACGGACGTCTCCTCTCCTCATCCTCCCTTCTTCTCTCTGCCTCTTCATCTTTCTTACCACTTCAACTGCTCTTTAATTCTCTTTTCTCGTGCCCCCCCCCCCTCTTCCCTCTGGAGAATAGGAATAGCCTACAGCACATTAAGCTCGGTCATGGCCAGGAGAGAGAACACATCAAAGCCATTAGCTGTGTGTGCTTTCTGTGTGTGTGTGTTAAAAATAAAGGAATAGATTGGGGGTGTGAGCCGTTTAGGAATCAAAATTTGCATGTGCATTTGATGTGGGGGAACACATAATATTTGAGTGGAATTTAGGACATTTCACTTATCTTCACAAGGAACATGGAGGGAAATCCTTAATTACATATGTATTGTTACACATTAATAATTGGTTGACTAGTCACGATTATGTTGAATATCAAAATAGTTGACAACTAATTTAATTAATTTAACATATTTGGATTCCAAAAACGCTTTATATTTTTGTTTTAAGCACAAACTTAGCTGCAATAATATTGCCGGAGTAAATATGTGGATTGTAAATTTACTCTAAATCGTACAACCTGTAAACAGCAGATTGGAAAACTTACAAGAATGTTGCATTTTATGCTAGAGTTAAAAAGCAGCCATGACTGGTGTGTGGGGATGGTGCTTTGCTCAGTGCCACCTAAGTGCCACCTTGGAGGATCGGGATTTGAACCGGCGACCTTCTGATTATGGGGTCGCTTCCTTAACCGCTAGCCCATCACTGCCCCAAAACCTAATCCTAATAGGGCAAACCTGTGAATTAGCGGAACCAATAGGGGCAAGAAGTATGGATTGTGCGAGAGGGCACTTAGTAAAGTGTTCTTAGTAAGTAATTGGCCGATTGCTGACAAATTGAAGGCTTGTTAATTTATTAGATCTGCAGTATTTTTAATACCTTTAAACTCAGTGTGTTTAAAATGGGAGGAGCTCACTGACTGACAGCTCTCACACAAGCTACTTCCTCATCCTGGTTTATTCCTGCTCCTTCGAATAAGTCTCTAAAAATTGTGTTTCTTTCTTGTTTTATCAGTTTATTTATATAAATCCTGAGGACACCTTTGACTTTACAGTAGCAAAAAATCCCCATGCTTCGAGCATAGCGCTAGTTCGAGAATAGTGCCCTTAATAGTTTACATTTACAGCATTTGTCAGGCACCCTCATCCAGAGCAGCTTACAATCAGTAGTAACAGGGACAGTCCCCCGTGGAGACACTTAAGTATCTTGCTCTGGGACACAACTGTAGTAAGTGGGGTTTGAACCTGTGACTTTGTGGTTTTCTGGTTCATAGCGAGTGTGTTACTCACTAGGCTACTACACACTTAATTCATGAAATTTGCACGAAACACACAACACAGATGATAGAAAGCTGTAGACAAGGCAGTGTAGGCAGATAAGAGTGCAAAATGTTAAGAATGTTACTCTTGATTGTTGATAGGTGCACACTGTGCATCACTTCTTTTTTATTCATTCTAAAAGGACCATCTACCCATGCTGAATGTTAATGTGTGAGCATGTAAAAATCACAAATCCCTCTCAGCAAACATACTGGCCAGCAGACTTCTCAAATCATCCCAAGAGACCCCAGCTCACACTTAAAGCTCAATTAGGCAACGTGCAGCATGGCTTCGAGTCTGTGGCGCGCAATAATTGAATTCTGGGGCAGTGTAAAATGAACTAAGTTACTGCAAAAAAAAACAAAAAAAAAAATAGAAATCCTCCAGTAAGGTAAATACAATTTTGACACTCTGCTATTGGAAATCTTGCTAGTGATATTGATTTCACAGTAAAAGAGCATTGGACCACATCATATTGGATTGGAAAATGATTCAACATGAGCTCACGGCCACTGAACAACGTATTGAAAAAGCCACAAAAGAACAATGCAGGACCGTAACAGCTCAGCCATGTGAGGAAACATTTTTTATTTCTTTATAGTAAATGCCACAATGTGCTAATTTCAGATCAATCACCTCTACCATGGTTGTGATGTCTGCACATCTGATGGGAATGCACAATGCTGAGATGTGCCACACCCACCCCCCTCACCTCAATCAGAAATTTCCCAAACCGAGTCCAGCAACCAAACGAATGCGTGAGTGACGTGCACTGAGCATAACACATGCTGCATGCATGCCGTACTGTAAGCATGCATTTGCATATGCAAATCACACGGCTAAATACACAACCTCCTTTCATCCCTGTTAAATCTGTGCATCGCTGTTGTGTGAGTATGCGTGGCGTATGTGTTAGTGTGTGCGTGCATGTAGGTGTCTGTGAGCTGTGTGAATGACCCTGTGTGTTCTGTCAGGAGATGGGGATCATGAAAAATCAAACCCTAATTTCAGTAACCAGTGCTCCACCTCCCAAGAGACAGGAAAGCAATATAGAGGATAAGAGAGCAAGAAGGAACCAGGAGGAAGGAATAGCGCACAATGAGATGAGAGAAGAAGCGACAGAATGGAGTGGCTGAGCGGGGGAGGGGAGGAGCTGACGAGATCATTTCTGATGCATGAATCTGATACCCAATTCTGAGAAACATGGCGAGCGAAAGGGGGGAAAAAATAGGAGGGATTATGTGGAAAGGAGCATGTGCCCAAAGGAGCGGCAGAGAGAGGTAGAGTAGACCTACATTTCACCCAACCCAGGCAAGACAGCAGCATTAACACAGATCCCTGCGCATCCCAGCTCCATTATAAATCCCATTAAGGCTGACATGCCTTCATACAGCCACTCACTCACTCGGCTGTTCTCCGCTTCAAATGAAGAAGAGAACGTCAACGGGATTGGCGCTGTGATATTTGTAACCCCAAAGATGTGTGGGAATTTTCTATAAAAAGCTGTGAAATTATTTTTTGCCGGTGTATTTTTCATCCTCATTTCAGACTGAGAGACACTCTAGCAAAGTGAATCCCAAGTATGCAGGCACTGCCTCTTTTACGTTTTTGCATTCTTAACATTAAAACTCAATAGCAGTGCTGTCAAATATATAAAAAATGTATTGAAAGGACTGGCAGAGCTCATACGTTGGTCCTGATGCATCTTTTTCAGGTATGCTATCGTGTATGCTACATGTGGAGGTGCAAAGTGTTAGGAAGGGGGTCTGGTATCAAAGTTAAGATGGTTGTGTGTACAGCATAATATAATGCATTGTATAATGCATTAAAATCATTTAAGAATGTTAGTGTGATGCATTGCCGCTGGCCCACCAGGTGGAACCAATTCACACGTGTGCTGGGTCCTAATCACCCATGCCTGCTTCGGGTTTTGAAGCAGGGTGAATTGGACCCAGGAGAGTTTCACGCTGCCTTGTCATGATTTGTGTGATGTCTAACCATAATCTATCACATATTTTATTGTATTTCCATCGTGCTCTATGTTTGTTTTCATTTATGAAACCATTATGTTCACAATGTCAAGCATGCCTGTGCCTACCTCGCTCCTCGATGTGGCATTAGAGAATGTGGACTGTATGAGTGTAAGTATCATGAAGTATATGGACATGTGTAGATATTTGTATGCGCAAAATAGGCAGTGGTGGTTTTAAAATATAGACATATTAATTAGGTAAAGTAAAGTGATTGTGATACACAGCACACGATGCACACAGTGAAATGTGTCCTCTGCATTTAACCCATCACCCTGAGTGAGCAGTGGGCAGCCATGACAGGCGCCCGGGGAGCAGTGTGTGGGGACGGTGCTTTGCTCAGTGGCACCTCAGTGGCACCCTGGCGGATCGGGATTCGAACCGACAACCTTCTGATTATGGGGCCGCTTCCTTAACCGCTAGGCCACCACTGCCCAAGATCAATTAGATCTGCAATTAGATCAAGACCTCAATAGCTCCTCATTCATAAGAGTTCATTCATACTAATACAAGAATGAAATACAGCAGTGATATCCCAATTCCCCAATGAGATGTTAGCTAGCCCAGAAGGATGAAATAATGAAGATCCCCAGTTACCACAGGAGAGGTGCTGAGAGGGAAGTTATGGTTTAGAGCAAACAACTCCAAAGGTGAGCTTTTAAGGACCTTTTTTAATGTCACCATAAGCAGATGACATAATGGCTGCATCTCTGTGAATGTTACAACGTGACCTGGGTGGCATTTATTAGCAAGTTGGTGGCTTTGATTTGCAATTTGCCATTGGTCAGTCAGGTTAGTTGCCAGTTGCGGTGACAAAAGTTGAGTCAAGTTTGGGGCTGCTTGCCGTGGCGTTTTCCTACCAAATTAGAGTCACACTACAAACGCCCACAAGCCAAAAGCGACTCGAGGTTCACCGCGATTTCGGAGTGCTGTGCTGCTAAGTCCCCTGGAGCAGAGCCGAAAACAGCTGCTGGCGCACTGTCACTGCTGATTAACGAGCGGCGCTTCCCTTAATGGCCCTGCACAACAAACGAGCATTCATCAGCCTCTCCGACGGCCGGCCTCCACCACGCGAGGGAGGAGAGGAATGGCAATCGTGCATTTCTTTTTTTATTATTCAACCCTCCTCTCAGGCGCCAGTAAAATGAAAACGACAGAAGCGCACACAGAAGAGCGCAAAAGGAAGAGGCCCCGTAATCAGAAGGTTGCCGGTTCGAATCCCGACCCGCCGAGGTGCCACCGAGCAAAGAACCGTCCCCACACACTGCTCCCCGGGCGCCTGTCATGGCTGCCCACTGCTCACCAAGGGTGATGGTTAAAAGCAGAGGACACATTTCGTTGTGTCACCGTGTGCTGTGCTGCAGTGTTTCACAGTGACAATCACTTCACTTTAACTTCACATGTAAACTCGTCACGATTATACAAATAAATTCTTTAAAAATCAAGCATTGTGATTTCCTGGACTTTTTTACATCCTGTCTCTCACAGTTGAAGTGATGAAAATTACAGACCCCTCTCATCTTTTTTATCTAGGGCAACTTTGGTTGCTGCCAAATACTTTTATGCCCCACTGCAGTGGATGGCTCTGTTTGCAGCAGAAATGTTAAAGACATTCACCTAGTAGTTTATCTTTTTGAGTTGCGATGAGTAGCCTCTAGTTAATGCATTGTGTTTTATTTAATTCTGCAATTATTATATAAAGCAGACACCATTATGACACTCAGTGTAGACTAGGGGTTGTGTTACATCATGATATCATGTTATATTCGAATACTCTATATATTGCAATATTTTACAGTTCACTGAAAATGTACGATACATCATGATATCATGTTATATTCGAATACTCTATATATTGCAATATTTTACAGTTCACTGAAAATGTAAAAACTGAGCTGATATACAAAATGCTGTGTATAATCTGTGTGGATCGCATTACATTAATAATTCAGCCAAAACAACACAGCTCAGAACTAAATTTGTATACAAAAATATCAGTATTTGATGTCCCTGTATTGATACAATATCACCACATAAAATATCGCAAAATATTGCTGTATTTATATTTCATAACATGCCTAGTATAGACTATATATTAATTTATATATACTATATATTAAAGTGATTCAGCACAGCACCCAGTGCACACAGTGAAATGTGGTCTCTTTTGTTATGTGTACTTTTTGGTTTTTGTCCCTTGTGAGTGACTGGCAATCTCATAAAAATTTCCCTCCCACGTTGCAACATTTGGTCCAACTGCACCTCCTACTACTCATATAAAGCTAATTGTGAATTCATACTAGTAAACCTAAAATAAACAAAAATAATTCCAATTCAATGATTACAAATGAGCTTGATGTCTAGGAAACAAAACGAGAGGGTGGGGCTATTTGTTTGCAAACCCCTGATCTGCTCATTGCTGTTGGTTGTGAAAAAACAGTGAATGACTGAATAAATTAGCAAGAAAATGACTGTTGCTGGAGTGATCACACTCTTGTGTGCCATATCCAACAAGCCAATTTCAGCAAAATTACAAAATTACTTAAAGTTTACATCAACAGGACAGTCTTGTAAGGTGTGACTATAAGCTTTCTGCTCAGGGTGTAATGCACTTTTTCTGAAAAATTTGTTTTTTTTTTTATAGCTGCACTGGGTCAAACTTTGAGTGCAGTTAAGTCTCTTTCTCAATTGTTAGGCCCCCATTAGAAGAGCGGAGGAAGTGGAGACTGTCAGGCTGGCGTTGCATTAAACAGGCCCAGCGATTACATCTCACAGGAGTAATTAACACCGGAGCCCAAATGCAACGAGTTCACTGTCCTTAACCCACTGTATTCAATAGGCGCTGGTGATAATGTGCAATCTCCTACAAACATCCAACAAGGAAGAAAAAAAACACTGAAATCCAGGTTGAACGAGGGAAATGAAAGAAAGCACATTCGGCGGGTAGAGTCATTATTATTGCGGGCCATAATTACACGTTTTTCACACAGGGGATAGAACCCCGGGCACGGAGCCAGGGTATATTAAATCCCTGCCCCTCTTTCGGATCCTTCAGGGACAAAAGGGGTTGACACCCCCCCCCCCAACCTGCGACTAAACAAAAGACCTTTTGGGCTAAGGTCTGTCTGATAACATTAGCGCTAATGCTAGCACGTCCCTAAGGTTTATTATCATGTTTATATATTACATTTTTTCGTACGCCAGCAAGGCTCGGGATATAATTATCACCCACCAACCGCACACGCTTGTTAGAAGCAGCAGTGGATCTGCATCTCCCAACAAGCCCCGGGCCCGAAGACAGCTGCCAGCACCCCCCAGAGCCACGCGCCGTAAACGTTTATTCGCAAGAGATCATCGCAACAGTTTGCTGACGGCTTTTAAACAGGCCTGCAAATCAGCGCACGCGCGTGGACGACAGCTGTCTGCGGTGCTGCCAGCAGGTCGGGCCTGGCACGGCCCTGATGAGCGCTGGCAGCCCGGAGAGACGTCTCCAGACAGACCGATATGTTTTCAAGTGGTCAAAAGTCCTCACCAATGATCAAACTAAAAATGAAAGCGAAGGCTTAACTGTTAAAAAGAACTTGAGCGTTTCCAAACCGCCATGATCTGACTCGAGGGGGTCCGGAGTTTGCTGATTGTGTGGATCTTTGAGGCAGTGGTGGCCTAGCGGGTAAGGACCCATAATCAGACGGTTGCGAGTTCGAATCCCGAACCACCAAGGTGCCACTCAGGTCCCCTTGGTGATGGTTAAAATGGTGAAATGTATGCCTGCTGTGGCATGTCCTCCTCATTGGTCATTTCCCTGTCTCTGTACTTGCCTTGTGTTTTATTAAATCCCCTTTTTTGTCAGATGTGCGTTTGCGTCCACCTTTTTACCTGCCTGCCATCGTGACGTAAACTAAAAGAATCTTGGACAGGAGAAACTCATTTTCCAGCCCAGTCCTGTAATTATTTCTGACCCCCAGAAGATGAACTTTACTGATGTTTTTATTCCCTGACCATGTCCTCGCACAAGCGAATGAGCCGGAGCGATGCTGCCCTGTCGTCTCTGATTCCAGACAAAGCTATCTTCTGGAACCCCACTCCCCCACCCTCATCCTCCAACTGCAGCTCCGTGGGAAAAGCCCCATGTTCATCCTCCATTTTGAAACCCGTTTTAAACCTGCATCTGAGGAGCCAACTATGACTATTTGTTTGATGTCTATTTCATTTTCATTCACTTACAACATGCAAGGAATGAGATGACGCCTTTGATATGCCAGGGTCTTAGTTTAGTCTTGATTTATTTCTTCACCCCAGAGAGTTTACTCGAAGACGCTGCCTGTTATGTTTATTTTAAGCTGAATGCCGGGTGTGATGTTGAGTTCCGACAAGCAAAGTGCTTCAATCTGTGGGTGTCTGAATGAAGTCGGTTTGATCAGGCCAACACTCCATTACCGTTCCACGCATACTGAGCCCCTCCCGCTCTCCTCGTCTGAAGCTTCGGTGCATTCATACCATGCCATCAGTGCATGAGCCAGCAATGGAGACCCCCGCAACGATCAGCCACGTCTCTCCCAGAGCCAGGAGGGCTTTAATGACGGCCTCAGTGGGAGGCCGGCGATGGCATTCCGATTAACGACTCGCCACCCACACCTCAAGCTCTTTATAAATAGACTTCAAACGGGACCGCGGCCCGGGGTACGAGAGATGCTCTCTTGTTAGACCTGGAGCTCTTCTGGGGTGATCTCCACAGGAAGGACAAACAGAGCAATTACAGGAATTTGCATTTCACAAATTCCTGCCAGCTCCGGAGACAGGGCATGTGCAGGGGCTGTCAGGATCTGGACTTACAGCCGGGACAGGATTTGGCAGACGAAAGAAGCACAAGCTTGGACACAGAAAGCAACTTATATGAAAGTGAAAGTAATTTTTTTCATTGTGCTACACAGCAAGCACAGCACAGGGTGACACGCTACAAAATGTGTCCCATGCATTGTGTGGGGACGGTACCTCGATCAAGGGGACCTTGCAGTTTGGGATTTAAACCTGCAACCTTTTGATCTATTGAATTAATACTCAGTTAATTAGTTCTCCTTTTCTTAGTTCGTGCTTTTTCTTTACAGCAAACATATCTTGCTGAGCAATATGACATAATATGATATAACATAATTCATATAGAATGAAAAGATTTCATTTTAAATCAACACAAGCAAATGGAACATTGCAACCTTTTTTTATTTTAAATAGCCTAATGTCCAGATGGATTCTAATTACCATATTCTAATTACCATAATGTCTCAAGAGTAATTAAAACACGCATTACAAAGTAGTTATTTGTATTTGCCACTATCCACTGGTATTGTTATTTTTTTTCCATCAAGAGCAGATGATAGAACAGTTTCAGACATAATTTGAACAACGCAAAACCAGAACCAATATGGCACTTACATCTGGGGTAAAGTATGTCAAGTTATATTACTTTTATGCAAAAACATTGCTTTCTGAGTACTAACATGATACAAAACATGATGCTTATATCTGATGTTGTTTAGGTTTCTTAGCAGACATTTTAAAGTTTAGCAAATGTAGTGTTCCGTTGGCTTCTGTAAAATAAAAGGCTTGCCTTCATGGTCTTTTGGGGATTTTGATCATTCAGGATGCTTTTGCTGACTCCTGCACTTTTACTGACTTTCCATCATTTTTATGGGTGGTTGCAGGTGCACTTGTTCTCATGCACTCAAGGTATCGTTTAACAAAGGAATAAATTAATATATATATATATGTGTGTGTGTGTGTGTGTGTGTGTGTGTGTGTGTGTGTGTGTGTGTGTGTGTATATATATATTCACACAACACACCTGTCAAGACCGCCTCCCAACTTGCCTGTCACACACTCTTCACCAGTTCTTCACATCATCAGGCTGCAAAAGCGTCTAGTTGTTGTTTTGCCTCCTGCAGACTGCAGGCCAGAGCTGCAGAATTACTGCTGAATTCCTGATCTCGGTGGGTCCTGTGAGCTTCTCGGAACGTGTAGGCCCATTGCATCATCCCATGCAAAAACTGGCCAATGGATCAAACTGGGCAGACGGACGCATAAGCTGTCACACCAGTTGAGATGTGTGTATGCATACACCCCCCCACACACTCCACCCCGAATCCTGCTTACACACCGAGAGGCAAGAAACACGACATAAGGGCCATTCCTTAGATATGCTACATCACAGGGTGCACAGTGGGGGGGAGGGAATGTTGGTGGCGCGCCCATACCCAGACAGATGAAAGCAGCTGCAGCGTGAGTGACAGCGCTCCAAACACGCCGGAAAATGATAAATGAACGGGACGGGAGTGGCCCCGAATTCCCTTATAAACAAAACACGAGCGCCGCCCGGGGAGAGACGGGAAGGTGGGTGGGGCTGAGCCGAAGCCTGACATTTCCAGGGTGCTGACGCCCGGCGTAATTAGCCGGCAGCTCTCTGGCACACACCTGAGCCGGCCAGATTGGCCACCGCCAGATTGATGTCCTAGAAATGCTCGCGCGGCCTCGTCACTTCCTGTGAGTCGCGCCGTCCCCAGACGGCCCAATTAGATGATTGGCTGATGATTCCTTCCAAAGCGGGGAGTCCAACAAAGAGCCACCGCAGCAGATAAGCAGCTGTTCCTTTCAGAGGTGCGAGACCGCAGCGTTGATGCAGGATTCTCGGGCAACAGTTCAAGATATTCCATTTTTTTTACTGTTATTTACTGATGACATTTGTCACATTTATATAAGCGCGTTTCCACCGTTTCAGTAGTATTCTTTCAGCTTCTGTTAAATGGCCCGAACTGTAAATAAATTAGCCTGGTCGGCATTAGTGTCCTTAAATGACACCGAACAACCAATATGAAAAAATGCTGAAAATTTCCCGATCATACATGCGTGAAAGTCTGCATCGAGCTGATTGGCTGCCCCCGTCTATAAATCACACGCGCAAACTCTGCGCCTTTTTGTAAAATCGTCCTGACCCACGGAGACATAAGTCGTGAGACATAAAAAAAAAAAAGACAATTTTCCCCGTTGCTGGAGGACCACAGCAGCGGTTAAGCTGTCTGGGAGCATCAGTCTGTCTGGGACACTCTTTGTGGAAGAAGCACGTCATGATTGCACAGTGCAGGGAACCTGATCCTGGTTATATTATACAGCTGGAGCAGTTTGTGAGGGAACTGGGCGGACGTGGGGGGGGGGTAAGAGCGTCTGCCATCAGCACCGGTGCCCACGGCAGGGGCAGCGGTGTTCGGCAAGACGCCGCGGAGGCTGAGTCACATCCTATAGCAGGTCCGAGTGGGGAGAGAGGGACAGCACTGCTGACTTCTGTTAACACCTGCTGTGGTCCGGAGGAGGAACGTCGATTACAGGCCTTCAGACTCTCTCTCTCACACACACACACACACACACACACACACACCACCCCTGAGGCAATCGGCGTGAACACAGACCTTCGCTACAGCGTGCAGCACAGAAGAGTGCAGAATCCTGGGTTAATAACAACGAACAAGGTGGAAAACATTTACACACAATTCATTCCCAATGCAGTCTGAAGCATACGTTGTGTGTGTGCACGCGCATGTGTGTGTGTGTGTGTGTGTCTCTAATCCAATGAGCCACATGACTACCAAACAATGAGAGATACCCGGTGAACTGCATCCCTCCATCCCCTCTGTTCCCAGCTCCACGGCGCAGCCCCCCTCTGCCTCTCTCCGCCTCTGTGTGTGTGTGTGTGTGTGTGTGTATACTCACTGTGCAGGTGCTCGCTGGTGTAGTAGTACACATCCTCGTATCCCTCGTGGTAGTCTTCCTCCGGCCGGTACTTCTTGCCTTTCCTTCTCCGCGAGCGGCGGATCTGCCGGACGAACCCGAGGAAGCGCTCCATCGCCGGCGCCGCGTGCGAGAGCCGATCCCCCCCCCCCCCCGAGCCTCAGTGTGTGCGCGAGTGTGTATGAGAGAGAGAGAGAGAGAGAGAGAGAGAGAGAACGCTGGCAGCTCCTCTGAGGAAGAGTAGAGGAGCGGGCGGAGTGCCTCCGTCAGCCGCGGGGACGGCTCGAATAACAGCCTCCTGCAGACTCCCCTGCAAGTGTGTGAACGCTTGTGTGTGTGTGTGTCTGAGTGTGTGTGTGTGTGTGTGTGTGTGTCAGCGTGCGTGCGCACGATCAGAGAGAAACACGGGCAGCGCAGCCCTGAGCGGCACGCTGTGAAAAAGGAGGAGGGGAAACACACAGGCTGAACCTCATCCTCCCTCTCTCTCTCTCTCTCTCTCTCTCTCCCACACACACACTCACACTGTCTATGAAAAGAGAAGAGACTGAGTTCAAGGGCTCTAGAAGCCAATCACTGAAGCCCAATACTGTAGCAATCGACCTATCAGATGCCAGCGATCGCAGCGAGTGTGTGTGAGTAAGAGAGAGAGCGTAGGGGTGAGCAAGGTGATCACTTGGATAAACATTAGCCCCCCCCCCCCCACTGTTTGAACTGCCAGATTGAGATGATCGGCTAACACCATTAATCACCTCCAGTAAGGTGTTAACAGGGACGCAACTCAACACAGACACTTCCTACCACTGTCGACAGAGTCGTCACCTGGGTGTGCGCACACACACACACACACACACACACACACAGCTCCTCCAATGGCTGGGGCTTCCATCGGTGGAACAAAGGACAACAGGAGAGGGGGGTGCAGAGCAGACAAACATCAGCAGAGCCCATCAGGCTACGACACGTCTTCAGCACGTGAGGAATGTGGAGCCTTTAATCCTGACAACAAACCACCCCAGCGCACACAACACCTACCCCAACATGGCACCCAACAACAAGACCCCCGGGCTGGGCGGGTACCCGATTTAAACAAGAGATAAGGCTGCTCCAAAATACACACATTACACATTATATAAAATATGCATAAATACTTCACTAATATATTATTATTTATAAATCAATAAATAGGACTGTTTTAAGGTATTCTAATATATATATATTGTGTGTGTGTGTGTGTGTGTGTGTATATATATATATATAGTGTGCTGAAGATAAGGCTTTGTTAGCTGATAAAAACAAGAACAACAACAACAACTCTGTTGTTATGACTCTCCTCTATGTGAATGTGTGATCGTGTGTGTGTGTTTATGTGAATGTGTGTGTGTGTGTGTGTTTATGTGAATGTGTGTGTGTGTGTGTGTGTGTGAGTGAATGTGTGAGTATGTAATCCAGTCTGGGAGGATTATAAGAATGATGTCACGGGACTGAGACGATTGGCCGTCTCTGATTATGCCTCGCTGTGAGACACAACAACAACAACAAACACACAACACAGTAGCAGCAGCAGCAGCGGCCATTATCCGGCGCGCTGCCAGACGTCGAACCTACAACATCCCAGCCACTCGCTCCAGACACCCAGTAACAGGACAGGAGGTGACGAATGGCACGAGGTGCTGTGACGTTAGAAAGGTTCCCCAGAGGAACGGCAAGTCTGAGAGATTCACCGGTCCCATTTGTCTCGTACCTGACAGAGGAACGACACAATCCCCTCTTTCCTCATCCATCACGGCAGAGGGAGGCAGCACTCAGTTGTGTTCCATTATTTAAAAACTCGCCTCTTAGCATTACGTCAAATATGATTTGAAACAAATCAATATTTCTGAAATGTATGTGTTGTCATATAGTAAAGCATAAAATAAAGACATCTTACAATAATTTATACCCCCGATTAAGCAGTAAACTGCCCCAATATCTAGCATTGCTTCTTATTTAGCGTTAATGTTTTGTTTGATGGTCTTTGCTAGCATGTTCAGGCAGAGCCGTTTCAGGAGGACTCCCAGTGCAGCAGCGTCTGGGACTGAAACGCTGCGCAGGTGGGATTAAATGGAGTGTGTGGGTTGCTAAGACCACCGTGTCAAGCTGGGGTTGCCGGGGTGACCTGTTGCCAGGGTGCCTTGAACCTGGACTAGCTTGAGGTGTGAGGGGCGTGTTTTGCGTCTGGAGATGGAAAAAGACTGTGTTATTTGCATACATTCAAATAACTCAAAAAGGAAAACTATTACACTCCACAGCATAAAGTCATAAAGTCATTTTCAACCACTGTACCTTCTCCACACGCCTTCTGTATGAAGGTTTATTACACTGTACTGTATAAAGTCATATTTTCAACCACTGTACCTTCTCCACACGCCTTCTGTATGAAGGTTTATTACACTGTACTGTATAAAGTCATATTTTCAACCACTGTACCTTCTCCACACGCCTTCTGTATGAAGTTTTATTACACTGTACTGTATAAAGTCATATTTTCAACCACTGTACCTTCTCCACACGCCTTCTGTATGAAGGTTTATTACACTGTACTGTATAAAGTCATATTTTCAACCACTGTACCTTCTCCACACACCTTCTGTATTACACTGTACTGTATAAAGTCATATTTTCAACCACTGTACCTTCTCCACATGCCTTCTGTATGAAGTTTTATTACACTACACAGCATTAAAGTCATATTTTCAACCACTGTACCTTCTCCACACACCTTCTGTATGACAGTATTGGTTGAATATTGGATTATGTTGAATATGGCTGTCGATAATAATGGGTCAAGACTCGGTTTGGTCAGACAATGAATATTAATCAAAACCAAAACAACTCTTTATGTACTGATTCATTTAGTTATTAATGGATTCATCAGACTTGCTACTTGCTCCGAGAGAAAGAGTGATGAACTGGAAAGCTGACTTGGGAATCTGCAGCTAATGTGATATTAATGACAATAAGTATAAAAGACAAAAACCCAGACGAGAAACAAGGCACCGGCTGCTCTCCCCCACACAGAGCACAACTAGTCCCTCAGTTTTTCATGTTTTACTGAGTTACTGATGAATTAGATTAGATTTAGTTGCCTAGCCAATGTTCAGTGCTGTCATTGCTCAGGCAGCTGAACAAAGCGGCAGCCAGTGACACTAGGACAGTTGTATGAATGTATGTTCATGTGTGTGACTTTTCTTTTCTTTATTATTATATTTTTACTTAAGAACAGCTGTGATGCAATAAAATTGAACAAGAAAATCTCAGCAGTTCAGTGTTTCTTTAAAGGGATGGAGCCGGTTCAGGAAGGTCAACACACAGCTGTCAGGATGTTTAACAAAGTCAGGATTTGACACAGACACACACACACACACACCAACACTGTTCATTTCACGGCTCAGCGCAGAGGCCTAGTTTAGTGCAGCATACAGGCCATCACTCTCGCCCTCTATCTATTTCTCTCTCTATCTCTTGCTCACACACACACACACACACACACACACACACACACACACACACACACAGACACACTTTCACTTGACCAGTGTCAGCAAAGCTCATCCAATCACGACCTGCCCTCACAAAGCACGTCCTGCAGTGGGAAGGCTGGGGTGTTAATTTTGTGCAATTTAAACGCAGCAGGGATGTAACAATGGCTGCAGAAGTGTAGTAGGGTTACACTGATGCTGCAGTCGAACCTGGAGCGTACCACTCCATCCGCTGGTGGGCAGCTGTCATCTTCCCTTTGCGGTGTTCTGCCACTGACGTTCTCTCGTGAGGAAGACCGTGAAGCAGCAGATCACTATTCTGGATGCAGAGCAGCTGAGGGCGTGTAAAAGCAACCGAAAAAATCCTCTCTCCCCAACCCAAGCCCCTCACCCGTCACTGTCTGATGCAGCTGCAGGTCCCCATGTCCTGAAGCAAGATGAAGTCCACTTTAACACCTGCACACGGGGACGTAGGTGTGTGTGAGAGCGCGTGCACGAGTCCTGAATAATATCAGCAGGAGTTGTCCTGTCCAATCAGCTCAATGTGACAGGGCCACAGGCTGAGCCGTGGTCTCACACATATCCTTCTCATACACACAAGGACAACACACACAAACAAACACACACACACACACACATGATCAGAACACCGCACACAAGCTGGGAGAAAAGAGAAGCTACCTTGAGTCAGAGGTTCTGAAACCCTCCCAGGCTCTTTTCATCTCCATCGAGAAACGCTTAGGCTCTACACAACATAATGGGCAGTGGGTTAGTGTGTGTGTGCCTGTCGGTGTGTGTAACCACTGGAGAGAGGGAGTGAGAGAGAATCTATTTCCGAGTTGTGAATCAATCTAATTGAGTTCTGTCGCAGTGCGTGTCTGTAAGATTTAATTTTAGCTGATTTGGTGGTTTATATGTGTGTGTGTGTGTGTGTGTGTGTGTGTGTGTGTGTGTGTGTGAGTGTGTGTGTTCCAGCCCGCTCACAAAATGCACAAACGACAGGGGAGAGGCAGCAAGAGAAAAGACTAAAGACAAGGTCAGACAGAGAGTTGCGTGCACAAGAAATTAAAAAAGTCCCGCACTTGAGACCAATTATGTTAAAAAAAATGCAAAAAAAAGTAACATGCGTTTCTACATTAATCGCAACATTATCCTAACATTTCTTATAATTTAAAAAGCTACAGTGTTTATGATAAATTTCTTCATTTTGTGTAAAAATGTAAAAAAGTGAATTGTATATTTATCACAACAGTTTCCCATTTTGTCCATGTTTATCATGTTGATCATTGCAATGAATTTTTAACATGTTGAAATAAATGAATGCTGTTAGCACAGCATACATGTTAGGTCACGTTGAGAGATGGGCAACAAACAATTGTGGCTTCTCGCTCTGCTTAACAAAGCCAGCTTAAACACAGCTGATTGGCCAATGTGAGACTGCATGAATTTATTTGATTAGATGACCACTGAGAACTTTTGTGGTATGTGTGGCCATACCAATATGTCCTTTTGTGATCATGATTTATTCATTGCATAAAGCCTGATTAATCCCTGAACATTCATAGTTGATTAACAGCCCTACTACATCTCAATATATACATATCTGCATCATGTAGAGCTTTTAATCAATATACAGAGCGTAGCTCAACAATTAAATTATCACTCTGGATCATCTTCTCAGCAGATCTGTCACATTGCAGCTGACTGAAGTGACCTTTCACCCACTGAGGTGAATCTTGTCACACAGACTGACAGGACTGGGCCCCATGTCCCAGAATGCCTATATACGAATGTGTGTGTGTGTGTGTTTGTTTTGTTGCAGGGTAATACATGATTTTTTTTTTTCATCTGTGTGTGTGTGATCCCATGATACTTCTTCATCATCTCTGGCAGACAGATGAGTGACACCCAAATACAGGGTGGTGACACAACTGCCGATACATCACCCCACACCGGCATTTTATTTATAACCCACATCGTGTATTAAACTTGCCTCTCATCTGCAGAGACTCATGTCCCTGAAGACTTGCTTGCATCTGAGACTCAGCTTATGTTAATTAACGCTAACGAACAACGAGCAAAAAGCTTAAGAGTAGCACAGTTCTTGAGCAAATTCTTTGCCTCTAACACAAACCTGTGTGTGTGTGTTTGTGTGTGTGTATGCATGTGCAAGAAACAGGGCTCTATTAAGACAAGTTGAATTGACAGCTACATAATTTCAGTTGCTGTAACACACACACACACACACACACACACACACACACACACACACACACACACACACACACACAGACACTGCTTTCTCAGCCCGAACTCGACCCTGCCTGTCTGCAGTAGTAATTGGTTGCTCTGAATGACTGACAGACGTCAAGCAACCTGTCTAAGTTTTAGAACAGTTAAGGTCAGAGCATAACACAAAATAACGGTAAAATAGTAAGTTGACCTGAAATTTGAATTGTGTATGTGTATAATGCAATACCAACTACATGGCATCAGTTCAATAATTAACATATTGGTTTCTGATATTTGGTGCTTTTGACAATTAAGCCTTTGAAGACGTCTGTCTAGAATCATTGCTGATTAGGATTGAGACTGACAGTCTATAAAATGATTTGAATGTTTTTTATACCTATTGAATGGTGCATCTGTCGTCAATATTAATCTGTGATAGTAAAATCCATTTGTATTGATCTGCAGTAAAACTTCAGACTAATTGGACAAGTAGAACTCCAAATCTGTTTTTGGATGTTTGTAGTTTGTATGTTATAATACCATTTATAACACTATATATGAAGTGGTGAATTCATATGCAGGAGCAGAATGTAACTGATGATATATGAGGAGGGCTGGTTTAGTCAAATTCATAGATCTACTGGAACATTTTTTTTTATGATTCTTACTTATTTTGAGGAAAGAAACATTTTGCATGATATGCAGGCTTAAGAAAAAAAAAACTCAGCACAATAAGAAAGCTCCTCCCAGTGTTGTTACTGGGGTAGTTCTATGAATTCTGAGTGAAGAGCGTCTAGACGGCGAGTGTCAGAACACAGTCAGAACTGATTCCCAAGACCTCTAGAGACTTGAGGATACCCAGGGGACAGAGGGAACACACCGACTGAGAGATGTGCCCCTCCACCTGAGTGACAAACATGCAAACACTCACACACACTTTTTAACCAGTTGGGAGAAAGATTGACAGATTTTTTTACTTTGCTATATACACACATAACATATAGCTGTAAGCCATTTAACAGAACACACACACAGAGTAGGTGTCTGTGTTCTGCCCTTCTGTTATGGCCCCGGCACGGCTGTATTGATTGTAGATAACCTGCCTAATGGGGCCCAGCAGTGTTCAAGTGACACGGGCACAGGAAGTGCTGCCCTTGGTCACACAATACATGAGTAAGGACACCAAACCGCTCCCCTCCATCAGCCGTGCTCCACAAAATAAAGAATAAATAATAATAAATACAATTAAAAAAAAAAAGAAAGAGAAATTGCTCCCATTCTTGTGATCGCTCAGCTCTTTTGGGGGATGTAAACAGTAAACAATCTGGTCCTGTGTGGATACTGTCCCCTCCATGCAAATGGTGGGAAAATAGAGACGGTCCCCATACCCGGCAGCCAGACACTACCATGTGTGCAGAAGCTTGGAGCTGAGACCTTGACTAAAGTACGGAGGGAGGAGAAATATTGATATTAAAGCTAATGATATAAGGCTACCTATTACAATATTGATAATAGCAGATAATGAAGAAAAAAAATCACTACGACGTCATAATCATATTGTCCTGATGTTATACAAGATGAGAATTTTCACCCATCAGGATGTTCAAATTATAGCAAAGATAATCTGCATGTTGCTTTTGGTAGTGGGCGAATTCACGCCCCTGCACACATTGTACCAGGATGGGCTCTGGCAGCCCCTATATCCCTATATATTCAGGTTATGTATAGTAAGTAGTATAGAGAATGGTGGGAAAAGGAGGGGTTGGATACTGCACTATACCTGGGCGTGTCATTTATTGTCAGGAGGGGGTTTAAAATACTACAATGTTTAGAATTAAAGCATTTTTTTTTTGCCTTTGTTCATAAAAACATCAGTAAAGTTCATCTCCGAGGTGTCAGAAATAGCTACACACCCATCAGTTCAACACAAATACCAGTGTATTGATGCTACACCACTGTAGGAAGCACTGTGATGTCGTGCCTTATCAGTCTTTGGGAAAACTCTGTAGCCATCCCTGCTACAGCTGGGCAGAAATGCAAATCGTGAATAATACTCAGCTCTGACGGCGCATGTACAGAGAAACTGGAACAGACTAGTCAGATGCTGGAGGCGCGGATGAGAGCGAACGCCATGAAAAGGCCTCGTCCAAACCAAACCCCTCCTCCGCCTCCCTCTCTCTTTTGAACCGCGGATGGCGCGAATAATCCTGTTGGCCACGAAACTGGGAGAAGCCTCCACAACGATCAATTAATGACCGGCCCCAAGAGCAGGGCAAAAGCTGCTTCCTGTTTCCCACCCGCACTTCCTGTTTTCTGGGTCGCAGGGAGGAAGGCAGCGAAAGTCACCGGGCCCGGCCATCTGGGAACCCAGCGGGCTCCACGCAGGCTCCGATTGGCCACTGTGTCCATTATGAACGGTGTGATTGGTCGCGCACCCGGGCGGAAAAAAGGAACAAACGAGCAGGGTGACGGTAAACAGGCGGCGCTGTCCCGATTCTCGCTCTGCTGGATGCTGGCAGCGAGAGAGAAAGAAAGGGCTTTTCAAACAAAGAGCATGCGCACAATGTTTTATGAATGCGGTTAAGTTAATTAACAGAGAAGCAGGCGCACGGCGTGTGAAAGACTGCCAGCGATAACATTCATATTCATGTTGCACGGGCTCCTGCCTCCCTTTCATGCAGGCACACAATTAATTACAAATTAGGATTTTTTTTGTAAATCAAATTTTTTGTAATATGCTAGCATTATTTTCAGGCTGATTGATGTAGGTCATATAAATAAATACAACAACTTTAGAAATATTTATTTCCAAATATTCAAATCAAATACCCAGTTGTATTGGGGTGTTCAAACCTTTGCATACTTTCCTTTCTTTTTTTGCACGGTTTTATTTGTTTGTTCATCTTGTCCTAGTTTTGAATTATCTGTGTTGTGCTGTAATTGTCCCACCTTTGGCTCCAGTAGGGCTCTAATTTAACACCCACCAACATGTTAAATTCAGGTTAACAGACTAAATATCTTCGTCAGCGAACCTTTTTGATGTGATCACAACTATAACAAAATATATCATGTAATAACGTTCATGAATAAAATCAAGACTAAATATGGTTTACAAAACAAAAACTATACAAAAATGTCCCTTAATTTTTGTTGACAAAAAGACGTTATTTCTGTATCTCTCATCCGGTCAAACAGATGACATCACTTCACTTATGGAACAAGTCAGAGAGTCTTCTGTGTTTATAGACTATATAGTGGATATAGTCTATTCCTGAGTCTATAAGGTAACAATAATATAATAATAAGATAACCTTATAAAATATGTTTGACTAAAAGAAAATTTTGTTTTTGGCTGTTCTACTAGGCACTTTAAGAATCTATCAGATACATTTCAAGGTGGTCAATAAAGTACATTTGGATCGCTGGGCTCCAGAAAACATTATTTCAACCCTTTGTGTTATTGTGTATGGCTGGGCTGACAATAAAACACTCTTAAATCTTCTACTCAGACATAAGCGACAGGTGCCCAAAATGTGATCATGTCACTGTATAACCAACGTGGATGAATCATTTTTCAGACTGATGGATGATGAGTCTGATCTTTGCAGGAAACACAGACTTACAGCGTGATTCCTCTCAGGTTTTTATTGTTGAATAATATGTTTGTGGTAATATGATCATTTAAATTGTGCATTAGAGTCAGGTGACAAATCTGGACAGAGAACTTTTGTTTCTGAATTGTGCTCATCGGAGAGGAAGTTTTAAAGTTTTTGTTTATGCTTGTCGTGGACGTAATCTTTCGAGGGAAATAGACTTTCACTTTCGGAAGGGTTAAATAAAACTCTGAACTCGCATCCTCTGTAGTCACATCCTCACTTGAACACACACTGGCACACACACACTCAGGGGAAGCACCATTCAGCCTGTGAGGGACCAGGCATGCCAGTTCCTCTCTGGAGACGCCTGTATCGATTGGAGGCACTTTGTTGTATGCCGTGCCACTTCACCGCCAAAACTGAAGCAGCTCACAAGGTCAACGGGTAACAGCACCATGGCTCAACACAGCAGATTTATTTTCTGAGACGGAGCCTCACAAAAGATCTGTAAGATTACCAGCACTTACGGCCCAACTTCTGTCGCCTCTGCTTCACACAATCAGGCAATACCGTAAACAAAAGAAGTAATGAAGAATGGCTAATAAAATAATTATGAGGCAGGCACACAGTCACTGACGTGAAATCAAAAGCAACATAAAAATACACAAGTCTGGGTGTGTATTGCGGCACATTCGTACTCACCTTTACCATCAGATGGAGGTCAGACCATCAGCACATTGATCAAGGGAGGCAGAGAGAGAAAGAGAGAGAGAGAGAGAGAGAGAAGGTGGGCACAGATTAATCAGATGAAATAAAATAGGTTTTAGACTACACACACACACATACACACACACACACACTACAAGTCAAAAGTTTGGATGCACCAACTCTTCGACGATTATGGAGATGGAGCCATTTAGAAGAATCCAATGAAAGAAACATATTTAGTATTTGTTGTATCAGGAGAAGTATGTCTGATGAAACTGTTTTTTCCTCTTTTTATGTTCATGGCGGCTTTGTTCACTATTGTCGTCATCAAAAGCCACTTGATGCGATGCTCATTAACATGAGTGAATGATAAGAAAGTGTTCAGCATAAACCTTCAGGACTAAAAGTGTTCAGCATAAACCTTTTTTCTTGGCCAAACAGAATTACGAAATCAATCAAGTACATTGTTGTTAACCAATTTTAGAGTTCCTGCCGTCTACTAACGGATCCTACTTCACAACAATGCTTTTTTTCTATTAGATATTTTTCATACAATCCATGCACAGATGGAAATGAAAGTGAAGTTATTGCCATTGTGAAACACAGCACAGTAAACGGTGCACACAACGAAATGTGTCCTCTGCTTTTAACCCATCACGCTTGCTGAGCAATGGGAGACAGCCGCAAGGGAACCCATCCTCCTCTGTCAGCACTGGTTAATAACTAATATCAAATATACAGTAGGGTGGCACCTTGGCGGGCCAGGATTCGAACCGGCAACCTTCTTATTATGGGGGCGCTTCCTTAACCGCTAGGCCACCACTGCTGAATTCCTTTTGTGTACAATTTCTACGTCATTTCTAGTAACCAATACGCATGAGAAGCATTAATGACACATTCTGCTAATCCCTATATGCAGCCTCCACAATGGATATGAATCTGTATATTGGATATTAGTTATTAACCGGTGCTATTAACAACAACAACAACAACAACAACAACAACATTTATTTCTTATATAACCCAAAATCACATACAGTTTGTCTCAATGGGCTTTGACAGGCCCTAGAGTTGACACTCCCACACTTGACCCTTCTGCACACAAGGAAAAACTTGGAGAAGTCCAGAATGTAGTCCAGCGTCATGGTCTAGATTACGTGTCCATAATGATGTTACTGGTCCACTTGAAGATCCCTGAAGCTGTAACCAAGCTATTAACCAGTGCTGAAAGAGGAGGATGGGTTCCAGGAAGGATTCTGTCTCCTTGCTCACTAGCTGCTTTGAGCACTATATTTTATTCATGTTGGGCCAATGCATGTTGTAAAAAGTCACTTTCAGTAACTCACTATACACCAGTCCTCACAGCCAAGTAGTTAAAGAGTACGTGTCATTATCTGGGTCAAAGGTAACAATGAAGGTATAACAACATGTATCAAGGACTGTGACAGGAAGAGCCGTGTCCTTCATCCGATCTCAGCTTCACACACTTGACATAGCTGTCAACGAGAAGAGGAGGAGACAGGGAACGAGAGACAGTGTGCTAAAAACAAAATCTGTGTCATGTGGAGAGGGCTGAAATCCACCGCGCTTTCACAAACAAATACGTTGGCGTCAAGAAAACAAGATCAAGGTGAAACGAAATCACCGGTCGGCAGTGGAACGAGGAGAGCTTCCCACACAAGCCACTTGTGAATCAGCCGCGCCCTTCGCTTCACACGCGTCGCGTGGAATGAAAGCCGCATCCGAATAACACTGCGGCACGTTCCATTCCCACAGCTCCACATTCCATCAGTTCTGGATCTCGACAGTCCAGGAACTGCCTGGCAGCTACAGCGCGCGTATCTCCGCCATCAGGAGATAAGGCTAAGCCCTAAAACAGTTCAATGTTCTTAGCGCACGGCGGCTGCAGCACGGGTCTCGTAAGGTGGAACAAGGGCAAGATCAGATGAAGGTCTGGACAAATCTCTGATCCCGACTGGCGCGGTTAGGAAAACGTCGGGGGTTCCTGCTGCGTGGCAGGCCTGTAATCGCTGTGCATTTCCAGAGGAGCTGTCTGCGGTGCTGGGCTCAGACACTCCCCTCACGGTATATTTAGATGCGCTTGTGCCTGGGGGACAAAACCAATACCAAAGGAGCAAATACATTTTATCTAAGAACTTGACAGGGTTGTTTGATTTTGATTATGAGTACATTATTCTTGTAATGTTAAGACTAGACTACCTTGAAACAACTCCAAAGAAATGATAACACAGTGAGCCATACTTTGATCAGTTTCGGCAGCGCGACAAGCTGCTGTCAAGTTTGCCTTGTCTTGTGCTCCCCGATTGCCTTTAGTGTGGTGTCTTGTCCTATTGCAGTCACCTTGAAATTTATTGTGTTTTTATGCTAATGTGCCCTGTTTTTTTTTTATATTAATTTATTTGAGTCTTTTATACAGCTGTCCAACATGACCACTTTATGGTTAAATGAAGGTTACTCAACCTCTTCACAAGCTGGTTTTCTGACAATGCAGCAAAGCGTAAATCCGAACTGGAAGAAAAAGAAATCATTTACAGGCACAGCTTGTGTTCAGGGACTAGAACTGAAAATAAAGTCATTGGGAGAGAGCAGAAACTGGTATGAGCGTAGTTAGTTAAGAGGAAAGCAGCAGCAGAGACATTTCGGACTATTTCCCCGGGGGACCTGTCGAGATGGATGCACCGCACATGCCGGAGGCATTAAAAATGAATGCGACAAAAGCACAGGGTTTAAAGCAATCCAGTGGAAGTGGTTTGGGCAAGCGGCACTGAACCTGCTCACCTTGGCACATCTGCTGATTAGACATGCGCACTGTCTGCCAAATATTCTTACACCCCGGACGCGGCATCATAAATCAGCTGCAGAAGGACCTCGCACACCCTCCAAGAAGTCGCAGGCGAGGAGCCAGTTCACCGATGCCCTCCTTCCAGTGTCTGCTCACATCACGAAGCATTCTGGTCAGCAGGGCTAGATTGGCATTCGCTCCTGCTGGTCCAGGTGTGAACTGGCCTTGGTTTGAAGCCACTTACAACAGAATGAATGGTAACCAGCAACACCATTCAAATCTGTAATTTAAAGGTAAGAGCCCATTTTGTCAACTTTACATGAGATCAAAACTAAAAGATGACCATATGTTCATCATTTCATTTTTTTTTTTACTCATGGGGGAGCAGTGGTGGCCTTGTGGTTAAGGAAGTGGCCCCGTAATCAGAAGGTTGCCGGTTCGAATCCCGATCCGCCAAGATGCCACTGAGGTGCCATTGAGCAAAGCGCCGTCCCCACACACTGCTCCCCGGGCGCCTGTCATGACTGCCCACTGCTCACTCAGGGTGATGGTTAAATGCAGAGGACTTCACTTTGACTTTTAAAATATTGTCCACTTTGTATACTGTCATTCATGTGTAAATATGTAAAAATATGTTGTTGTTTTTTCTCTACATTTTCATATTTAAAAAATAGTCATATGCGCCCACCATCTGCTTCTGTTTAATGCTAAAATGAATAAATAATTATTCAAATCATTTTGTCAGTAGAATCAAATGACAAAGATTTGTTATGTGTACCTGAATGTGACCCAAAATATCACTTAACGCCATGTTGTGACACCCTACACCACCCAGATCACCATCTCCTGCATAATAACCGAGTGATAATCCCCTCACCTAAGGACGGCATCGGTGAGTGTCTGGCCTGAGATGTATTCCTGTGCTTGTGCATCGTCCCACATCTTTGTTTTGTAGTACCTTTTTTGAGTTGGAAGAATAAAGATTTGTGTTCAATTCTGCTCTTCTTAACAGCATCCACAATTTGGTAACATATTAGACATAATATTAAACCACGCTCCTGGCAATTTGACAGATTTTATCAGCTTCCTTTTGTGGCTGCTGCTGGTTCTGGCAAATATTTCGGGCTTATCCAAGGTTGTAAGCCAGGCATGGTGTCCAATAACGACTACTAGCACACCACACATACACACGAAACGAGTAAGGCCAAATATGTAGCATTTGGGGCCGGAAGAGGGAGGCGGGGCTAAGTGGCCCTAGTGCCTTGAGGTGTCATCTCAGATCACGTCATTAAAGCACCAGTCCCTCTGATGTGCTGCGGGTATTTTGGTTGGATGGTTCTGCGGGCGACGTTTCTAGGAAACCTGGAATACGAAGTGCCGTAGAATTGCTTATCAGCTGGTGACACATTCGTGTTTCTCACACTGCTGCCAAACGGAGGTGCAGATTTAGGCACAAATATACAAATGCACAAAACACACATGTGGACATATTTAATATTTAGATACAAATATTTTCCAAAGTTGCTTTGTCATGGATGATTGGGACAGAACAATTTTGGGATATTATATATGGCTACTCCATTCCAGTTAGCTGCAGAAGGTCCATAAATATTGTGACATTGACACAGTTCTAATCTTTTTGGCTCTATACATTACTACAATGTATAAGAAATCAAAGGATTTGTAACCAAGTATTAAAAAGTAAAAGTTGTCCCAATGGGGGAGGCACATATACAAACTGTTGCAATTCCTATACCGTTCACCTGATTTGGATGTAAATAATGTTGAATAAAGTCTATAAGTCAAATGTAGGTGTTTTGGGGACTTGTTTTTGTTGATATCACAAGTTTTTTTCACAGAATACATTTCATATATATTGAAGGTAACCTTTACTAAAACATACTAGTGACAACAGGCACCACAGGCTTTCTTCTGACGGACGTTTCTGAGAATTTCTTTTCTTGACCAGCTCAGGATGAGCCGTTAGCGAGCTATCATCTCCTTGTCTCCTACAGGAGTATAGAACCAAGGGAGACAGATCAGGCAGATAAAGACTTTCTTTCTTAAACCCAAGCATGTTAGTGGTTTTGTAGGCAATGCTGCTATATTCAACTTCATGTTGTTTCAATGCAAGTTAATGTACCAGAGACTACTGGCTTTGCCACACTTTATTTTGTCCATGCAGAGAGGCGTTCTGAGGACTGTATCTGCTGCAGCATATCGATTTTTGAGACGAATTCATTTGGATCTAAATGACCAGTTCGGGGCCACGTTTTGGGCATGCAGGGATCGGACCTAGCTGAATTAAAATGCCGCCCACATTGCCATTGCGCTCGGCTCCCAGTGCATCTATTTAATGGGCCGTGGCCTGCACTGCTCTCGGCAGGTACGTGTGTGCGTTTCTTTCGGCCCGCTTTCCAAAACTGCATCGCAAAAACTCGCACAGTCAAGAACGGCAACAGTGAGAAGAACATTGAGGAGTGTGTTTCTTCCCATTACAACAAACCCAACCCACACACAGACTGTAACTGACAGCAAAACAAATGGGGCTGCAGGTATCGGTGGCCTGCAGTAGAGGTGTGTGTGTGTGTGTGTGTGTGTGTGTGTGTGTGCTCATTTGTTATAGATAAACATGGCATAAATATGGCTTTAAGCAGAGTCAAATGAAACATGAAACATTTACAATCATGTGTACGACGTGATAAAACAACAGTGACAACGCCAAAGATAATCAATCACACCAGCCAACTAGAATTTATGTCTCAGACCGCCTGGCACCTTGCGTGCTGCACGTTCCACGTCCTGTGGCATGCACTTGCAAGCTCTGTAAGCCGAGAAAAAAATTCTCACTTCACACACAGTTCCTGACACCTTATGTCTGATCCAGACACGTAACAGCAGCCAAGAAAAATACAGCAAAGGGCCGACCAGAATACTCTCATGAAGTTCCGAGGCCTGCATTTACGCTTACATGAGATTTCAGGCAACATAATCGTAAAAGTCACACCTACTGGCATGTGCTGTGTATGTGATCTGGGCCGGCATTTGACCTTTGGCACATCTGTGGCATGCTATACATGAAGTGGACGGTCCATTTGTTCAATAACATCAGTGACATCTACTTGGATATATACATATATTTTGGATATTACCATCTTTAATGTGATCGCATGACTTTGTCTTGTAATAAACAGAATGGAAAACCCACAGCAATCGGACTGTACAGAAAAATAGTCAAATGCATTGCAAATATGTAACTAACTATAGGCAAGAATTTAAGATTACCTCTAACCTTAAACAAATTTTATTATCAGGAGCCAATGGCAAATGCCTACTTAATAAATAGTAGGATATATTAAATGCTAATTAGCCCACAATTTGATTTTTCTCCCACACCCCCACATTGTCCATTAGTCTGAACAGACTAAAAACACTAATCGATAGTGTTTCATTCCATTAATGAAGCACTGAGGTTTTTTTTTATGTAGCATCAATTAACAGGCCAATTTTCTAAGTAATTACAAATGGTGTGGCTCCCTAGCAACCAGGACCCAGGAAAAGAAGTGATTCCACTAATTCTAACAAAATATATAGCAGATCAGTTATTATGGGATGGAGCTAAACTTATATTATGTTATGTTGCTGAGCTAAATGACTCAGCATCTCTCTCCCAATCTTTAGATGACTTGGTTTGGGCCATCGAACACTGGCAGACATTAAAATCATTCTCAGTCCATAAAAAAACAGCCACTCACCACCAGGGTGATACAGGCAGTCGGCAAAGGCACAGAAGGCCCAGAATAACATACAACAAAAGTCGTTATGCAGCTGCCATCATAACCAGTCGGCTTCATACAATTTCCGGATAACCGAAAATTGATTGGACGAACTGCGACATGGGCTGTGAATATTGTTATAGGATTGGTCACACCCTGCACACACAGCATGAAATAATTGCATTCACCAACACAGACAAACACACACACTTAAGTGTATTAATGTTCAGACAAACAAGATCAAATACAAAATCCATCACAATATATTACAGGTAATGACATATTTCCTATACAATACTATTCTGTAATCTATACTATTCTTTTTACAGAATAAAATATTAGTACAGTCATATTGAATAAATGCCAATCATTATAATTAATGGAACTAGTTAATTCAATTATATTGCACAAAATGTAAATGCATTTTACATTTTAATGCACAAATTTACATTTTAATGCATACATTATACACTTTTTATGTACAATGAAATAATTAATTAACAAATTATTTTAAAATGAACAACTATGAATTAAAAACTCATACTTTTCAAAGCATAAACTCACAGGAAAGTGTGTCCATGTTCAAAGTTAATTTAATTTGTTATTATTTTTTCCTCTCTTGATCAACAGGTCGCACACACATACATACAGTCTGACAGAAAAGATTAAAATAGAATCTTCCATTAGTGAAACCAAAAATTAGAAGAACTAAAGAGAAATAATGATAATAACAATAATACAGTGGTAAAAAGTCATAGTGTCACAACGTGAGCGCCCACCAGCAACCCCCAATAACACCCAGCAGGAGGTCATTACATTGATGCAGAAGACATTGACAGACATTAATTACAGAACCATTCCCAGCCTCTCCAAAATAAAAAATCACGTCCCATCCCGTATGCCGGCGTTCGCTTGACAGGACAGAGTTTTGGGTTTGAAAGACGTCCAGTGTCCCCACAGCATGGATGGTGCTTTGAAGAGCAGAATAAATGCAATTGATTTCCCTCCTACGCTCTCCCTCTCTCGCTCCTGCTCACTCCGCATCCCTGTTCTGCCCGTTTCCGAATTACTCCGCTCTTTTCGGAGAGGCTAATCACAGAGCGCACGGGGGCTTTAGGAACAGCTTTCAGACATTAGGAAGTTGGCAGGAGTGTAGGCATGTGAGGCGCATCGAATTTCAGCGGCTGTGAAAGCCGTCGCTGATGCACAGTGGGACTATCGGCCCTGGACAGACACGGAGAGTCCCGTTCGCGCTCCCCATTTAAGGCAGAACTTCAGAAAAGTTTTTAATGGAGCGTTAGCGCCATGTTCCAGCTGGCATGAAACTCCCATAAGGCCGCTCTGCTTCTCACCAGACACTCCATCCCCTCCATAATGTCCGTACGCCACCCCTCACTCAGGACTACCAATATGCAGCAGAGCGTTTGTCTCGACCTTGAGTCATGGCCCTACTTTTTTTTTTTTTTTTTGGCAAAGGATTGACTGTAAGGAACCAGCAATCCATCCTGCACAAAGACAATGAAACTCAATCAGAAGCGAGCGTTGCATTAATCACAGAGATAAGATCTGCTGAGCGCGCACGCGGGCTCGTCAGGATATGACAAGAAAGGTTCTCACAGCTTTGTGATGTTAAACCTATTCATCAGACAAGGCCGGCCTCTAAAACGTCTTTGGATTAAGATTCAGATTATGGTGTTTGTCTCGGCGGCTCCCGTTCTGGAAATCGATGGCGGTGGAAAGTGGAGAAAGCGGTGATGGAAGACGATGCTCACTGCTTTCTGTGTGCAGAAGATGATTCACTATGCGGTTTATTGATGCGCGGCGTATCAGTGTCACGGTAACGAACTGTACAACACTGTGCCAAAATAACTAAATGGGTGTTGATTATAATTTAGACAATTAATTTATTAGTTTTAAAGGAGTGGTGTTTTCATATGATTCCTCCATCATCTCTAAAAGCTATTACTCCAGGCTACATGACACTGTAGTTTATGAAGGATGTCTAATTGAATGAACATTGATACTCCTGCAATGTATATAAACTGTCAGCATGACAACTTGTCACTATATTATATTTTCCCAACATTTTTACATCGTGACTTGTCAAGCCTGAGGGGAGAGAGAAACGATGGACTCCGAGGGGCGAAGCAAAAACCGTGAAAAGGCGCAAGCACGCCACCGCACCTCATGCTGAAGAAGGTGTCCTCTGGGGCTGACAGTGTCTCTAGCCAGGCTCCTCATCCGTGACATGACTTCCGAGCACGATTCCATAGTGCTACAGTAAGGGAGGCAGCAGATTTACACGTTGTCATTTTGCAATTGGAGCTTTGTCTTATTTATTTACTTAATTTACGAGTATTGTTCTGTGTACGTGTCCTAAATTGTGTCTCTTGTGCTGACAGTCTTTTCTCTATTGTCACCCTTGTGAGGAACTGATACGATCTTCTGGAGGTAGTTGTCACCCCTGTAGACGTGCTTAGAGAATCTTCAGTAAAAGTATATTGCTTGGTTATTATAATTGTTCATGCGTTTATTTTAAGAAGCTCTTGTGTGTATTATGGATTATTCTGTATTATTGTGTTTGGATTAGGACAGGCCCTTCCACGCATATGACTGGCAGCCATTCACATTAACTGAACTGAACTGAACTGAATCCTGTAATTTAACAAAAGTTCAAATAAAAAGAGCACTAAGAAGAGCACTAAGAGAAATTGGAATACAAATGAACATTGTTATACTGGAGGGATGAGGTGTTGGTGAGGCTTCGTAAACTCTGCTCGAACACACTCAGACTTTTACGTTTTGTTCATCACTCTTCATGACCCCCTGCTGATAGCCATACCATGGGCACACGTCACGTGAGTTTTCACCCCCCCCCAAAACTTCACATCTGGACAAAACCGCTTGGGGGATGTTTGCAAAGATCCCTGAATTCCATTTTCCAGCCGCATGGGATAAGAAATGTCCTTGATCAAGGGTGGCATTTTAGCAAAATGTAATTTTCCCACGCAGACTGGACTCATTAAGCTCTACGGACGTCACTGGAAATCATTGCTCGCTTTCTTTTCGTATCAATCTACTCGCGGTCTCCGCCCATCGTTGGAAAACTGCCTCAGCTGCATGTTTGAACCCTCATCACAGTCTCTGTGTCTCAACAAAAGAGGCCACGGTGATTTTCTCCGAACAAATCCCGCTAATTGGGGTGGCCGTCTCTGACGAGGTAGAGACTCGTCGATGGCAAAGAGGCGACTTATTTATCACTTTCACCGTAATTATGCCGGCTGAAGACAGCGCTCTGCAATTAAAATGTCGGCCATGACGAGGCGGGGTGCCCCGGGGTCCCCTAGCACTGCTGTGCATGATGTGAAAAACAAGGAGCGAGGGACCACAGCTTCCACGTGTCAGAGCTGGTCGCCCTGCATAGGAACGGACCATCTCGCTATTAAAGATCCGACAGATTGTTTTAGACGGAGGAGCCGGCGACGCGAGTGGGAAATAAAGCAGATGCCGCTTTTAGCCGCTTCTCATAAAAAATGCAGAGGAGCATCACGGAAAAGCAACAGCGACGGCCTCTTCAACTCTGGGTGATTTTATAAAGAGGAGGCACTTCGGGACAGCATGCTGAGTCACGCTGACCAGACTTAACAGATGGTTCTAAATCTTGAGTAGTTTTTTCCCCCCTTGTAATAAGAAATTAATGCTGTTAATAAGGAACAAATGGGAAAAAATGGACTCCAGCAGGTACTCTCGATTTAATTTTTAAGTTTTTTTTTTTTTTTACTTTTGGTCCACATCTTCATGATTTGGTTGTCAGAACTTAAATAAAATAATAAAACACATAATAAGATCAAAGATCTGCCAATAAATAAAACCCACAAAACCACATTGCTGTTTTCATATGGAGTAGAAATGACATCACACGTATGAAGTAGATAGGCCTTGTGTACTTAGCTAGCTTGCTCTTCACAATCAGGCAGCTCAATTCATTTACATTTATATTTAAGGCATTTATCAGATGCCCTTAACCAGAGCAACTTACAATACGTAGTTACCGGGACAGTCCCCCTCTGGAGCAATTTAGGGTTAAGTGTCTTGCTCATGGACACAATGGTAGTAAGTGGGATTTGAACCTGGGTCTTCCAGTTCATAGGCGAGTGTGTTACCCACTAGGCCACGACCACCCTATTCAGGGCGCAGAATCCTTATTCATGTATAAAAAATACTGTGGTGACTATACACACCCATAATCACTTGGAAAATGCATTGGGTAAGGGCACCCTCGAGGGCTACACATAGAAAAGTGTTAAGATAAATGATTTGTAAGTCTTCATTTTTTACTTCATATAAACTTTAAAGAATTATAGACTAAGGGCGTTCAGGGTGATTCTGATTGGACACTTGTAGACACCAATGCATCAGGGTGAGCTCCCAACGTGACCGTTACCAGACCTCTTCCCGCTCTGCGACCCCCGACATAATGTTTTCCATTTGCGTATATATGTGTGTGTGTGTGTGTGTGTGTGTGTGTGTGTGTGTGTGTGTGAGCATGAGGGAAATGGATTCGCTTATAACTTGCCAGCCTTTAAAGCCAGGAGGCACAAGCTCTTAGCACATTTGCATTGCAGAGCAGGGAGCTTATCAAATATAAAACCGCGCGGCTGCACCAACCTGTCAGCCAGGCCGTGCCGGCGAAGCCGGTCGGCTCTGGCTCTCCCTCGTCCCTCCTCCCGTCCCTCGTCTCCTTCCGCCTTCAGAAAGGCTCAGGCTCACGTTCCTCCACGCGATGCACAGGGAGCATGCTAATGGGAGACCCTGCAGCGAGGGCAGTCGACGCGGGCGAACTTCCACGTCCCCGCCACCACCGGAACACTGCCACGATTTCAGCATAACGTCTATTAATCCTACTAAGGAAAAAAGGCCACGATCGCTTCTAACGGCTAAATTTTATTCCGAAACAGTAACTAGTTTAATTTGGTTTCATTTAAAAAACAAGGAGGAACCTGATTAATGCAAGTGGTCTGGGGGGCTCTACAGCGCGCAGAAGATCCGCTGTAAGCAAATCTATCACCTGAAGTTTTCCTTGCCTCCATCTTGCTGTGAATACATTAACATGGGGCTAGAGACCATCTGTCCAGGAAAAAAACGTGCTCTCGCGGACTAATGAGGACATTTCAACGCGTTGTTCAATCTCTGCCGCGCGCCACAGACGGGTGATTAAAACACCTCAAGGGAGGCGGATTCCTGCACAGATTCCTGGGAGTTGGCAGGATCATTTGCATGCACCTTTCAAGCCCATCACCTCGCGAGGAATCTTCCTCGGGATGGAGGACTCCGTAAAAATCCTGTCGGGATCTTGGCGGGGGCTCGTATCGCGGTTTCAGTGCTGACATCTTGGCTGACGATCAGACCGTGGGGCTCTCGTAAATACTTTATCCTCTCCTGAAAGACGTCCCAGGGAGAATTCCGGATTGAACCAGTGTGTCCCTCTATCAATAAACACATTAGAGCTATGCCCTAACACAAGGGACGGGAAACAAATATGACCGCCGGTATACTTCTTCCGTATGAGGTGAGGAAATGTTATAAATGTAATAAACACGCAAATGTGCAATAGAAACATGTTTTTCACTCTGTATCGCATACTGCATACTGTATCCACGTGCAAAATATCCACATTTCAGAGATAAACATGATTATACTGGGCAATAATTGCAGCATCACTCTCACATTTACATTTATGACATTTTATCAGATCAGATTAGGCATGTGTGTTTCCTGCTGGGATACTACCGCCCTACACGCTTGTTCTACCAAGTTTCATGCAATGTTACACCTCAGGCCTGAACGTCGTTTTTCTGCCGTTTGCGGTGTCAGGTGAGCGGGATCTGAACACCGACTGTTTTTCTGCTCTTTGGAGCAAATCAAAGCGTCCACACAGCACCAGCGTCCGGTCAGCTGTTAGCTCAGATGGCATCGGATAAACCCTGCATGCAACACATCAATTTCTGCCAAAATGCCAACAAACAGCAAACAGCGTCAGGCAAATGTCAGTGAAATGGCAATCGAACGTAGCTGCCAAATAGCGCAAAAACATGTATGACGTTCAGAGGGTGTCTGTATGGATCTTTCTTCTTTCCACGAGACACTAAATTCTAGTTAGAAATCTAATTTCCTCAGTTGAGTGCATAGACCAATGCTGTCTAAACAGTGAAGCCACCACAGGTCTAGTGCCCCTGCTGGCCGACTGCGATATAGATTTTAGCCCCACCTATTTCCACACATTTTACGTTTCATTTAGAGCAGTGTTTCATTCCAGCCTACACCAGACTCGAAAGAGTTGTCCATGATCGAGAAACACCGATGTATATTGTGCAAAGGCATGCCTTCATTTGCATAAAGGGGTGGAGCTATCAAAAGAGTAAACGTGCCTAACTGTGACTCTTGTTTCGACTGCACAGATTCTGCCGCATGGTGTAGGAAGTTTGGCTGCGAGTCTATAGAACTGAATGTCTGGCAGAATTCACACTTCTATCAGCGGATTTAAGATTTTTATTTTTTTCAGTCCAAGGATTCCAAATCAATTCGTCATACGATTTAAACAAGGAGAGGCAGGGGGTGAAACTGAGTTCCTCTCCGTAATGTCTTCCCTCTTTCTTCCTCAGCCAACAAAGATGGTGCTGATCCCCGGAGAAGCGGATCTCCCCGTGAGGCGTGTCACCCCGGCACGCGGCGCTCTGACAGCAGCGTTTTATTTCCATTAGAGTGCCGGAGCGGCAGGGGAGGGGTGACGGCGTGGTCTGATGCCGGCAAAGACGCTCGATCACAGATGGATGCTCGCGGTGCGGACATCCGCCTCCCGAATGGACGGGGTCGCCAGGCACAAACAAAAACGACGCCTCCGCCACGCCCACCGCGCCAAGTGGCAGCCGAGATGAAAGGAGACGCGGCGGCCGCGTGGCCACTGACAGCAGACGGATGGCCGCAGTTTGAAAGTTAATCGCATGTGAAGAAGAGCGGGGCAATGGCACAAAATTGATGCGTGGGCCGGTTTTACAATAGCCTCCCCTGCAGTGCAGTGACACTTCTGTGACATCTGCGTCACGAAGAGGGGACGCCAGAGGAGACCTGGGAGACGACGACAAAACCAACCAGACAGAAAAAACTGATTTTATGTGTTTTATGGAAAGACACGGCCACTTGTTTTTACGACGGACCTTAACGCATGTGTATTTGCAGTTTTGAGTTTTCAGATCATGAAATATAAGGAATGTGCATCATGATTTTCAGTGGTTTACAATAATCGTTATACAACATCAGAGCAAACCCAGAGGAGGTTGTACTGCTGACTCTCTCTGTATCCATCTATAATGTTGAGCTTTAAAATATTCGGCCCTTCAGAGAGTGAAAAACACACGTGGTTTAATTACATTGTTATTACACATTACTCTAGAAAGCACAGACTGGATTTGAGTCCAAGTCCGTGTTCAGATGTCTGTGGATCTGCATGTTCTCCTTGTTCATGGAGGGAACCTGACCTCTGTGTGTGGAGGGGTTGTTCCATAAGCTTCAGCATTCTACGTCCATTTAAATTGAAAACAACTCCCACATCCGTTCACGGAAGGCGGACAGCTACGCGTAATCCGGAAAAACCAACTTTGGGACTCGGAGGGCCCGGGGGGGGCCGACAGGGATGAAAATGGGTCACAAGGCCCCTCCGGTTTAACACTGCACCACTGAACTCAGCCCTGCAATGCAGCGCCACCTTCTTCCTCCCCTCACCCCCTCTGTCCTCGGCTCCTTCCCTCCTGTGGTCGCCAGCGTATCCCTTTATTCCCAAGGAGCGTGAAATGAATGCTGGGGAGGTAAGGCCACGGCAGGTGATGGAAAATGAGTGTGCACTTCGTTAGATGGAAAGCGTTGCATCTAAAGAATCTGAATCCCAATGCATAATGCCATCTACAGAGTAAATTTACGCTGTGCCAACATCTGCATTGGCACTTTTTTCTCCTTCAAACAACGTCTTTTCTTGCCGTATGTCCCCTCCATTTCAGCCCGTGCTCGCGAGACAATAATCACAGTCAGAGCGTAAAAAGCGCGGAACAGGAACGGTGACCTTGCCTCGATGTTTTAAAAAGGCCAGGCTCCGCTGCGCCGCTTTCTCTCTCTCTCTCTGTGGCGGTTTTGTTCTTTGTTCAGGGCGCTCTGCAGCGATCACCTCCAGCCGCTCCACCAGTGTTTAACCTAACAATGCCAACTCAGGCCCGCTGACGCAACTGCCTATTGAAGAAAAGCTACTCGCTCCAAAAGTAGGAATGAGCAGGTAAACTACCCTTACTGGTAGCAAGAATTTAATTTATCTCATGAGAAAAGCAACACATACAATCGGACATATATTACTAAAGTTTTTAAAATGGAACCGTACAGCAGACACTTTAAAAAAAAACCAGAAACAAATCAAGTTGTCAAATGGAACGTGTACAAGGATGCATGATGCTGCAGAGCGCCAGAACGGAACCTGCAACGCAGAGTGAACGCTCGTTCCCTCAGGGGCCACAGCACTAGGGATGTGGGGCAGGCAGAGCATTGTGGGTGGTTTGTGTTCAAGAGTGTGGACGAGGGCGTGTTCATCATACATACAGTCATGACAGCAGAGAGGCCTGCGGACGACTGACAAGAGTGGTCAGTATCACTAAAACACTTTCACTTAAACACAATCAAAATGGCAGGTGTTTCCACATAAAATGTATTTTACACCGAATCAAAACCATCAAAGGACCAGCATTAGAGGGTCACCAGGTCATTACACCCTTAGCCATTTATCTCTTGGGTGGCTCCTTGCAATTTTTTTGTACTATATGCACTCAACTTGCTATTTGATATGATACATGGATTTGTACAATTCTCTTTATTTAGATATAGTGTCTAAAATGTGTGTCCCTTTCACCAAAACTGCAACTAAAATGGCATTCATAACAAAAAATGAATAATAAATGCAAAAAAAATGGCTGAACCAAAATTAAATATTTTCAAATAAATAGACTAAGTATTGCGTGTGTGGCTCAGTGGGGTCACAACTCGCCTGATGTGATGCAGCAGACCCAGTCTTAGGCCCCGTCCGCACATGAACACTTTTCTCTAAAACAGGTTTTCTGTTTATAATCCACATGGAGACGCAGAGAAAACTTTTTTCTTAGGTGCACCAGCACAGAAACTGTTTGCTGTTTTGATGGCATCACATTTAACAGCACATTTTTTACAGGTTTAAATCACTGTCCATAAGGTACTGACTGTCTTTTTGCTTTTATATTCGTCTTAGTGAAAGTGAAGTGATTGACATTGTAAAACACAGCACACGGTAAACCGCTAGGCCCTCACTGCCCCACCACTAGGCCACCTTAGTGGTCCCCTAAAACTGTATCTGAAGTCTCTTTCTGAAATTCAGCCACTTTTAGCCAGTCACACAATGAGATTTCCACGGGAGGCGCCATTTCTGTGTCTGTAGCTTTAAATGTGAATGAGGGGGAGATCGGCCCATAGCAGATGAGCGGGCATTCGCCAAAATGACACCATCAACAGCATTCACCAACCACAATGAGGAAGTCGTGTCTGCGTTTTTGGGGACAGCGCTTTCTTCAGTAGCACCTCAGTGGCACCTTGGCGGATCGGGATTTGAACCGTCAACCTTCTGATTACGCGGTCACTATCCAGTCTGAAGACATCCAATGGCACAAAAATGTTGGGTTCCAGCTTTTAAAAAGATATACTTGTCGGGCTTGGGTCTAAGGCTACTAACCTCTTTCTGCAGCACAAACACTTTCATTTACATTTATGGCATTTACTAGACGCCCTTATCCAGAGCGCCTTACAATCAGTAGTTACAGGGACAGTCCCCCTCTGGAGCAACTTAGGGTTAAGTGTCTTGCTCAGGGACACAATGGTAGTAAGTGGAGTTAGAACCTGGGTCTTCTGATTCATAGGCGAGTGTGTTACCCACTAGGCAACTACAACTCAGACAATTAGAGACGAGCTCCACCCTTCACGATCTCTGATTGGTTTAGAATACAACATGGACCACAGTGAGTTAATGGAGAATTTTTTTTACCCCAAACGCCTGGTTGCAGCGGTGCGACCTCTGTTTTTTTTTTGTTGTTCGCACCATTGAGATATTAGGTTGCATGGGTAGCTGCTTTTCTGAGGTTAACGCACAACCACGAACGTGTTTTCAGCCATTGTCACAAAACAATCGCTTTCACAAAAAAGCCGCTTTGCCATCCACACAGAGACACGGAACAGAGAAATTCACTCTGGAACCTGCTTTAGAAAATAACCATTCTGAGTCCCCTTAAACGCCGTTTATGTGTGGATGCAAGGCTGGATCGGATATACTTTTTCCCGTTTTAGTGAAAAACCTTCTTGTGTGGATATGGCCTAAGTTTACCATGCAGGTAAAACACTTGATATGAGGCCAGTTTGGCTTCCCTCACCGCAACGTCCATGCTTCCCCGCATTGTTGATTATGGCTCTTCACACACTCTGCACGCTGAGAGGACTTTCCTTTTCAGTGCAAAAAAATTTAGCACAATTCTTAATGTTAAAACGTATTTAATCCTCCCACTTTTTTATGGTGCACCGTTACATTACTTTGTGTATGTTAGTTATGTACATGAACTATTGAAGAAATCCAGCAGGAAAAATTGTGGTAGATGCATACACGCAAACAACAGACCCAGCCCAGTCGTGTGGTTGGTGTTGAATCGTAGCGCAGACAGACAAGACGCCACCACTTCACTTATTTATGAAGACAGAGAGTCGGCGGCTTGCTGTAGACCTCAGCCTGTCAGCGCTCTGACAGAAATATCTTTATTCGCCTTTCCTTAGCCGTCTCTGGCCGGCCGCAGCCAGGGCCGTGATTGACTCGATCCTGAGGAGCGATTCCTGAGGTACCATCATCACCACTGTAGCAGTGGACACAGTGGGAGAACCGACAGATCCATATGTGCAACCACAGCAACACGTCTAATGTTCTTGCATGATGCTTCACCAGGTTGCATTTAAAGTGGCCTGGGGTGTCCCTGCATTGCGGAAGATACCTTGTCAGGAGATGGTGAGAACATCACTGGGATCTTTGCTTTGAAGGTCACTTTTAACACTGTCTATGGCCACTGGCAGTGAGCTGTAGTGGTAGAATTAGAAGAAACACAAGAAGAGTGGAGAAGGCTCAGGGTCTGTTTGTGCCTTGCAGCCATGCTACTCACATCTTAAGCGTGCGACAGACACGGTGTGTGTTGACAGAGTGTGTCCTGTACGGAAACATGTGTATGAGGCTCTGATAAGCTCCTCGAGGACAATCTGACAGCTGTCCTGACAGAAAACACACACACACACAGCCTCCAGTCCCCTGTGCCCTGCAAGCTGTGACTTGCCATTCTGACAATGTATGTTTCCAGAATCACCTTTTTAACAAGTGAGCTGAACAACTGCTGCCTAGCAGAGACATCCCTCTCTCTCTCTCTCTCTCTCTCACACACACACACACACGCACATGTGTGTGCGCAGAACTATGTGTTTTTTTTTATTCTTAAACATGAGAATTGCGAATCATTTATATACGTTGAAACTCAAGATGTAACAGAAAGGCCATGGCGTACAAAGGAACAAAGGAACAAAAAAATGTTCACCAAAAATGGACAGATCGGAGGTGACGTCATGAAAATTGTATTACTCCAAATTCAAAAAGTATGTCAGAAGAAAATCCTGCAAATGGCGAGAGTCCCTGTCTGCTGCGAATGGATTTACGCAGGGGAATATTCTGCAGGAAAGAGGGAGAAACAACGTCTCCTGAAAGACTCCCTCTATTATTCAGTTGCTTAAATTATTCATTTTTTTTGGTTCCATGTGTGATTTATCATATAAAAATCCCGCAGACCACCTCACTCCCCACAGATGAGAAGAGTCATGTTCGAGCCCTTCCTGATCCACACCTGGACAACAGCGCCCCGCTGTGGACCTTCACTTGCATTACCACTGGAGTGGCCACATAATGCTTATTAATGTTTTTTATTTGCATCGTTTCATTCATCAAAAAAGAACAAACACAAGATATATTTGCAAAACAATGACCCACAAGAAGCTTAAACATTAAGCCAACTTAACTGGCATTTAGAAAATGATGTAAGTCACCAGATCTCAGCTCATACACAGTATTTCCCCCACCATCATTGCATCAGCAAACCTGGGACAATCGATTCTGGAAACGCATTGTGTCTCCAGTAAAGGGCTGGGAACTGCAGAGAGTTCCTCAATATAATAAAAATGATGATGACATCAATATACTGCAAATACACTGCTGGACCACACTCCAATGATTCTGTCATGATGTATGCAAAAACCCCATCATATAATTTATTTTCCTCCCCCAGCCTGTCACTAACCCAGATGACAGTGTGTATGTGTTATGTGTTATCTGTCCTGTCATCAGTCACAAACCTTTTTAAAATGATTTTTATTTATTTAACTTACAATGATGAATGAGAACGAGAGAAGAAAGAGGACCAAAAAAGAGAGAAAGGCACATATAATCTGTTTCCGTACCTTCTAAAAAAAAGCATAATGACAGATATTTTTGATGACTACAGAAAAAACATAAGCAGACTGTAATTGAGAAAATGCATCATATGATTTGGGCCCTCGCCCAATGTTACACATGTCACAGTAATTTCGAGAGCACTTCTACCGGGCGTAATTTTATTGCTGGCAGCCATTGAAGTGGCTGGGCAGAAGAAAAGGGGGAGCCGCACTGCTTTTGATGGTGAAGCAGCTTTTAACGGCATCAGGCCCTCTGATGAAACACTCTGTTCGCTGAGCGGAGCACAAGTGTCACACTGGAAAAAAACTTAAATGTAAAATCAAAAGGCCTTTAATGGTGCTAACAGGCCAAAGCACCCAGTCGCTGGGTAGCTGCAGTGGCTTAATTAGCCTGCGTTTGTGCCATTATTAATATAAATGCCCATCATACAGATATACACATTTTTAACACTCTTACTGCTGTGGAAATCCTTGAACTCCCAGTCATGGCTGTGGGGGGCACACAGAGCTCCATTACTTGCAAAAGTAGGTGTAGTCTGACATCTAGTGGCCATTATACAGTGTGCGTTGTGTATGCATGTATACATTCACGTCTCCGGGCAGTATGCATGCACATACACATCAGGCTTGAGCCCATAATATCCCCCTAGAGATGCTTGGTTGCATTAATCCTACAGAGACATGACATTTATCAGACATGTAACTGGCATACCAAGTGAAGCTTACAATAAATAGTAAACTTTAAACACAACCGCTAAATGACCTACTCTGAGATAAACAAGCTCTAATTTAGCCCTCAATAGTTCGTCTCCCCGATCATTGTGTGGGGCTTTTATCTGGACAGATAGTCAAATCACTGCCCAGTCTGCCGCTACAGGCCTCTCTGTCTGGCCACTTAAGCAAGTCGATAAATCTGGACATCAAAGCACCAGCGCAGCTTTGGCAGCGCGGCCTGTGAAAAGCACGACCACCTAACCGGGAATGGCACACGGGTACCGTCCTTGGTCCCAGAAAAGTTGGACCACGTCTTTATTACATCAAGGCTAGATTACTGCAATGCATTACCGTGTGTATGTTCTAGTAGGAGCATGAGTAATCTTCAGATAGTTCAGAAAGCTGCAGCCAGAAAATTCGACCACATCACCCCGGTCTTGCACGCCGGATTGACTACAAAATCCTACTTTTGACCTATAAAGCTCTAAATGGTCCTGAGTGAACTTTTAGTTATTTACGATCCACCACGCCCCCTGCGTTCGAAGGGTGTCCCCGTGGCACTGAATAAAGCATCCAGACCATCTCCAGATTGTAATAAACACCAGCAAATGTGATCCCTCTCTGTATCACTCCTTCCCAAGGTTTCTTCCTTTCTTTTTTTTCTCACTCCTAGAGGTTTTTAGTGGAGTCCTTGTGTGCAGAATGGTCAAGTGTGGGAGTGTCAACTGTCAGGTCTAAATACAACAAGAGAAAGAAGTAATATTAACAGCGTGTGAGTAAGCAAAAATCCCAAGCTTTTGTGAACATGGAAAGTTATCCTGAAAATCAGGAATAGTGAATGCATTAAGTGTTATGAAGTAACATGTACGAAAGTAGCATGTCAATCATCAGGCTCCGCCCACCGTAAACAGGAAAAAGTTAACTGCGTGAGCCTGAGTGAACAGCCATGTCAGTAGAGCAGCAGCACTGCAGAGGGATGGTGATGGTCGGGGGCGCGGTGCTGTATGCCCACCTGTCTGCGGGTGGCAGCACGCCAGTTGGCTCGCAGGGGATTCTGGGACGTTCTGCACTCCGTGCCGTAAGCTCTGGGGCTTTGGGGACAGGAATTGGCGGGCTCTGAAAATAGCCTCCACTTTTTCTGCTTTGATCAACAGTATTGGGCTGTGGGTGTGGGTGGAAATTAGAATGGATTGGATGCTTCCTGCGCCAGAAAAGCACCGTCTCCTCACTTCCCCCCAACCGTGGCCCAATCAGAACGCTTCTCTTCCCCTCGCCGGCTCCTGTTGAGCGCTCCTATCTGGGCTCCAGGAAAACAGCATCACCCCTCTTTTATATATCTCTGCGTCTGTCCTGCGCAGGGCCGCTGGATGCTGGGAGGGTGAGATAGAGGTGGGGTAGAGGGGTGGAGAATGGGGGGATGGCGGCAGCGACTCTGCAGTTAAGCGAAATCTCGGATGAGCACACACACACACACACACACACACACACTGGTGACTGTGCACATAGAGCGGCCTTATCTCCAACCGAGAAAAGAGCTTAGTCGACAAGGAAAGAGAGAGGGAGAGGGATGGGCAGAGGAAATGATGAGACGCTTACAGAAGGAAGCAATTTCTGTGCTTTTAATAGAGGGAATTATAACACAACCCACTGCAAGGCAGAGTATTCAGAACGCGCCCAGCGATTATTCCCGCAGGAGGATTGTCCCCTTCCTGTACCTTCATTCGCAAATGATCAACCTCATACGGCAATATCCATTAGTTCATTATCATGGTCGTCAAGAAAACAGGTGAAAACCAGGCCTGGGTGCATATTTTTATCAGAAATCTGAAACAAAAAAATTCTTAATAAAATATATACGTTTCATATACCTTAACCAAACTGTGCGTACAGAAAAAGGCGACTGGTGAGAAAAAACTAGCTTGTCACGTCATACAGGAGCACGATGCACAAGAGCACGGCATTGTGTTTATTAAGGAAAACATAAAAATAACAAGGCCCGGAGGCCAAACTGAACATGAACAGGATTACTACATGTGGGTTGCAGACGAGCGACGAGGACTGGAGACGAGGCAGGGCCTGATAAGGGCAGTAAATCAGGGTAAATCAGATGCACACGGGGGTAATCGGGATACGGCACCACCTGAAGGGCCAGTCATGTGATGGCATTTATAATTTACCCTAATCCAGAGCGACTTACAGTCAGTAGTGACAGGGAACAGTCCCCCCGGAGACACTCGGGGTTAAGTGCCTTACTCAGGGACACAATGGTAGTAAGTGGGGTTTGAACCTGGTTCAGAAGCATTTAAAGGGTAAATGAAAGGTAAATGAATGATTTTATATATAAAATGCCTGATCAAAACAGGATGTTCAGAGTATCTGTTTTATTCATTCAGAACCTTAATGGTTTATAAGGAGCTATGGTTGCTGTAGGAGAATTTCACGTTTTTTCATCACGCCCACAATCTCTCTACTACACCCTAAGGCTACACAACACAGAAAGCAGACTGGTTAACTATAGAACACACACCTTTTAACTCAAGGTTACAGCTTCAGCCACAGGACAGAAGATGCTGAGCAGAGTAACAGCAATTTCAGCTCATTCCTCAAATACTAGAATCGGATCAGTGCTTGAGATCTAATACCCAAACCCCAAGTGTCGGTTCCAGAACTGAGAACGCTGGATCGGTGCATCCTTACAGTCAACACTGTGACTTCTGAACCCAAGGTTACAGCTCCGGGCACGTGAAGGATGCGCCGATCATCATGAAGGATGCGAGGATCCACTCTACTCAACAGGAATGATGAATGTCAATCATCAGGCTCCGCCCACCGTAAACAGGAAAAAGTTAACTGTGTGAGCCTGAATGAACAGCCGTGTCAGTACAGCAGCAGCACTGCAGAGGGCTGGTGATGGTCGGGGGGCATGGTGCTGCAGGTGGCAGCACGCCAGTTGGCTCGCAGGGGATTCTGGGATGTTCTGCACTCCGTGCCGTAAGCTCTGGGGCTTTGGGGACAGAAATCGGTGGGCTAATACCCAAACACCAAGTGTCGGTTCCAGAACTGAGAACGCTGGATCGGTGCATCCCTGCGGTCAACGCTGCGATTTCTGAACCCAAGGTTACAGCTCCGGGCACGTGAAGGATGCGCCGATCACCATGAAGGATGCAAGGATCCACTCTACTCAACGGGAATGATGGATGGCTCACCGCGCACGGCAAAATCTTGGCAATCTGAGAAACCTGTGTTAAACAAAGCAGGGTTAACTCTTCAGTCAGGCATTAATGTCTGAAAAAGAATGACAATAAGGCCGAGGTGTGATTAATGTGTAAAGCGAGGTTGTGCTAATAATCCATTTTTAAAGAGATCCATTGACTGCATTAACTTAAACACTCTCATTTGGAAATACAAAACAAAAAGTCAATTAACCTTGTGCCTGAAAGCCCTCGTTTGGTGCTGGTCAGTAATTACGACGCGCTCTACCATCAATATATGGATTTCTGTCTGTTTATGAAGTGGGACTTTAAGCTCGCATGACTGGCAGCGTTGGCAAGTGGCGCCCGGCAGGGGATGCTCCTGCTGGCCGCCCATGGTTGCCGGCAGATGCCGACTTCGTCCTGGGCTGCCAGGGACGCTCCAGTGCCTAATGTCGCCCGTGGGCGCGGGAGGAGCAGGTGGCACACCTCCGAGGGCCAGGGATGGCGCCTCTGGTTGGCAATGGCGTCGGTGGCGGAGCGAAGATGCTCCAGACACTGCGGCAGGCCGCTAAACCGGCGGTGCCAGGAGCTAATCAAATCAGGGGGTTATTAGTCTGGGGGGCATATCAAGCACCTGTTCACAGTGGAGCATCACCATAGAAAACGGAGAAAACGGTCACTTTATGATGTCTGAATGTAACGACTCAAAATGATTATGCCAATATGAAGTCGGGAAAAAGATACACAGCCTAAGTCAAACAACCCGGCCGTGATTAATAAGAACACTTCGTTTGGGCTCCTTATCTCTAGCGTTCAGCTCCTTCGCTTCTACCAAGTCACATTTATCTTCTCTTCTAGTTTTGTACTCTTGTTCAGAAATTCATGTCTTTCCCATGTACGTGTACTAAGGGTCCCATTCAGCTTGTTAATTACAGAGGTCTCGCTTGTACTGGGGGGAGCGGCCGTGGTGAGAACTGTTGCAGGAATTGCCACTGGTGGGGGGGGTGGGGGAGTGGAGTCTTAATAATTTATCAGACGCTTGCAGCGCTGTGATTGACAGGGCCACACTAGTCTCTTCTGAGAACTAAAACCCCGGTTTGGCAACAGGCACTGCAGTTCACTGCGCCATCAGTCTACTCACCCGCTCACTTTTCCACAATACCTTGTCAGAGGGTGCACACCCCAGAGAGTCCACACCCCAACCCCTGAATGGAGAGCAATTTAACACGAACACCTTCTACCCACTCGACATCGCACTCCTCACAGTAGACACGAAATCCCCACCAGCTTCAGGGACCACAAGCCTTCAAACGTGAGTTTTTAACACGGTAACTGCTGTGAACGGTCCTACACACAACCAGAATGTATACTCATTTGTAGCTTGTAATTCTAACTAATTAATCACATTTTCACACATTAATCACACATATTTCACAGAAAAAAATAATAAGTCAACCTGCCTGTGTAAGCTTTATGAATCTGTAAAGGCTGCTCTTCCTTCATCTTTCTTGTTCCTTTATTACAAGGACAGGCCTGCCAATCTGGGGTTTACACGGTGGCGCTGGGTGGCATGGTGACCTCACACCTCCAAAATGTATTTCTGTGTAGGATCGTTCAAATCAACCGCTAAGTGTCTCGGTCCACTGTTATATGTTCATCGCTGTCTGAGTTTGCATACTTGCATATGACAGTTCCACGGTACACATCACCCTCCTCCCAGCAGCAGCTCACAATGATCATCTTAATGAAACTGAGAGCTGGAAATACTTTCATGTTGCATTTCTTTCATTTTATATAAATATACATACAGATGTATACACACACACACACAGTACGGGCCAAAAGTTTGGACACACCTTCTCATTCAATGTGTTTTCTTTATTTTCATGACCATTTACGTTGGTAGATTCTCACTGAAGGCATCAAAACTATGAATGAACACATGTGGAGTTATGTACTTAACAAAAAGTGGAGACCTGGCCTCCACAGTCACCGGACCTGAACCCAATCCAGATGGTTTGGGGTGAGCTGGACCAACAAGTACTAAACACCTCTGGGAACTCCTTCAAGACTGTTGGAGAAGCATTTCAAGTGACGACCTCTTGAAGCTCATCGAGAGAATGCCAAGAGTGTTCAAAGCAGTAATCAGAGCAAAGAAACTAGAATATAAAACATGTTTTCAGTTATTTCACCTTTTTTTGTTAAGTACATAACTCCACATGTGTTCATTCATAGTTTTGATGCCTTTAGTGAGAATCTACCAACGTAAATGGTCACGAACATAAAGAAAACACATTGAATGAGAAGGTGTGTCCAAACTTTTTAAATGTATTTTTAATGAAGCCATAGTGCTGTTCAGTTTAATTAATTTCCTCTCCCTGGTCCATTTGAGAAAAGGGTTCTTCGATTCAGAGACACTCTGGCCAAGAGCAAAGGGCTCTCTGAGAGGATGTTTTGGGCCACGATTTCACTATAAAATAAAATTCATGTTTAAATTTCAGACGGGGCACCTGCTCTCTCGCCCGTGGCACAAAAGGGAGGCAGCGACGGGGAACAGGAGAACAAGGCGGAAACAGAGAGGCTACAAAAGTCGCTGGCGAAGTCAATACTTTTCCGGAGCACATAAATAGACCTTCTTTATGGTACCTGTCAGCTTGTGTAACAGCTGTCGGCTCGCGCAGCTCGGCAGAATAAAGAGAGGGCGCAGACGGCTGCCATTGCCCTGGGCCTGATAACATACTGCCTACTGCCGGCAACGCGGCACTGCCAGCCAAGAGGCGGCACCCGCTGACTCCGCTACTGCTCTCCGTGACACTTCGTGGGATTATGCTGGTGCTGGAATAAAGCTTCCCTCTCAGCCGCACTCGACGTCGGTGCTAAAAATGCAACGTCTGACACCATCAGGGGAGAAGAAGAGCCTTTGTAAAAGCAATATGAGTGTGGAGGGGCCTGTGAACTTGGGAAATGAAGTACTTGATGTCTGCGGCTGCATCGGTGACCACTACAGCTTTTAGCAATAATGAGGAGGGGCGGGCCTGCGTGTCTTTTTACCGGGAGGTTGGAGTGACCGGACAAGGGCAGGACTCAGATGTGGAAAAGGGGGCGAGAAAAAGAAATTGTGGGCACTGTGAAAATCAAGGGAGGACGTTGTGGCTAAAAAAGGCTGAGAGACGAACGCGTGACCAACCTCGGAAATTGATGCAGCAGTACAGGCCAAGACAGACACACGAGCCCCCATCAGCACCGCACGTTTAAACACAATCTATTTACGTTTATTCATATCTGGATAGTGAGCCGCAGGCATATGAACCGTTAATATATATATATAAATATACATAATAAAAATACTATATACATACTATATAACTATATTATATACAACTATATACATAATAAATCTACATATAATATACATAATAAAAGCTAAAAACGGTCACCAAAAATTATTGTGCACCGAAAGGACGTTTTCGTTTCGCGTCGATTTGGCGACATTCTGGGAAACAATGATTTATTAAACACAAATCCAAACAGGCAAAAGGGCCGAAAACAGGGGAAACAAAAGGGGAGAACATAAACAAACCCGCGGGCATGTGGTGACTGCCAGAAGGGAAAACAACTGTACACACAAGTCGTACGGTCAACATAAAATGTCGCAGCCCCGGCCGGCTGCTCCAAACTTCCTTATAACCCGGCTTCCATGTCCCTAATTACTCAATCACGTGCGTCCCCAGCCGCACCCAATTGCGACATCCCTCACATAGATGACATGCAATAAAACCAACAAAAATGATTTCAGCAGTCATAGGAATAAGAAATAGGAAGGAGTGATTTAACAAGGAAGGAGCGATAGAAAAGGGCTTATGAGTGCAACCAATTTAGCCACACATGCAACCTAATTTTTCAATGGGGGGAGGACTTCTGTTCTGAAAAGAGTAAATTTCTCTTTCCTGCGTCTCCGTGTGGACGGCAGTCAGTTGAAGGCTGCTGTTCAGTCTGATAGTGGCTTTATTTCCGCTTCTGAGACCAGAACGCAACATACATAAAAACTACATTTACATTTACAGCATGTACAATCAGTAGTTACAGGGACAGTCCCCCCCTGGAACAATGTAGAGTTAAGTGTCTTGCTTATGGTAGTAAGTGGGATTTGAACCTGGGTCTTCTGGTTCATTGGCAGAAGAAAGTTTAGTTACCCACTAGGCTACTACCACTAGGCTACTACCACCCACATACAACAGTGGTGGATAACATGCTCATGGTCGTGCTGCACTGGCTGCAGAACCTCGTAAAGCAACCACAAGAAATCCTCTCTAATAAAAAGACAAGGCTGGTTATGTGTTCTGGCAGTTTAACACACAGTGGAAGAGAACTAGACCCGAAACAAGACGCGAAAGCTTGGAGTTACAGCATGGAGGGGTGGATGGGGGCCGCTCCCTGCATCTCCATGTGGATGACATTTCAGATAATGTGAGGGCGCAGATTTTACAAAAATGAAAAATCGTTTTCATGTGAACAAGGAATCTACAGGAAAAAAACAGCTTTGTCAGGATCCGGTCCTGAATCGGACCAGAGTTTTGTGTTAGTCCTGTGTTTCCTTGATTCTCAGTTCTTCTCACCTCTGTATGCATGTTTAAACCTGCCCTGTTTGTGTCGGGTCGTGTGCTTAATGTTACGTGAGTCATGCGTACGCGTCCTTTTTCCACTGTGACAAGCCTGAGCCCTGTCAAACTGTCAAAAACTCAGAAACGTACAGATTTTGTGAGATGAGACCGGAGCTCTAATGCATTTAAGCCCCAGTTTTTGCCAGTTCTGCACGCTGCTCTTACTGTAATTTTGCGCACACCACCGTCCCAGTCAACAAGCCCGCCCATTCTTCAGACACAGCGGGACACACTACCTTGTTCACCGGAGAATAAACATCAAAGAATAAAAAATGTCATTCAGCGGGAATCAGCGCAGCAGCGGGCGTATTTCCCATGGGCCCCGGCAGTCCGCCATTGAGTCATCGCTCACCTCCCTCCAACTGGCTGTTTTCATTAAGCCAATCGGCCTCCGCCATCACAACAGATAAGGGCCAGTGAGAGAGGAGAACTAACGGAGAAGTGGTTGTCACTCAAAGGATCGCTGAGACACCATCGCACCTTCTATCAGGCCGCGCTTGTCCAATTTATCATTTAATTGGCACCGGTGCTCACGCGCTGCCTTCTCCCACCCTCTGATTACTGTTGGGAGGGGCAGCTACAGAGCTGCAGGCCGCGGTGGGAACGTAACAGGCGACTACCTTCTTATCGCTCTGCTGCTGACGCGCCAATTACATTAAAGCATCAGGCCCAACGCAGGAAGTGTGATGAAACGAAACGGGGAAGCGCTGAGTCAGCGTTTGGCAACGCAGAAAATGGGGGAGAAAATTTGATGAAATTAACCTCGGCTTAGCTGGCCAGAAACTGGCAGTGGGCATTTTAACCCCAATGCAATTATGCAGATGTGTGGGTTCTGTATTTAATGACACTGACGACCACTTGTGTCCGGAACATTCCGGAACAGTACAGTTTGTGCCAGTACACCTACTAGGATCAAATCAGTGAAAATTCTGTGACTCTTTCGAACATTATGTACATTATATCATTATTATATCATCAATATGTCACATGAGCAAGCATCAAAAACAATCATGTTTCTTTTAATTTATGTACAGTTTGAAAGATCCAGTTTGAAAACAGTGTCCTTTATGTTACAAATAGAAACATCTAAGTTGCATCTTATAATTAGTCATTAACAAAACATGCACACTGGAATATGAACATTTTTAAAAAGTATTTGCAAAATTTTTGGAGACAACAGTTTAAAGACAATGAGGCAATGAAAAAATTACTGACGTTTTATGATTGCCAAGGCATATGTCTGTGAAGATTCTCAGTCATCCAGGTCAATTTGTCTGAAAGTTGAGCCATGGCAACTGGACTTTCTTTCTTTAATGTAGAGACGTTTCATTCTGCATCCACAGAACTTTGTCAATCCGGATGAAATGTATCTTCATTAAAGAAAGAAAGTCCAGTTGTAAAAGTGCCTATAGAAATTTGTCTGTATTTGCATGTGAATTTTTTTTTCTGGTTGTGTGGACCGAGAGCAACAGAAAATCCCTCACATAGGATCCTGCTGCTGACCTTGAAACATACAGCACAAATGGAGCGAAGCGGTGAGGCGGTTCCCAAGACAAGCCTGGACCACCCCAACCACAATTCCTTCCACACAATTAATTAGTTACTAACGTTTAATAAAACCAATTTAGAACGTGCAAGATATTTTTACCAATAACCGAAACTAATTTACAACCGAATCATACAGAAAAGATAGGTAACAGACCAAAAGTTCATGTTTGCTGACCAAGCCAAGCCAACCCGAGCCAGACTAAAACGATAGAAATTGAGAACGTCCCCAACCCAACTTTCCCAGGGGAGGCACAGAGCTCAATTTGGGAACCACTGTACTAGAGAAGAGATGCGTATTTGCATGACTTTACACTTGGGAGACAGCAAATGTGACTACTTTCACAGTGTCGTTCCCACTGGCCGTGTTTCTGAATGATGCCATTAATAAACAGTCCCTTTCCTCAGCTATTGTTTCCTCCATCCTCCAAAAAACTATAAGAGGCGTCAGCGCCTATTTACAGTGCAAATATGGTGCAAAACAGCCCAAAACACAAATGGATCCTTCATCCACCCCGGACTGTTCTCATCACAGCGTGCCGCTAAAGCAACCCACTCCAGAACCGCGGCGTGCACCAGAGGATACCCTGGAGGTGCCCTCGAGTCGAATAACTGCCCAGACCCTCCTTCTGGACCCACTGTGCCCGCGGTGACACAGCTCTATCTGGGGCAGTGGAAGCAGCTGCCGCAGACACCTCCTGGCTTTGGTCACCGGGCCAATCGGGCCCCGGCACGGCGCTGTGGCTCAGAAGTTGGGGGGGGGGGGGGGGCTTCGCCTCGCGACAAAGGAAGGAGACCGGGGCCCTTCAGGCTCCTCCATCTGGCACAGCATAACACTGTCAAAAACAGTTCATAACAGGCATAACAAGTCTATAACGCTATAACATTATACAACTGTGAGTGTCTGTAAGGGCATATAAAACATTAGAAACATTACAATAAGCCTTGGTAAGCTGGTGTCCGTGTCTGGGAAGGAAGCAGGTGACGGCAGGTGTGACTTCCTTTTTTCCCGGCAATGTGGGAAAAATCTGGACAGCGGGAACCCCCGGGCGAATGAAGTGGCCCATCGTTCAATGTCTAAGAAGCAATGGGTACCCAGTTCTATGCATCGTCACATACCGTGCATTTAAAGCATTTCTTGCTTTAATGCGATGTTCTCGCTGTTTAATACGATGATGGTGCAAATTTACAAAACAGTACATAAACAACACACACATCCAAACAAATAGTTACAGAATATGATGTACTGCTATGTAAGTTCTGTGGGATGTTTCCAACACACAAGTGGTCCAAGCTGTAAAGCAAAATGCTGCAGGACATGACAGTGGACAGAGGGTGGACCTTGTCTCATGAATTTCATGTCCCAGTGGGCCAGAGGTGAATGCCACCTCTCTCTGAAACAGTCTGTCATTATACTGTCAGGCTAGAGCACACGAGCCTATAAACAAAACCCCTTTAGAGCGCACGCTAATGCAGGTGTGATATTCCATGAAGCTGGGATCACAGTTCAAATCCTGAGTGGGCAACACATACAGGTTCAAACCCAACTTACTACCATCGTGTCCCTGAGCAAGACACTCCACAGGGACTGTCCCTGTCACTACTGATTGTAAGTTGCTCAGGATAAAGGTGTCAGATAAATGCCATAAATGTAAATGTAAGCTGTTAACGTCAGGTGTCAAGAAGTGTGTGAAGCTCTTAGGGGCTGATCAAAGGAACCAGCATTTCCAGTGACAGGGGGGTGTTAACAGACCATGTAGGAGCACAATCCCACAGGATAAGAAAATTCTGACTTTGTCCTCTGTCAGTCTAGATAATGTCCTATTTGATATATGTATCATGATGAAAATCTGACAAAACTGAGTTATTATGCAGAGGTGTAGGATGTATCAACCCAATGACTGCCGTGAAACGACACCCAAATGATGGTGTATTTTGGAGAATTAATAGTAAATGTTATACTATGCCGATGCTATACAGTGCAGCAATTATTGCGGCAACACAGAACAGAACTTAAATGATTGACAGCAGTAAATGCAACCCCTAGCTGGGTATTTAAACTGGAAATGTATGTAGACTGTCAGTCACAACTTATTTTCCACCATTAAAAGTGGTCAATTTGCTCAAGAGCTCAAACAAGGGAAATGTAAATGAACTCAAGCAAAGCTGAGAATCTGAATTAATCAGTTGCAACAGGGAAGCAAGATTTTTGCAACATGAATTATCTGAATCTCTATGCGTAACTGTCATGATCCGGACTGGCAGGGTCCGGAGTTCGGACTGGAGATTCATGTTAGTCATGTGTAATGTTTCCAAATTTTTATCACCTGTGTCTGATTGTATAAAGCTGCCCTGTTCGTGTCTTTTCGCCATCGGGTCATTTTTTGGTGATGATCTCCTTGTCCTGTCTAGTATTAAACCCCTGTTTCGTGACGTTGTGCGTATGCGTCCTTCTTCTTCACCCTGTTCAGCCAGCGTGACAGTAACAAAAAAACAAAAGTCTACTCCTAGTCTGGGTGAAAGGGGATGAAAAAGAGGCTTTTAGAACTCCAACTCAATTTTTACTTTGCTTTGGAAGTTGGACTGTTCTTAAAAAGCTCCATACCTGTTACACTGGATTACACAAATTAGCCTGCTTGCACATTCTATAGCTTTAAATCCATTAGCACCACACTCTCTGTGCAGAAATACTTGTACATGCTTCATAATCTCAGATATCACATACACAGAATTACACACACAAGAACCGGTATAGAAAATGGCATCATAATTCTCACACAGAACTCCTCAAACACAACAAACACACAGATACACACACATCACTAACAATCTTAAAGCCAGAGCATTGCTTTTATGTGTAAATGCAACCCAGCAGGTGTGCACAAGGTGTGTGGAACCATCCCCCAAAACACACGCACACACACACACACACACACACACCACATCTAATGGCTCAACACAGTTCCTGCTCTTAAAGCGTGATGCTGATTCATTCCATCCCAGCAATACCTAATCTGTTTATTTCTTCGTGAATTACAAAAACACACACGGCATAGTAACCGGAGTTCTTATTCGCATCCTGAATTTTGGTCGGTAGGAGAAAAGCTGAATGACGGCGATGGTGTGTAAAACAGGCTGGATGAGAGCCTCTGTTCTGTTTCATAATTTTTTTATACTATGCCACTTTCAGATCAGAGAGTCTTTCAGCAGCGCGTCACCACATCAGAGCATCGGAAAACAGCCTTTTAAGCAGGTATTATGCCACGACTCTTGCAGCGCTTTCAACTGTCCATATTCTGAAAACCCCCGGATTTGTCAATATTATGGGATGGCAACATTTTAGTCAGGAAAAAAAAGGATCTGTAAAGATCACCTTTTCAAATGAGTTACAGAACTTTCCTGCGTCGTTGGATGTGTGATTGTTCCCGTGGTGATATGAGTGCCGGTCTTCATATCACATGGCGCTGTGGCATTTTGATGTGGGTGCGGATGAACCACCATATTGCCGATAACTGTATTGGGGCAACATCTGAGTCTGCAGACATAACGTCGACACTAACACCAACTCCCCCGCATTCCTTCACGCCCCACTTACGCCTGAATGTAGCAAAGGGATGAAATGGAAGAAGTGCGAGATGGGCTCTGCAGTGAAAGGAAATTTAAAACAGGCCGCCATGATGAGCATTTTGTATTTTCACTCCCTCCTATGTGCAGACGAGCGCGAGGGAGGGGCAGGTGATGCGGAGCTTGACTGGCAGCTGAAGGTCAGGAGCGCGTGAAAGACAGGGCATCGGCAGGAATGGCAAGTGAGCGGGGGCGGGGTCAGAGATCGTTATGAGCCCACCGTCTGTGGTCCATCCACCTCGCGCCTGCCAATCAAGCCCACGGCGCTGTCAGAACAAAAGTCGTCGTCGGCGAGGTGGCGGCGCGCAAACGGAAGTGGCCAAATCGGTGTGACGCGGGCGAGGGGGCCATCGCGCGAAGACGAACGTGAGCTGGCTGCAGAGGAGAGCAGGGAGGCAACAGCTCGCCGGAAAAATTGATATTCAGCGCACCAACATATTCACTTAATGGCTTTTCCAACGTGGAATGTAACGGCAAATTACGGAATACGGAGCCGGAGAGGACACTTCAAAAAGGATGCAGCTGGATGCTCTGAGGAAAGTCACACCACAGCTAGTTCTCCACAAATTTACTCTGAACCTACTGAATAAGCTACGATCCAGCACACAAAACAGTAGAAAGCTCAGATCCTACATTTAGCAGCTCTGACTGGTTGGTCAATTAAATTCATTCAATACAGATTACATTTACATTTATAGCATTTATCAGACGCCCTTATCCAGAGCGACTTACAATCAGTAGTTACAGGGACAGTCCCCCCCCTGGAGCAACTTAGGGTTAAGTGTCTTGCTCAGGGACACAATGGTATTAAGTGGGATTCGAACCTGGGTCTTCTGGTTCATAGGCGAGTGTGTTAACCACTAGGCTACTACCACCCAGATGCAGGATTTCAGGGCAGGACAACTCAGAAAGCACCCAAATGCCACAGGAAAGGGTTCTACAGCATATATGGCCCCAGAAAAGGTTTCATATAGATTTTTTTTCTGTTTTATCATTTCTACCAGGATTGCTTGAATAGACCTAATGTGGGTACTTTTTGGACACCCGGGCATGAAATTGTTGTGAGTGAGAAATAAATCTAGACAAACGATGAAGCGAGTTGGTGTTAAAGCCTTTGCCGGGGTACAGAAGACTCCGAAAGAGAAGGAGCCGCCCTGTCGGTCTCCTGCCCTACCTCCCAACTCGGCAACTTCCAGGTGGAGCGACAGCTGAATCAGGCCGGTGGCATCGGTGATACTTGGCCGCAATTTTCACCTCGGATGAGCACAGTGCCGTTGCGGCAGCATATCTCGGCCCCGTGGCAGCGTACCACAGGTTAGACAGACTTTGGGACGAATCGCTAGCGCACGAACAAAAGCAGAGGCCTTATCTCCAACCTGCAATGGCCTGCCAAGCCCACAAAACTCATTACGTCCGCTCCGCTGCCGCCACTGGTGGCCCGAGAAAGAGGTTAACAAACTTTATGGACAGTTTCCCACCTGATAAATGCAGGACTTGGCCACATTTGCTGAGCCAATACAGTTTTTAGCAAAAGGGGCCTGAAGGCCTGGAGGCCATCTGGAAAGGAAAGCGACTGCTGTCTTTTTGTGGACCACGTGAAACCTGCAATAATCTATCTTCCTCTTCATTCCGGATTCTCCAGGCTTGCTTTCTAGCAGTATAACCCCCCCGAATATATTACTAAACATGTGCTTTTTATTCGCTGCCACAGCAAAGCTAATAGGAATCCGGCAACACAAATAAACAAGCCTGCAGATTGTGATGGATGTATTTAGACATAATTGCCCAAAACTCCATATTCTCCGGATTTTGAACTGAAATGAGTGAGTCATGTGACAGTGGCTGCAAACTTTAAGCCACAGAAGAAGTGGACGCAGATATGAAAAATTAAAATAAATGCAGTTAATGATTATTTGAACCGGGTATATTGGTATACACATCATCCTAGTTTACATTTACATCATGTATTATCCAGAGGGACTTACAATCAGTAGTTACAGGGAAAGTCCCCCCCTGGAGACATTCAGGGTTAAGTGTCTTGCTCAGGGAAACAATAGCTGTAAGTGGGATTTGAACCTGGGTCTTCTGGTTCATACTACCACCCCTAGTTGTACCATATGGCAAGAATGGCACGCTGAAAAAACTAAAATTCCATGTGTACTCTACTGAGAACATTGGGTGTATTACCTAAAAATTACTTATTGTTCCAAGTAACTTTTCAAATATTAAGAACAACCTTTAGTTGTTAGTTGATTTAGTTGCGCCTCACAACTGGGCTGAGGGGAAGAAATCCATCAGTCGACCACAAAAGAACATCCATTGCTGTGGCACATTACTGAGCACTACAATCATACACAACCGTACACACACACACTTATACACACACATACAGCATAAAGGGTCTGATTTATATAAAAAGTCTCTTACAAACCCTCCACCAAAGAGACCCCTCTGAGGATCTGAGAAAACACACAAGGTGACTAACTATAATTGGAAGGCTTTTTCACACATGCTAAATCCAAGTCCCCAGGGGATGTTGAACACAAAACACTCACACACAAACACACACACAAAAGAAATTCAATCCCCAGAGGATTTTCTGCCAGAAATAGTTTTCGTGACGCACACAAGCACCTTACAGTGCAAACTGCTGCCAGAAGAAGGTGGCGTGGACCCTTCGGCCCGGTGGTTCTGGGTCATTATTTCCAAGGCACGGCAACCATGGGCAGTGGGAGCAGGAAAGCAACTCACACACACTCACACCGACATCCCGATTATGCTCCGTAAAGCGCCTTGGGAGCGTGGCGGGAAGCCGAGAGTTCACTGGCCAAGTCGGAGTTGGAATTCGCACTGCGGCAACGTCAGTTAAACCCCGGCTGGACACCGGAAAAATTTGCTTTTCTACTGGGAGGTTGCAAAACAATCCAGGAAAAGTATCTCCATTTATAGTGACAATACTGACTGACGAATACTCACATTCATAGTGGTTAATTTCGCCTACAATTCTGGGGCCCGAACATATGAGATAAGAGTCTCTGAGGATTTCTTTACCAAAGATGAGGTACAAAAATACAGCGCACTGACTAGTGGGAGTGTGAGGTCGAAATGGAACTGTTGAGAGGTGGGGAACATTGTTGATGCTGCTTGTGTTCCAGTTTTTGAGTATCGGTTTATATGGTTTTTGGCCATTGTACCAATTTCTTGTTGTGTTTCTCTCTATATATAAGGCGTTTGTGCCTCCTTCAGACTGTTTGACTGTCACTGCATCTCTAAATTACCTTTTGAATGATAAAACTGCCCTTTGACCTCTTCACCACATTTTTATTTTTTATATGCACTAATAGAAAGTGATGCAGAATTCCCAGAATGCACATTCCAATGAGATGAGCCAGATCTCAAGCCCAATACCTGTGTTGTAATATAATTTATTAATAGCAGGTCAGTTGGTGATTTGTCATCTTGACTCACTGGCGATGCTCTCCTCACAACCTTGTTCCTCTCTCTTCTTAAGGGGTAAGCTGAGAGAGAGAGACACAAAGGACCTGATGGGTGGCATCCTGTGCATTTAGGAGCTGAAGAGCTCACTTTCAGCAGTCCCCTCCATTAGCGTCTGTGGCTCGGAGAGACGGGTGTCTGCCTGCTAATGGCTCTTAGCCCCACACAAAGCCAAAATTCACAATCACAATAGCTACTTCAGTCGGCCCTCTCCAAATACTGACAACATTCAGGTAGAGGACGAGAGGGACACAAGAGAGTGCGTAAAAGAAAGAGAAAGAGCACAAGCCTGCGCGAATCATCCTCACTTATCTTTTTATTAGCAGACGGGTATCTTTAAAGCACACGCGAGACTGGAGCTGAACAGCCATATATCTGAGCCTTTACGAGACTGCAGCTGCTACATGACCTTAAATCAACGGCCGAATCATAGCAGAGGAGCAGATAAAACCTACATGAGCAGATATAAGCATCTTCTGTTCTCCTGAGAACATCAAGCATCAAGTGTCAGTTGCCTTTACATGGCAGACCACAGACTTAGTAGTGTGTTTGACCCCTTTATTGGGTGCATCTACCTTACATCAAGACTTTTAAAAAGTGTCCAGTTACAGGATGTTGATTTAAAAAGATTGCACCACCACTGACTATCCAGCTAGTAAAGTGAATGTCACATGTGATAAACAACAGCACAGCACACAGTGCACACAGTGAAATTTGCATTTATGCAAAATGCATTTAACCCATCACCCTGAGTGAGCATGGGAAGAGATTACAAGCAAAGTTATAAATTAGAACTAATCCCTGGTTGAGCATTCTAATATATTTGAACCGTACCATTCTAATTAATGGTTTTGAAACACTAAATAACTGCAAGGACTGATATGGATGCAGGGACCAATAACTATGTGCCACCAGCACAGAAAGAGCAAAGGATAGGGGTTCCTAAAGTGTTTTTGCATGAAATCTATGTCAAACAGCTTTCACCATGAATCTTTATCTAAGGTTATGAGTGGACATTAATGCTAAGATCAGGATACTGAAGATTACTGGATATTATTTGAATATGGATTTTCACTCATATGAAAGTCCCATCATCTGGACTCAAAACTAGCCACCAAAAATCAATTTCTGCATTACAAGGTCTGATGGCTGTATTAATTATCTGATTCATTACAGTTTTAAACTCTGTTTAAATATGCTTGTTGTATATGTTTATGGGGAAATATTCACCCCTAACAATCGAATTACCAGCCTGCCAAAAGCCAATATAACACTGCATCACATCTGCCAGCGCTGACTGCAGAAATGATTTAATCGCTTGCTGAACTAATGTTGGATCTAATCCATGAACTATAAACCATAGAAACCTAAATCAAGACGTGAAATCTGAACTGCCAAAGGCAGTGAGTAGCATTCGGACTGAGTCTGGGTAAGAGGTGTGGTGGAAACAGCGCACACACCCATCTGGAGAGATGCAGGGGTGAGATGGTACTGATAAAGTAAATAGTGTAAAATCGCGTTTCTGCGTTCGCTCTAAAAACCTGTGTATTTAAAGGGCTTAGAAGAACGAAATGAGAACACAGCAGAGAGAATCAAATATGGGACAGGCTCGGAGCGGGGGAGGGAAGTGCTGAAAGAACATGGAGAGATCTCTATCGCCACAAAATCAGCATGGTGCTTACGCAGCATTTTGCATCATGGCCAGATCACCAAGTCTGATCTGTCCTCCAAAAGCCTAATTAATCCTGTTTACAATGACATTCAAGCGCAGGAGCAATTCAAGGCAAAAGAGGCCATTCCTTCAAACCAATAATGACGAATGGACAGAAACTACCAAACCAACTGATTTAGAGAAATCCTCACACACTTCTCACTGCTAAACCAAGCCATGATGCAATGGAGCAATGGAATAAAAAATGTGATACTGTTTTGCACAGATTACAGTCTTAATGGAAGGAATTAAATTGTGCAATGTAAATTATAAAAATACAATCGCAAAACTAGAGCAAAGAAACATGATAAAATCATAATGTACACCGATTATGTAAAAAAAAAAAATCAATCAAGAATCTATTATTGTTCAGTGCAAAAAGGATCATTAAAAAGTGAAGTGATTGTCACATGTGATACACAGCAGCACAGCACACAGTGAAATTTGTCTTCTGCATTTAACCCATCACCCTGAGTGAGCAGTGGGCAGCCATGACAGGCGCCCGGGGAGCAGTGTGTGGGGTCGGTGCTTTGCTCAGGGGCACCTCAATGGCACCTTGGCGGATCGGGATTCGAACCGGCAACCTTATGATAATGGGTCCGCTTCCTTAACTGCTAGGCCACCTCTGGCCCAAAAAAAATATTGGCGTGAGACTCCGATGACAGAGAGCATGGGTGACCTGTTGCTCTGACTGCCCACCTATAGGCATTAAGTAGGCATGGTTAAAGCGTTACTGTGTTAACAAAATGAAAAGCAGGTCTATAGGTATCACATTTCAACATCTACAGCATCTTGGTTTGAGAGCCCGTCTCCATGCTTTCACAGCGTCGTCCACAGAGATCCGCTGAGTGAAGAGTGCATGTGAGGGGTGAGCAGAGTCCTTCACAGTGCTGGTGGCCTTCCCTTATAGAGCGTGTGATGTAAATGTTCATTATGGAGGGAAGAGAGAATCCACTGATCTTCTCAGCTCTCCTAACTATTCACTGTGGTCTGATGCGGTGCAGTTCCCAAACCAGACAGTGATGCAGCTGGTCAGAATGTTCAGTGGAGAGTGGTCCCTCCATTCTCTTCTAAAGTCAACTATCATCTGTTTCGTTTGTCCACATTCAGAAACCGATTGTTGATCATACACCTGTCGTTGCATCTCCTCTGTATGCTGATTCATCGTTCCTGCTGATGAAACCCACCACGGACTTGTCATCGGCGAACTTGGTGATGTGGTTGGAGCTACGCATCGCATCACAGTTGTGGGTCAGCAGGGTGAACCGCATTGGACTGCGCACACAGCCCTGAGGAGCTCCAGTGCTCAGTGTGGTGGTGCTGGAGATGCTGTTCCCGATCCAGACAGACTGAGGTCTCTCAGTCAGAAAGACCACAATCCAGATGCAGAGGGAGGTGTTCAGGCCCAGCAGGCTCAGAATCTCGAGGTGTTCAGCAGGCCCAGCAGGCTCAGAATCTCGATTAGATACTGAGGGCTCCACTTTGCTGGGCCACTATGCTGGGCACAGCAAAAATCGCGGGTTTCAGAGCACAGCAGCACATGTTCGATCTGCAAATGTGATTAACTGAGAGCTGGAATGATTATTAAACGCTTAATAACCTACAATTTAACAGAATAGATCGGTTTCTTAGATCAACACACTGTTACCGATATCCAATTCTTATAAGAATTATTTTTTATCGATATCCAATACATTGGATTATTACATGCCTATATCTTAAAGAACTAAATAAAGGCACATGGTGAGTCAGTTTGTTTGTAGTTTAATCTGTAAATTGTTATTTTGATTTTTATTTTCATATCAACTCATGAACTAATGTCTTCTATATAATATATTAATAGACATAGTAGTAGTATACTATTATACTACATAGTGTAATATAATAATAATGATTGATTACGTAATATTTGTTATATTACATATTTAGCAGTTAAAGTGGTTTTGTAAAGCGCTGCTGTTAATCTATTCATTAATAAACTGAACGGGGAGCTGCCATCTTAGTACCATTCATCTGCCAATTTCCTGAGCTGGCTTCTCCTTGTCAGGGTCACGGGGAGGCTGGAGTCCAGCCCAAGAATCTCTGGTACACAAGGCATGAGCAGCCACTGGAGAGAGCATTTCTGAGTAAAAATACACACACACGTCTTTGAACTGTAGGAGGAAACCTCATCACCAGCAGGAAGGCCCAGCTTAACATCAGGAGAACGTGACACCATCGTGCAGAGAAGTTTCCTGTAAATTATGGTCCATGGCTAATGAATGATAAGTGATGCATTTGGAAATTCCCTGTTACGTGTAAGCCATTAGTTAGGAGGTGCACATTGAGCCCATACTCATCTCCTATGTGCTCCTCAGGAAGCAGCTGCTGCAAAATGCCAGCCGCCATGCAGGTCTGAACCAGAACGTATCATTCTGCAGTCAGGGGAGTTTATATTGTATTTGACCCAACTGGCCTCAATCTGAACAAGAACTGAATGACCTTAAACCTCAGCCACCAACACAGGACGCTCTGATATTTATGAGCTGGAGCTCCCAGGATGCAACATGGACAGGGTCCAGCCTGACTGCTATATGTAGCTGTGTGTGTGTGTGTGTGTGTGTGTGTGTGTGTGTGTGTGTGTGTGTGTGTGTGTGTGTGTGTGTGTGTGTGTGTGTGATCCAGCGAGAACCAAGTGAGAACTTCCAAGAGCACCAGTGTGAGAGAACAAGAGCCAGAACTTCTATTACACCCTCTTGCACTTGCTTATGTCCACTTCAAATGTGTACACATGGCAATCCAGCCCTGGTCCACAGAGCAAGCGTCGGGATTAGAGACGGAATGGAGAAACGCTGGAGAGATCGAAGCACAGAGCTGGCCAGCGATAGAAAGCTCCTCCTTTCCTCCTCAGATCTGCAGATCAGTACCTCTTCCAGGAAATAATTCACTATATTTAAGCCAAAAGGGAGAATTTAACCAATTCCCAGATTGGTAGAAATGGCCAGGAGAGCCATCATGCCCCCAGGAGGTCAGTGTGGTACCTATCCCATGTTTTCTTCTGACAAGACTCAGCCAGAAATCAGCCAGATGTTGGTGTTTCTCCACCTAAAAAGTGCTCCCACCCTCCCATCCAGGCAGAATTTCACTCTCCAACCAACACAGCCTTACAGCTCACATACTGATATATTTATTATTTGCTACTATGCCGACAGTAAAATAATAATTAAATGAAGGAAATTAATTGAAACTGTAAGCAGCTCTAATGAACCATACATGTTATGTAGACATTTAATTCATTTAGATGTTTAGTTAACCGATCTGCTCCATTTCTCATCCTTTAGAAAATGCACTTTTAGGATTTTTGTATGATGGAGAACAGTTGGTCTCAACCCTCTTCCAACAGGACTCTCATTTTTGAGAGGGTTTTTAATGAAAACATTCTGAAAGTAGGGCTACCACAACTGAGACGCTCTGAAGTAGAACCATGAGACGTTTTCCTGCATTTATAATGAGCGCCAACAACATGTCTAGCCTCCTGTCACAGCCAATGAGGTTCTGCACCCAGACGGACTGAATTCCATTCACCACTCATGCCCAGCAGGTTAATGTCTTTTTTTTTAATATGCCTGCATCGCTTATTTTGCCACTGTTGCTGGATCGAGTAACAGGTCTGACTGTTCAGTGATCAGCCGGCACTGTCTTTCAGTTCCCCCCATGCCCCGTAGCCTGGCCGTGATCGATGGAGTGGGAGGTCGGCCCCTTAAACAACGGCCCTGTCATTTAAAATGAGCCACGACCCATCCTCGCCGTGCTGTTAATTAAAGCTGCTGCAGATCAGAGTGATTCATGGAGCTCCCCCGGGTCCACATGTTTTGAAAATGGGGAATGTATTGCGTGGCGGGTTCAACGGGAGCCACATTTATCTCTATCGGGGCGCAACCTGCTGATGAGCTTAAGCCGCTGCCATGGTGATCATTCTGCAGGCAACAGTTTGGCCATTTCCATCATATAACCTTAGTTCTGGATTTATTTTTAAATAGCTGCCGTTCAGAAATGCAGACATCCCTTTCAGCTCAGTTACAGAACTGGTATCATCTAATAAAGGGGTCCTTTACACAAGGGGGTCTTCTGTGGGCATGATGGCCTTCCTCCAACCCATTCCACTTCTGACATCAAAAATATAAATAAAATATCATAAAATGTGTGAACTTGTTATACTTGTGGTGAGGACAGAGTCAATATTGGGGAATCTTGTTAATTGATAATATTACAATAAAAATCAAAGAACCGAAATCTTTATAGAACTGCTCTAAAATACAAAATGGGGTGTGGAAGTGAGATCTCTAAATGACCCCTTAATGACCCCTGATTTAGCAGAATGGATGCGTACGCCTGTGAAGATCTATGTGATGATCTAATGGTCAGAAGAGCATAAAAAGAGGCCTTAAATGTCATTTCCATCTGCAGCTCTCATCAGCTGCCACTGCAGTTAATGTAACGACAGCCCCACACACACACACACGCACACACACACACACACACTCACACACTAAAACACACACAGGAACTGTATTGATTACTCTGCTGTGATCCAACAAAAACGTGTCTGCTGCAATCAATTCTCGCTTTGTGTTCAGCGGCCCTAATTGCACCATTCGACGCCATAATCGCACATAATTTCGGCGCACCGCGCCTCTCGCTGTCGACGAGAGCGGGCTGACGCCTGCCACGCAAAGAGCGGCGTGGCGAAAAGCGCCGAGCGCGGCCATTCATCGCGCACATCCGTCAGCGATTGCGGCCGGGAGGCGGGGGCGTGTCCACGCTGCGCCATCGCCTTCAGTTCATGGAGCGCATCTGTGCATGGGTGGGCCCACCAGGGAGACTAATGCAGCTAATAGCAGCATTAGTATTTTAAAGATGCTGCACTGGATCCAAGTGAACTGCAGCCGCGAGGAAGGGAAGAAACGCCCCTCCAGGACCGACGCGCGCACTCCACTGTGAGCCAATTAGCCACCTTCCCCATGCTGGTGCGCTCAACGCTTAAGCAGTTCTGAGAGAGAGGAGAACAGGGGAGATTGCTCGGTGCTCATGCATGGCGTCTGTCGCGCGTCTCGTGTGTGTGTGTGTGTACAGCATCTGCAGCAGCCATGCTAATGAGGCTCCAGTGGCTACCGTGAAAAGCCACATAAGAAAAAAAAACCTGCAAAGTAAAGGAACGACAGCCGGTCCTTTTCGACAGCGTGGACCTCTGCATCATCGACATGCAGACGTCGAGCTGAGGGCCACCGGGAGCTCCGCGCCTACAGGCCTGTAGAAGCAGCAAAGCAGCACGGGGCAGCGAGCAAACAGAGACATTAGTGCTGGCCCCTCCCCCCCAGTCTCTACCTGCAGGGGGTTTGTGTGTGTGAGTGTGTGGGAAAGACAAGCCCCAGTACTGAGTAATTGTTCCCTCAGTGACATACAAGAAGGAGTCAGAGGTGTCAAGGCCAAAAAAAAAAACAAAAAAAAACAACGTTACTATATCTCCCCACACCTCCCTCTGCATGTGGTTCAGCGGTGCGGCGTACGCCTGCTTTAGACCCTCTGAAATCATATAGGGTGACAATGAGACTGGCTGCACTTTCTCAAGCCCAACATTCCAGAGCCCAATTAACACACAGACGTTGTCATTGTGGTTGTAGTAGCTGATGTGGCTATTACAGAACTAGAATTTCAAACCTGATACCATTACACAGGAAATCTGTAACGTTTTAGATAGATTTAGGTCCGTAGATTAAAGTGAAAAGGATTGTTTTTGCCCACAACAAAATCCTCTGGTTTTAACCCATCACCCTTGGTGAGTGGGGGACGGGGGACCTCAGCGGTACCTTGACGGTTCAGCATTTGAACCCACAACCTTTCATAAACCAGTCCACCACCACTGGCTATCAAAAACCAATGCAATGACATAACTGGTGCAATGAAAAATACCTGGAATACTTGTAAAGTAAACACAACATATTTTAAGAATAAGTGTAAAAGTATTCGTAGCCATATGCTCTTGGTGCTATGACAATTTAATGTTGTTGGCTAATATGGCCATTAGTTAATATCCAATGGTTGATCGACAAGGAGCAGGGTTAACACATTTAATATGTCACTGTTGTTGAAACTGGAGATTTATGCAAGTTTATTGTGCTACTCAGCACCACCTCTTTGAAAGTATTTTGCATTTGTCAATAAGCCTGTATGCAAACACTGCTGGAAACAGCAGCTTTTTTTCAGGTTTAAGTAATACTGCAGTGTCTGCAGTGATGCCGTGTGACAAATTGTGCAAAATGCTTATACACAGTATTTTATCCCAATACACCTTTTTGTTATCTATTAGTAACAACCCTTGGCTGTTGTAGCAGTTGGAGATGTTTCCTCAAAAATAGGCTACGTGCAATAATCCAAATTATATGGTGGATGTACCGAAACACAGTTGTGCAACATTTACTTCTCAGTATGAGCTTCCCCAACATCGGCCAAATCTCAAAAACTGTGCCACAGCGCGCCAGGTGTGAAAACAAGTCTGTCAATTAACAGCTTTAATTGATTTGCTAGCTGCTTGGGAAAATTGCAGCTGGATTTGAGACGAGTAATCTGAAAAAGAGCATTCCGGCTCTTTTATCACATTCTATTTCGGCCCCCTATGCTTGATCATCAATTTGCCAACTCAAACAAAACTAAACGTCCATTTGAGAGTGACTCTATTTAAAAGGGCCATCGGGTCAGGTGACCACCCAGTCACTGAATTAGCTCTATTGCCCATTCAGAAATGAAAGTGACTGTCATTGTGAAACACTGCAGCACAGCACATGTTGCACACAACAAAATGTGTCCTCTGCTTATAACCCATCACCCTTGGTGAGCAGTGGGCAGCCATAAGTATAAGCTTTTACTCATTTTCCCTCCACTCCACACTGTAAAAGTGAGCACTGGCTAAAAATTGAAGTAATCTGCCAGACCTAATATTTTAGCATTGACGTAATGTAAACAAACCAGGTAACAGCAAGTTTAGCCAGTGTTTAGTCCCATGTCTGCCCATTTCCATCCCACTTCTCCATATCTTTTAGCAAATAATATTGCTATTTAGTGCAGGAGTATGTCTCGAGCGAAGGAAAGCTGAAAAAAGAAAACCACTCCTTAAGTGTTTGGCGAGGAAAGTGCTGACAGAACCAGAGTGAAATCTCAGTGGTTTATAAATGTGGCATTACTGCATCCTGACTGGCATTCAGCACCTCAACTTGGCTCTTGCTGCAAATAACAGTACTGGAGTTGTAGCTTTGCATGCAGAAACCAACACATGCAGAACCTAGGCCAAGAATACACACATGCACAGAGTTCAATGTAGAGCTCAAAGAAATAGGCCTGACCCATATATGTCAGAATAAAGGCTGCAGCTGGAAGGAATGGCGCTGCAACAGGTTTAATGCATATGTACATATGCATTTATACACTCACACAACCCACTTTGTTCCACCAATACGTGCAGACACAATGTGTGCGTGCGCATTATGACTATTCTTATCATATAAGCACATCCTTAATAAGGTGTTTAAACATGTTACAGCATGGAATGAAAATCTATTCACATACATAAGCACATGCACACACCCACACAAACAAATCTATACAATGACTAAAAATAGCACTTTAACTATTCCAAGAGTCATTAGTTCTGTTAAAGGAGCTGAAATGTGGGGTTTTAAATAAATTTTTTGTTTAACCGGTACACAAACACACAAACTTACATAAAGTATTTACAGAGACATCCAATGCAAAGAGTGCTAATTAAATAAGCAAAATATGTACATGATCAAGTTGTAAAATATCAGCACTGGCTAATATGCATTGTTTTAGTCAATGCTTTAATAAAGTTAGCACATATTAGTGAGTCCCTAATGGACACACTTTCAATACCCCTGAGCTAAAGCATCTCTTTTGCTACAATTCACAAACACCCTGGAGGTCAAAGCATTGAGGGTCAGGTGCTTCACATGACATTCTACACCCCCCTGCATGTCCCTGGGTGCAGGCTCCTCATCCAGGCCTTCATCTCCTCTCCTTATCTAGGTCACTTGATGTGTAAAAACAGAAAAAACACTCGGGTCTGATGCCAAGCACTCCTTACAGCGTCTCCTACAGGATTTCCACGCTCAGGACCCAGACTTAATATCCGGATCTGTGCCGGCACCCACACAGAGATGAAGGCTGGCAAGAAGGGGGACAAGAAGAATCAAAAGAACCAGTGGAGAAAGAGAGACGGCGGGAAGGAATGTGAATTTGATGGAGCTCCATTTCAGCTTTCAATGGTCATTTCAAAAAGTGTTCAAAAGTAAATTAGCATCAAAGGCACTTCAGATTTCTGTCTGTCTGTCTGTCCAAAGAGATAAATGTCCAATTGTAAGGACATGAGTGACTTCAAAAAGGAAGAAAATGTGTTCCAAGCATGAAGTAAACACACGATTTCATTGATTAATTACTCAGTGTAAAACACCTATGTTTACATGTTCTTTGCTGTTAAAATTTTTTTAGTTATGATGTGAAAAAACACAGAACCAGCCATGTGGATGAATTTCAGATAATTATCCATTATTTCGACACAGAGGATAAAGTCAAGGACGCAGAATAGTTCTTGCCACAGACATGTTGAGTCAGTTTCCCATCCATGCATTGAGCCTAGTATCTTCAGTGAAGTTCTCCACATAAAATGATGCAGGAACAGGAAACTGACCCAATATGATTTACAGCAATAGTTTCTAGACGAAAAAAAAAGATAAATTCTCCAAAGCTGTTCCAAGATTGGTTTCCATAAAATGCAAAAAGTAAGCATATAAAAAATAAAAACATGTTAATTCCATTTTGCTGCTTTTGTGAGATTCTAAATGAATGACTGCATGATTGATGCTGGCTGATCTTTAGAGGTGCTCTCTCTGAAGCGACGCCACTGAATGGCTCCAGTTTCCTGTTAAATGGCTGCAAATCAAACCGGGGGGGGGGGAATCAATTGGCGTGGAGCGTTAACGTGAGAGGATGCAATCCAGGCCTCAGATTAGCGTCCTGCGCCACCGCGTACAGAACTCCTACTGCATGTGATCGATAGCCCAAAGAAAGGAGCAGAGCCTCAATGGCACCTTTAACACCAGGGCGTTTCTGCTAAGGGGGAGCAGAGGGAGGCAGCGACAGCGGCAAGATGCCTCAACCATCGATGACCAATTTCTATTGAAGCAGGATGAAACGATTAGCCTCTGTAGAAGACTCAAACACAAATCACTGACAGCGTACATTTACATCACTACTGGTCTTTACCGAAACGCAACCTTAAATTAATTTTAGGTTACTGCAGACAGACATAAAAATATATATCAACACTCTCCTAAATTCCACTAAAATGTTAATCTCAGCATCCTTTTGTTTAAAAAAAAAATCTAATATATATATACACACTCACAGCAGAGAGACAATATTATTAATTTCACTACTTAATACTGAATGCATTATATGGCGTGGATACAAGCAGACAGCAGTAAATAGACGTCACCTTTCATCAGACCCCCCTGACGAAGCAGCACTGCAGCTGGAGTAACCTGCTCAGCCCACCAAGATCTGTTCTAATCACTCAGCCGGTTCTGGGGCAGATTTTCCAAAGGTTTCTATCCTTTTCTGGGATTTAGGGGTAGTCAGTATTTGCATACTGAAGAACATTTAATGAACTGAGCCCTAAACTGGATGTTTAAAAAAACTGAATGTGAAATCTGAAAATAACCTGGCATAAACATGTGTCTTGGATGATCTGAATTACAATGGTCAGTTCTAAAGGGAGACGTTTAAACCTGGAATAGAATGCATCTCCACTTGCATGTTCAGATCTCATTTCATTGCTCCAAAAATACGTACATCAAGTAAATTTAGGTCACAGAATAAAAAAAAAAAGATGGTTCAATGAACAGGGTCAAATGTGGTACAGACCACCTCCAAATATGGTCTGGGCCATTAGATCTCATACCAAAGTTCCAAATTCCATTATACACAGAAAACATCTTGCATTCCTCCTCCCCTGTCGACCAGCGAGCATCTGCATGCAAGATATAAAAAAATGAGGTCAATGCCACTAAACAAATGAGCAAAAGTGGCAATATTTAAAACCATTAATAGTGAAGTGAGCTGATCAGTGGGAAATGCCATGATGTCAGGGTCTGGGTGATGCCCAATGCATTTGGAAGCAAAGAGAAATTTCATTTAGCCAAAATAAACCATTCCAACTGGTCATCTTTTTTCGATTTGGAATCGTTGGACCAGGTCCACATCCATTTATCATGAGAGACAGTGTTTGAATGACAAAGGTTGTTTTACTCATTCAGTGCCAGTAAGGCAGCTCATGTAAAAAAAGGCTTTATTTCTATTTCAGGATGCTGCAAAAGCCCAGAAAATGTTTTAAAATAACTGTTTCCACTGGGCAGAAACACAAATAGCCAGTACCCATCTAATGTACAAAACTCAAGGGAGGTAAATCTGAGGAAACAGCACAGAGGCAAAATGCAATTTAGAAAATCTATGCAATACAAAGTAATATAATTCACCTGTTTGATGAGGTCCAACCTCATTAAACAAGGCAAAATGTGATCTTCTTCAGCAACGCATTAGTGCACGTGATATGCACGCGGGACTGAAGAGAATACAGTGCTGGCAATGAATACAAAAACGAGGGGAAACGTCATAATTTTCCTTGACTCAGTTCTACTGTTCAGAGAACTATGGGGGACATAAACATAATAAACTGAACCAACAATTACCATTTTTAATTGTGACAAATAAGTTCAAAGCCAAATATTTTTTCAAATACAGCCAGTTATTAAATGAATGGAATTATCTAAAATATAGATAAAAAAAAACAAGTGTATTAAAATTAAATCATTTTAATATGATTTCCTGGAAATAATAATTCACACATTGTCACGTGACTATAACCAGGACTTTCATTATACTTCGTGGCTTGTAAGCAGCTTGTATTGTGTTTCATAATATGTGTGTGTGTGTGTGTGTGTGTGTGTGTGTGTGTGTGTGTGTGTGTGTGTGTGTGTATGAGATTGAGATAATATACTTTGAGATGATTCCTCAATGCACTGTTATATATATATATATGTGTGTGTGTGTGTGTGTGTGTGTGTGTGTGTGTGTGTGTATGAGATTGAGATAATATACTTTGAGATGATTCCTCAATGCACCGTTATATATATATATATTACAATATAAATATTACAGTGCATTGAGGAATCATCTCAAAGTCGATATCCTGCAGTGTGAACTGCACAGTTCTGTGCATCGACTGCTTTTTTTAGTTTTTTTTAAGCCATGACCTAGAACCTTGTAAATAATTAACTCAATCTAAATATATAATATGGAAAAGCCCACAGCTGCTAAGAATCTCACGTGGACATCACAACCCTATCTAATACATTTTTCGTGCGGCCAGAGCATGGACACAAATGCAATGTTCCTTTCGAGATGTCCTCCAGCTTCTCTTAAGAGGGCTGTGCACATGATTAGCCGAGGGGAAAATTTGCCAGTTGAGGTACAGCCGAGATTAGCCGACGGGAAGAATAGCTGGTGATGAGGGCATCACTTCGGCCCACTACCTGCACAAATGCGTGGCTGGAACTCTTCCAGGGTGGGCGGATGGAAATCTCAACAAGAGCAATTATCTCTTAATCATGCTTTACGTCTTTGTGTCATTTTCATTTTAAGCTTCATTTACTTATTAGGCCCTCAGTGCGCAGGATCACTCGCTCATTTTACAAAAATAGCATGGAAATGATGCACACACACAAACGCACACACACAAATACACAACAGTGGCAGAAGCCTAAGAGTCAGTGAACTCCGCTCTGAACCAGCTGACCCCAAAAGTCAAGTATGTGAAGCTCACTCTCACAAACTCTGAATTCCAATCATATTATTCGGATCAGTTGATTCCAGAATTATTTTACTGGGTTTAAATACAAAGTCTGTATAAAGGTCAGGGTGAAAAATGCTCAGATGACCATAACAGATCCATGTAACCATTGAACTTGTCACAGTAGGGTTCATAAACTGATGAGCTCTGCTTCAATTAGTTGGTCCCGGGAATTTGTGCATTTACATTTAAGGTATTTAGCAGGCTGTACCTGTGAATACAAATCATCAGTGTGTGAGTGAATGGTGAGTATCCTGGGATGGGCTCGGGCACCACCCGCCCTGAAATGGATTAAGAAGTGAGTGAATAAGTGAGTGAGTAATACAGGAAATAAAGACAATGAATGGGTGTCCTAACATTGCTTCAGATGTGTTTGTACCTTAAATGAAAACACTTTTGCAACTGAAATCAACACACACATACAGGCACAATCGCACACTCAACAGCGGTTTATTTCCCCACTTTGTTCCAATTTATACTGTTTGTCTATACTCTGGGGGTGGCTTTGAATAAATGAATAAACACTGGAATGCGTTTTCGCATTTCGCGCCAAAGTGCATTTGGGCAACGTGGAACAATTTGCACAACACGAGCATGAGCAAGACCGATGGGATGTCATTTGTTAGAAAGTAAGGAGCTCTGCGGCACACCGCATCTACAAAATTCCAGCAGAGAGGCTCCCCTTCAGGAGTCCTTCACACGACACACACGTTGTTCTCTTAATGGGGTGTGTGTGTGTGTGTGTGTGTGTGTGAGTATAGGAAAGTGCATGGATGCAAAAGAGCTAGATCAATAACAGTCCACTGACTACAAGATGGAGTTTAAAGGCATAAGTGCAAACCAATCAGGTGGCATCTTTGCTAAAGCCCCTCCTACACCCACAAAGAGAGAGAAATACAGTTGCACACCTTCAACTTTTCCTTTCCTATTGGCCTCATTCACATGCACGCACACGCCTTCTTTTGCACACACACAGAGTCTCACTTTAGACAAAAACACACGCAAACTCCTATCTTCTTCCTCCTCGTCCTCTTTATCTCTCCTTCTCTGCCGTTCTCATCCAGTCTTCATAATCTCAGCCGGCTGCAGACACTGCTTCACAGGCTATTCATCTGGATAAAAGAGCTGCTCATTCATCGCCAGCCAAACCGATAACACACTCCGCACCTCTACTCACTCCCAGGGAGAAAGACGAAAAGAAAGAGAGAGAGAGCGAGAGAGAGAGAGTGTGTGTTGGGGGGGATTAGTTTTTCTTTCCCAACTCATAAAGGCTGCACTCAGGAGTGCCCAATTATCAAAGCATCTGTGTAAGCAGCAATCGAGGGGACACTTTGTACACATCATTAACTTTCATTAACTTTTGTATTAAGCACAACATCATGGGTAAAAATTCAACTGGATTCTAACCAAATGACAGAATTTCAGAACACCTTTGAAGCAGAAACCCCAATGACTGGTGTTCTTCAGCATGATCAACAGTTTTATGTTCTCTAACTTCATAAAAAAAGGCCAATAATCCAATTTTGAGTGTAGCAAGAACTGCAGGAGGCATCATAAAACATTGCAGAGGATTATTGAAATGTTATAGGCAAGCATTAAACAGCAAATTAAAGGGCATTTAAATGTAGCATTTATCACATATTTCCCCTTTATGAAAAACCGTCTAAATGTGCAAAATAGACAAGACTGAAATATTGAGGCTGTCTGACATACCCCTGGGGATGAAGGAAAGAGCTTGCAGCCATGGGACTGCCACAGAGGAAATCTCTGGCAGAACAAGAATGGAAAAGTGATGTGCAGCTGCATGGCTGACAGGGACAGGAAGCAGGCACATATCACATTGCAGCCAAGTTGTTTCACAGATTAGGCCACGGTTGGACGGTTAGTTTGGACCTGACATTTTGATTGGCTAAGAGGAATCATGGGAGTGACAACATCTTACAATAACGTCACTCCCTGACATTTCGCTGCAATATTTGCCTTGATGCACATTTTAGAGTCATGACGTCATGGGACCAGCTGAAGCTGAATGACCTTGCTTAGTAACAGCTGGACCATTTTGCCATTAACTTCATTTAATGTGTTAAATGTTTATCACAAAATCACAATTAATGAACACATACATTTAACAGCTCCAGTAAATGTAAAGTGTAAACTGAAGTGGACTTCAAATGATACTGGTAGAGGTGGTTCTAGAGATATTAACTAGGAAGCACCGGTCCAGCTTTCTGTTACGTTATTGATCATTTGTGTTTGGATATTGGCAGATCCAGAGTGCCAATATATAATTAATAAGACTGAGATAACTCTGTTATGTTTGAGGAAACATAAGACCTAAATACACGATTTTCTTTATTTATAAGAATAAGAACAATTACACAAATATATTTACAGTCGTTGCCAAAGTTTTGAGAATGACACAAATTCTGGTTTTCACAAAGTTTGCTGCTTCCTTTTTATTATGGCAATTTGCATATACTCCACAATGTTCTGAAGAATAATCAGATGAATCAGATGAAGTCCCTCTTTATCATGAAAATGAACTTAATCCCAAAAAACATTTCCATTGTATTTCAGCCCTGCCACCAAAGGGACCTGCTGAGATCATTGCAGTGATCCTTACAACAAGTGAGAGTGTTGAGGAGCACAAGGCTGGAGGTCACTCTGTCATGCCGATTTAGTTAGAATAGCAGACTGGATGCTTTGGCCAGTGGTGGCCTAACGGGTATGGAAGTGGACCCATAATCAGTAGGTTGCTGGTTTGAATCCTCAAACCGCCAAGTTGCCACTGAGGTGCCACTGAGCAAAGTACTGTACCCACACACTGCTCCACGGGCGCCTGTCATGGCTGCTCACTGCTCATTAAGGGTGATGGTTAAAAACAGAGGACACATTTCGTCGTGTCACTGTGTGCTGTGTTTCACAATGACAATCACTTCACTTTTACTTAACTTTAAAAGGAGGGCGATGCTTGAGCCTCTTCAAGGGGAGAGGCTCAAGCATCATGAGGAAGGCTTCAGGGTGCTCAAGAAAGTCCACCAACCATCAGGACCATCTCCTAAAGATGATTCAGCTGCAGGATCGGGGTGCCACCAGTACAGAACTTGCTCAGGAATGACAGCAGGCAGGTGTGAGGGCATCTGCTCGCACAGTGAGATGAAGACTTTTGGAGGATGGCCTGGTGTCAAGAAGGGCAGCAAAGAAGCCACTTCTCAACAAGAAAAACATCAAGGACCGACTGATATTCTGTAAAAAGGGGAATGGGTTGCTGAGGACTGCTGGTGTAAAGTCATTTTCTCCGTGAAGCTCCCTTTCCAATTGTTTGGGGCATCTGGAAAAATGGTTGTCCAGAGAAGAAAATTTGAGCACTACCTTCAGCCCTGTCTCGTGCCAACAGTAAAGCGTTCTGAGACCATTCATGTGTGGGGCTGCTTCTCATCTTCACAATTTTGCCTCAGAACACAGCCATGAATAAAGAATGGTACAAAAACATCCTCTGACAGCAACTTCTCCCAACCATCCAAGAACAGCCTAGTGGTAGTGGCCTAGTGGGTAAGACCCTCTTCTATGAACCAGAAGACCCAGGTTCAAATCCCACTTACTACCATTGTGTCCCAAGACACTTAACCCTATGTATTTGTGTCATTCACAAAACATTTGGCCTTGACCGTATACACCGCTTTAAACTGTGCCATGTTTGTTTTGCTGGACCTCTCATGGTCTTCTGGACATGCATTATTACGTTGGTCATGTTATATATGATATTTGATTGACTCCCACAGGTCTTTAGCATGGCTGACAATTTAGTGAATTCTCCATTCCTGGATCGAAGATAATTTATTTGTTTGTTTGTTTGTTTGTTTGTTTATTTGCTGTGTCTGGAATTTATCTGACAGCAACTGCAAGAAATAGATTTCATCTGGGCCCTAAACACAGAGTCTGTGTTTTATTTTCTGTAACTGAAAAACAAGCAAAGATGAAAGGCTTCTTCAGATATAAACTTCAGACCTGACAGACTATAATAAAATGGCTCTGAATGGCTCTATTAGCCAAAAATGAATACACTTACTTTTACAAATACTAAAATTTTCATCTAAACATCAAAAAATCATATAAAGACAATTTGGTGTAGGCCAGTGATAGCTTAGGGAAGCAGACCTAAAGGTGCCACTGAGGTCCACTTGATCAAAGTGCCTTCTTCACACACTGCTCCCCGGCCTTTCATAGCTGCCCACTGCTCAATAAGGATAATGGTTAAAAGCAGAGGGCACAGTTTGCTGTTTGCAGCATGTGCTGTGCTGCAGTGCTTCACAATGACTTTGACTAAATAATTTCAGCATCCAAAATGTTTTTTAAACCATTAAATTTTTAGTCCATTTTCATAAATTAACCTTAATTCAGGTTTATGCAACCAAAAATGACACAAATATTTTTTAAAGATTACTATTAAGAGCCAACTAACATTCGGAGGATGAAACCAACAATGTCACACCTAAACCTCCTTATCTAAAGTACCACATCTAACTAAGAAGTCTGTGTCAAAAAGAAAAGCAAATATATAAATAAAACCAAAACCCCCTCTGTTATGTGCATAACCTTTTACTAAAGCACTGTTTTATGCTGGCTGTCACTCACACAGGCCATTTACACACATATAACTACTGCAATTCAAAACAGATTAATTGCCTTCGCACTCAAGCTGCTGAACTTGGTGCTGCATCACTGCACAAACACAAGAGAGCAAATTCAATTTCTTCTGATACACTAATGAAAGTTCAGCCAAAGATACTTTTAGGTTGCATGGGTTAGAAACACACAGCCACTACTGTTCTGTTTCTATAATTCACTCACTTTCACTCACTGTCACGGCTCTAGACAGCACCGCATTGAACAATGCAGTTTTACAAGGTTCACTTTCTTTTTTCTTTTTAAATCGCTGTGCATATTGGCAATATTGACTTGTTCATGATTTACTAAGAATCTGCTTAACATAAAGTTCTTTATTAGAAGCACAATTCTACAAGAAAGGTAACCTACTGAAAATGTGTTAAAGTGCTTCACTGAGCTGAGATTAAAAGATAAATTAAATTTTAAAAAAAAATCTAAATTAAAAGTGAAAGCGCTGTAAATGAGCAGTTAGGTGAGCTTATTGATTAGCACATAAAACGGATGCTGAGGTGATGAAACGCGGCCAATCAGAGGCAGGCCCTGAAATTCACAAGCTCTGATTGGTTAACATGTGCCAGTTGCTCTAACCACAGGGAGATTATGGAGAAAGGTTTTCCCCTGAATGCCTGGTCGCATGGTGTGACCTCCGTTATTTTTTGGTTGCACCATTCAGAAATTTGCACTGTCCCACCGCATAGTCCTGGGTACCCCAGGGTGGGGTACCAGCCAACTACAGGTTGTACACACTATTCTCTCACACAATTTATAGTCACCGATTCACCTAGTGTGTATGAAATTTGGAGCAACCTTGAGTCCATGTTGTTCACTGGGTTTCTGAATCTAAAGGGTTGAGCAACATCAGTCTAAAGGTTTTGTCATCAGAGAATTTTGTCTCATTGCTAGTCTAAAGACACTTGCAGTACTGGACTGGGACTAGACACTCACCTATGCAAATGGATCTTGAACTTCCTCAGCAGCAGTCCACAGAGGTAACGCATAGGTAACGTGCATAGAGTGCCGCAGGGATGCGTGCTCAGCCCCCTCCTCTACTCCCTCTTCACACACGACTGCAAACCCACACATGATTCTAATATCATTGTCAAGTTTAAAGATGATACAACTGTGATCTGTCTCATCTCCAATAACAACGAGACGGCTTACAGGGAAGAGGTGGAGAACCTGGACTGCTAGAGCCATGACAACAATCTCAAAATCCTTGATTTCAGGAAGTAGTTCTAGCTTCAAATTCTATCTTTAAGATATATGAAAATGGAAATCCAGGTTGTTGCCTAAAATCTTGCAAGAACAAATTTTGCTCAGGTTTACATTATAGTAATTGCCCCCATCGTTTATGTGGTGTAGTCTTCTGAGCTCTCTGATCGGAGAGGTTAGGTGGTCTCTGATGGTTAATTAGCATTCGTTTCTCAGACGCTACGACATGCTGTCTAAATCCCGACACCGGAATGAAGATAACAGCTGAGATCTTTTTGTGTAGTGCTTTTATTCATTGTGCAGCTAATTGCTACAAGCTAGGAGAACTCGGCTTGGTTGGTGAGAGCAAGGTTAGAAGCTCCTCCAAGGCTCACAGTTTCTTTCAAAAACATCATCTGCTTCAGTATCTGTTCCTATTTTACCCTCTATCCGTCTTCCAAACAAAGCTGCCAGTTTTATTAAATTTTGAGTGTGTTCACACAAGTAAAGCTACATACTGAGGGAGCGGCCCATGGGGGTAAAGAGGGGCAGGGTGGGGCGTCTGACTGGCACTGGCGCCAGCTTTGTGCTGGACTCTAAAGTCAGGACCAGTTGCGAGCTCCGGCTGTTCCACGCCGCCATCCGAGCGAGTGTTCTGATGAAGTCCCCAGACGATCGCCAGAGCAGGACTACACTGGGAAAAAGGGTCACGCCCATTCCGAAACAAAAGCCCGTTCCACACCAGCTGAGGGAGGATTTCAGAGACAAACAGATGGCGAGGGAACGAGAGACGGGAGGAAAAACAGGCCGGATACAGTGACAGAGAAGCCGAGGCAGAGCAGGCGACCAAAAGTCAAGCGCAAGACAGCAAGCAAACAATGGCATCATTCTTCCCATAATTCCTCTGTTCCTCTGCTTTAAGCAAAAGAACAACACCACGTGTTAATAACACCATGCCCAGGGGAGGGTTATGAATATTGACTGAGGGGGCCTGTGTGGGGAAGAAAATGTAATGGCAAAATATTTCCAACTTGTTGTCCTGTCGTGGTGTCAGAGCGCACATTTATAAAGAGGTACTGAGGGTGGCCTTTACCAGACATAGCGTACGAGGAGCTTTCGCTAAAGCCACAGTATTTATATAATAAACAATGGACAAGAATGAACAGGATGGTAGGTATAAACTGTGACAGTCATGTAATAACATACCTGCCAGACGCTGCAAGCGTCACGCTCCAGGCAGTCAACGCACTGTTCCTACCAACATACCAACAGACGAGCAGTCAATACCATGAACTCAATTCTGCACTACATTTACATTTACATTTATGGCATTTGGCAGACGCCCTTATCCAGAGCGACTTACAACGTGCTTTCAAGTTACCATCGATGAAGAGATCAATTCCGGTTCACTAGGACCCCAACTATGAATACATCTATTTAATTCACTCTGTTGTAGATTCTGTACACAAGTTTGACAACAAGAAAATTACAATTTAATCTAAATATTCTTTAAAGAGGAAGGTCTTGAGCTGTCATTTGAAGGTTCTCAGTGACTGAGCTGTTCTGACCTCGAGGGGAAGTTCATTCCACCACCGAGGGGCCAAGACGGAGAAGAGTCTAGATGAATGTTTTCCTTTTACCTTCAGAGATGGAGGGACCAGGCGAGCAGTACTGGAGGCTCGGAGTATACGAGGTGCAGTGCGAGGTGTAATAAGGGCTGTGAGGTAGGATGGTGCTACTCCATGTTTGGCTTTGTAGTCCAGCATCAGTATTTTGAACCTGATGCGTGCAGCTACTGGGAGCCAGTGGAGGGAGCGTAGCAGAGGGGCGGTGTGGGAGAATTTGGGAAGGTTGAAGATTTGTTGTGCTGCTGCATTTTGTAGTAGATGTAGAGGTCGGATGGTACATAGTGGTAGACCAGAAGGGAGTTGCAGTAGTCCAGTCGTGAGATTACTAAGGACTGATCCAGTAGTTGGGTGGCCTGGGTTGACAGATAAGGGCGGATTCGTCTGATATTGTAGAGAAGGAATCTACATGAGCAGGAAAGATTGCTGATGTGAGTTGAGAAGGAGAGTTGGTTGTCTAATATCCCACATGCTCAGAAACAACATTAGGCATAAGAATTTGCACAAATAAAGAAAACACGAAAGAAACACATTTGTGTCTTTTGTCTTGTTACTAGGTTTTTCTTTGTATTCTTTGTATTGTGTCCAACTTTTGGCCTCTAATGTATGTGAAACCTCTTTGTCTTAATTCCTTAGTAAATGCACAACAGGAGCACCTGTGAGACATTAGTCTTCAAAGTTCAAAAATTCTCTTGGTACAAAATTCTGTGACTCCCAGAATGTAGTTGAACTCTTGCCTTCAAGGCGATGAATGGACTCGCTCCTTACTATTGCTCAGAATTGATTGAACAGCGGCTCACTTCTCATCCTCTCAGAGCACCAAGCACCTGTTGCCTGGAGCCTCCTTCAAAAGAAGAACAAGACATCCTTCCTATTACAATTACTGGCTCTTTCCTATTACAATCAGAGCTTCCCATCTGCAAGAGACAATTAAAGACACATCTTTTTAAGGAGTATCTACTGCGCTAAGTACACAAAATTGTAAGGTTAAAGTTAATTTACTTATATGTGGTTAATTGCACTTTATTGGGGTTTGTGATGGTATGTAACATAGCTTGATAGTCTCTGTAGAACAGAAGTTCTTGATTTAAAGCTAGACAGACAACTCAATGACCAGGCCAGGGTACGGTCAGAATCATCAGCAGAGATTTCCCCTTCCACCTGACTGCCAGTTTGGAATTCCACATGATTTAAGAGTGAGGATCAAGATGACAGGACAAATGGTAATAGGTAGTTTTTGAATTCGAGAGGGAAAAGGAGACCCAGGAACACCTTGAAAAACAAGGAGTATAAGAAAAAGTAAAAAATGATCAGCTGCTGAACTTGTTGCTGCATCACTGCACAAACATGAGAGCAAATTCAATTTCTTTTGATGAAAGTTCAGCCAAAAGTTACTTTTTAGGTCGCATGAGTTAGAAACACACAAGCCCCTGCTGGTTGTTCGACTGTTTTGTTTCTATAATTCACTCTCATTCGCCCGCTGTCATGGTTCTAGACAAAATTTTTGCACCTGTGCACCTGACTTTTTTTCTTAGGTGCACCAACACAAAAATTAGGTGCACTAAAATTTCCAAATATAAGAAGAAAAAAAAACCCTTGAGGTGGAAAGATGAAAGGGTTGAGAAATGACTGGCCAAGTTAAAAAGCTGCTTTTGCCAGATGAACACATCTCCGCTCCGGTGAGCGTCCCGGGCTTCGCAGAATGCAAAGCAGCACCAGCCACCTACAGCCAGTCATGTGAACCTTCATCTACACACTTTATTGGACATAAGGCCCCGTAAAAACATTACTGCGGAGCAGTGCAGATAATTAATGTGTTGCCTTTCATGCGACGTGACCGCAATTCCAAAGATGGCCGAGTCAGCAGCAGGAGTGGGAGATCCAGTGGACAGATAAACCCAGATTCTGAGTCAAGGCAGGGAAACCCCTTTTTGCTCTGATAAGGAGCAAAAATTTTCTGGCGAGCTCAGGCTGCTCAAAAAAAAGAGAAGATGAGAGCGGACTGTCCTCCCGAGCAGGGAAACCCTTCAATGATAAGCAGTGCCTTGTTGTGGGGTCTCGTTCCCCATCAGAACTAATCTGGATAATAGATACGTCTGGAGCTTTCTCCGTCAATCTCATCCATCTCGGCACACTGTCCATTAGGCCCAGCGTACCTTTCACAAGACACATCTTTCTTAATCCAATCGTCCCTGCCTCGGCTCATCCTCCCCATCGCCTTAAAACAAACCTAGTTGCTGGCAGAGACGTCCCAGCCAGTCAGCTGTGCCCTAATGGGATTCCCCATTAACTGGAGGGATTGTCTGCATAGTAGCTCTCTTCCCCTCTCGTCTGATTTCATTATACCTGTGCTGCACACTTTCCCATCCAACAAATCAATCTTGAACATCTCTGCCCTTAAGGCCAGGCTGTTTATATACTTCTACTTACTGACAGCATAATGCCTGCATTTATTTGGCTCATAAAATTCCATAGTCATGGGCACTGTGTGTGGGGTGTGAGGGGTTTGTTGGCTAGTGTTAGGTCAAAGGCATCCTCAGGACTTAAATACATATCTAAAACATGAAAGCTGTTTGTATTAAGACATATTTTGCTCTCATTTACTGACTGCTTGTAACGGATATCTTAAGAAAGGATGATGTAGTCATGGGCGATTGAACCTGATCTAACACAAAATAGAACAGAACTGAACAGATCCATCCCACTTTCACGGGTATCAGTTACCAAGATTTTTTATGCTGGTATTGGACTGTCATCTAATATCAGAACCGGTTCAGTGCATCCCATCGTAAATCTTCATATTGTTCCCAGCAGCAAAAAAGCATCCAATATTCCGTTTTCAAGCCTGAGAGCCCGAGTGCCCATCACCAAGAACAGATCAATGGACTAGGTTCCTTTAAAGACACTTCACACTGCAAGGATGGCATCACGTGATGTAAACTGTCACAAAACATGCGCACACACACACACACACACACACACTCTGGTGTAGTTATCGTAGCATGAACTTTGCCAGTCTGGCAGTCTACATTTCCACATTGATTCATGTGGAAATGTTCCCCGGGTGAGCCAACCATCAGGAAACGTCTGATGTGGAAAAACCAGGAGCAGGAGATTTGCTGCAGACACATTCCTCGGCCGGTAAAGATGTTCTAAATAAGCGAGCTTCACACACATTGCAATCGCAGCCAATGATTGGAATTGGCATTAAAAAAGAACGCGGTGTGTCTCGTCTGCACTCCGGGCTACGAACAGACGACCGCGGCAGGTCGGCACCCGGGAGAGGAATCGCCTGTCAGATTTCAGCACTGCTGCGGTAGACGCAGAGTGCAAGCAGGGGAGGACGGCAGAGGAATAAAAAACCCACAGACCCGGAGAACACTGGGGCGGGTCACATAAGGACGTTTCGGAGTAAAAAATAAGATCAAAATGAAACAAAGGGACGGACTTTCAAGCAAAAACATAATGACTGGGGTGGTAGTAGCCTAGTGGGTAACACACTCGCCTGTGAACCAGAAGAGCCAGGTTCAAATCCCGCGTGTATTACTACCATTGCGTCCCTGAGCAAGACACTTAACCTTAAATTGCTCCGGGGGGACTGTCCCTGTAACTACTGATTGTAAGTCGCTCTGGATAAGGGCGTCTGGTAAATGCTGTAAATGTAAATGTAAATGTAAATGACTACCTTCAGGGTTATAGGAAGTTATCTGAAGGGGTGAACGTAGTTGTAAACGTAGATTAACGTTTCTTGTGCAGTCTTACAGGAACTATGTACTTCGTTGTACATTCATGTGTCCATCCAATTTCAATGGCTTTTCCATAACTTTATATGTTTATTTTGTAACTTTTCAAGGCCTGGAATATTCTCTTTTCAAATTCCATGACTTTTCCAGGTTTTGAATAAAAACCTGACCAAAAAAGTCTTCTAAATATGCTTTATGCCAGAACAAAAAAAAAATGAATTCCTGCCTTAATGTTTTATGCGTTTCAAGCGATATCACACTTGAACCCAAGGGCTTGTTGGGCATGTTCATTAATGTCATATTTGCTAGTCTAGATGCTTAAATAAAATTGCAATCATGGTGTCGGTAGTGGCCGTGGTCACACTTATGACATCCAACGATGTACACTGTGTACAAGTGAAAGTGAAGTGATTGTCATTGTGAAGCACAGCACACGGTGACACAAAATGAAATGTGTCTGCTGCATTTAACCCATCACCCTGAGTGAGCAGTGGGCAGCCATGACAGGAGCCCGGGGAGCAGCATGTGGGGACGGTGCTTTACTCAGTGGCACCTTGGCAGTTCGGGATTCGAACCGGCAACCTTCCAACTAGGAGTGTAGAGAAAGCAGGGAGAGTATGGTGAGAATCATCACAACAGGCTCCTTTTTTTATACTTCTATACATCAGGAGTAACTATTCACCAACAACAGCGTTTGGTGGGTAGTTAGCCTCTCGACAAATATCTTGCAAGCAATCCGTTCTTGTTTCTATCCATTTCATTCTGCAAATCCTGAAAACAAAAATGCTGTGACATTAGCAAGCATGCTCCATGTAGAATATGTAGAATGCCTTAAAGACAGAACTCCGGTCTCATGGTTTCAAAATGGCAGCGGTCACCACCTTGTCACCATGCCACCCCCACACTATAAAATTCTGATGTGGTACGAATGACAGGGGACAAGGTAAATGCTGCACTACCACTGTGAGTTCAGACCGGGAGACGATCTGCAGAAGCTGTCAGGATCCCAGCGCTGAGCCTCGACAGGATTACCTCTAATCTGTTAGATTAGCGCTAATCTGTTCCTCGTTCTGCAGGAAATTCTCCCTCACACCCACCTCCCATCTCTCCCTGGCATCAAAACGCAGGAGTGGGCTGCCGATCATGTGACCGTGACTCACCTGGAATCTCAGACAAGGAGGAAATGGCATTTCACTCTCCACCTCTCTCACTCCCGCTACACATTCGTTCCCCTCACCTTCAAACGCCTCTTTTCTCAGATTTTGACAGTTTCCTCGGTCTCTGGAGCACTCAGGTAACACACACACACACACACACACACACACACACTCAGAAAATTATGTTTAGTCCATTATTATTACCAGATTCCGCTACACCGACACTACAGTGGACCTGCTCTTTAAAAAAAAAACCTCCTGGGCGGAGATATTAAATCATATGACGGCACCGGGGTGATTAGACGCACGTAGTTTTAACGGCTGCTCGCTACTGTCACCACGAGACAGCACCGGAGGTGTAATCACGCGCTTCCTTATTACGGTTCTGCGGTCCGCGAATTAAATCGCGAGAGGTTCCATTCCAGGCAGGGGCCGTAAACAGTCACAGCGCTTTCCTCAAACTCAGGAAATCTTTGCTGGGTCGTGGTAGTGACATCAAACTGAAAACCCCCCTCCTTCTCGTTGCAATTTAAGCGAGACCCTAAACTAGGTAGTGCCGTGGATTTACTGAAGTTACACCCATAAATCACTTCTGTGCTCGGGGTTTTTAACTCCCAAAGCTAATCAGAACCATCAGTGGTTCTCCCTCTCCATCACGAGGCCCAATACCTATTGTAGCTATTACCTGCTACTAGACAGAATACTAACTAGCTATTCACAACCCAGCCTCTGAAGACGCACGGGACCGTCCCGAGCCTGGGTAAACGATGAGGCCAGCCGCCATAACATTTTTCCCCAAATCATTCATGCAGATGACCAGACCGGTTGGTCCGCTGTGGCGACCCCTAACGGGAGAAGATGAAAGGGGGGCATGAGGACTAGCCAGCTATTCATGCCCCCGGACAGCAGAATGTACAGCTCTGTAGGGCTGGGGAAAATCGATTTTGTAGTTTAAAACGATTTTTATTTTGCAAACTCGAGTTTTTTGCCACAATAGTTTTTTCGTCCTTGTTGGTTACCGTAGCGCAATACGAGCTAGCCCCCGCCCCGCGTAACACGGTCAAAACAACATGGCAGCGTGTAGCAGAGAACTGAGAAAGGCGCAGGTAATTCCGTCATTTGGAACTGGTTTGGTTTTGATGCAGCAGACGAAAGACAGACGAAGCCTTGCTGCAAAATACGTTTCAAGGCTGTTGCTGCTGGAAGCAGCAGTACAACAAATCTTTTCCAGCACCTGAGGAATAAACATCCCGAAGAAAACGGCTCCTCTAGCACACCTGCTAAAAAGCAAACGGCACTTCCTGGCAGTGTTACAAACTGTGTGCCTCATGATAAGAACCGAGCGCGATGGAAAGCGGTCACGTTTTATATTGACACAGACATGCTGCCAATTTATTCTGTCGAAAAGCGAGGCTTTAATCACATGCTGAAAGTATTAGATGCGAGGTACGTTGTCCCCAGTCGCAAGTGTTTCGCCGATGTAGCGCTGCCTCACCTGTACAATATAACTCGGGAAAACAGGCATGTTTCATTTTTTATTTTCACACTATACTGTTACAAAATTTGTAATTATCTGATTTCTTGAACAGAAAATTTAAGCTACTGTGAAGCTGTTGCACTTTTGCTTAAACCTGGGTTAAAGCTTGAAATTGTTGACCGAGCCTCATTTACTTTTTGTTTTGGGATTCTACGCATTTTAACTCTTGAGGACAATCATAGCAATAAAGTTGCACTTTTGATACTATATCTGATGTCAGCAGCCATTTTTTAAGTGCATTGGGAAAAAAAATCGAAAATCGAATCGAAACTCGAATTTGTCTTTAAAAATCGAAGTTTTTTTTTTTTTTGGCAAAATCGCCCAGCCCTACAGCTCTGTATCCTTATTTACATTTCTTTATGGTGACGACAAGAAGGCACACAAGGGAGGTGGGTGAATAGAAGTGACAAGGTGACGAATGTCTAAGCAGCTCAAAAACCCAGACAATTCCAAAAACCTGGCTGGACCCAATATCCAGGTCTCAAACAGAGGACATATCTAGTCACCCTAGGAAACCCCAATCTCCCAACCCGGCTATGTTATGCTAGTCATTAATAAGCACTGCAAAAAATGAGTGCAGACTGAGAGCAATGCAGCAGGTTGACTGTCAGATGGATCACTGTCCTGAGGTCCTTAATTGAGTTCTGGCTCTAAAGGGTCCAAACATGATTCACGGACCCTCCATTTTTCAGCAAGTGGTTTTAGAGAACAAAAAAACATTTTTTTTTTATGAAGAGTGAATGTCATTTCTCAGTTTACAGTTAAGAACAGTTTAGACAAATTGAATTTGAAACTGAACTAATAAGTTCAGTTCTAATAAGAATATTTTCCTATTAGAAGATAACAAAGAGGAGATAATTGGTCAAGTTACTGGGGCAACGGCTGTAAAAGATTGCAGGGCGGGTGAGCGATCAGGCCTCACCTCTCTCCTTTTCTAGGTTAACAGCTCAGCCTTCCTTAGCTCAGGCCTCAGACAAGGGCAAATGAAGTGAAAGTAAAGTGATTGTCATTGTGATATTCAGCACAGCACACAATCACACAATGAAATGTGTCCTCTGCTTTTAACCATCACCCATGGTGAGCAGTGGGCAGCCATGACAGGTGCCCGGGGAGCAGTGTGTGGGGACTGAGCTTTGCTCAGTGGCATCTCAGTGGCACCTTGGCGGAACCTTCTGATTACGGGGCCACCTCCTTAACCGCTAGGCCACCACTGCCCCAATGCACTTATGAAGTCTTTATCTAGGCATTATTGCTTCATTTGTAAGAAACATGTAAGAAAACGAAGGGATGATGATGATAATTCACTCCTGAGACCGAACAGAATGTGGATAGCACTCATGAAAAATTATCATGCACGGCTGTCTTCCTTGTCCTCTATCTACACTGGAATGAGTAGACCACCTGACACACCCCTCTGTTGATGAATCACTGCATTCTCATTCATACTGTCATATAGAGATGTAGTCAACAAAATAAATATTTAGATCCATAATAAATAGTAATTTGCATGGAAATCTGCTACCCCAGTCGCAAGAAAGTGTGTTTGGCAGCAAAACCATCTTCAAAAACAGAAGCAAAGCCAATGGCACATTCCATCTACTACAAATCCAATTGAACAAATCTGCAGATGTGCCGATACATATTGTTAAATGCCAGAAATATTTCATGAATATCCACAGATAGCCTTACTAAAACACGAAGTTGTCATTTTTAGGGCATTTATGCGGCCCTTCACAGCCCTAAAGCCCCAGAACCTAAAGCAGGCCTCAGGAGAGACTCCAGTCATCTTCGCATGGGCTGCAGCTTACACTAAGAAGATTAATGTAGGTTTGTCATTCACTTTAGATACACTTCAGATCTTCAAATCCCAATGGCTCCTCACTCTGCACACAGGAAGTCAAAAGACAAAGCACTCATTGTACAAAAATAGAGCTGTCAAGGGTAACACGGGCGTGAGAAAGCTACATTACCCCCCCCCTTCTGAAAGAGCAAATAACGCTCTTTCCAAAAGCACATTATAGCAAATTATGATAACATGAGTAAGTGGGATCAATTTGAGATTAATATAACCAGTTAATCAGTGAAATCAGCCCAGATCAGGTAAATCCGCAGCCATTTTTAACACTTCAGTCATTAAGAACCAAGGCTGAGATTAAATCATCTCCGGGATGTTTCTTCAAAGGACATAAATCATCTCACGTCGCAGCTCCCCAGTCTGATAAACCCGGTCAGCACCAGGATAAATGGGAAACAGAAATGAAATGGCAGTCACATAAAAAGGTTTCGCTTACCGAAAAAAAAAAAAAAAAAAACACCACCACCCAGCACAAAACAAGGTCGTTCTCTTTCCAGGACATGTGTGTCCTACAGAGGCAGTAGAATTTCTGTCCTTATAGGTGACAGTGGGGTCAGTGTGCTGCAGTGATTGGATGTAAACACTACTGACACCCCATATATTTATTGCATCTCCCAGCGCCTCTTCCGGGTCAACGGCACTGATTGTTAACGTCCGTCTCTCTCCCCGGTGATAAGCCGCTGGCATGCCCCTCTGTGTATTTAGAGTCTGACGCAGTCTAGACGCCGCTTGTCACGTGGCCTTGGCCTGGCCTTGATAGACGCGTTTACAGAACCGACCCCGGCTGACACATCGCACCCCCGTCCCAGCGTTCGTGTCACGAAGGTCGGCGCCGCGGGTCTCGGTAGACCTCGAGATGAGTCTTGGGTCAAATTCAATCTGCTGCCTGCCACTTAGCAACATGGGGGGGGGGGGGGGGGGGGGGGGGAGTAGTACACCGTCCATCCCACTGAGGGTCCAGACCAATCAATAGTCAACATGTTGCACATGTGATAATTAGGTCCTTCGTCCTGCTCTCATCATAACTTTTAAATATTGTATTGACCCTTAAGACTAATTAGAACACTCATTACCAAGTAAGTATTTGGTGCCATCTGTTCCGGTATTCCATCCTTAGTATAAACACCACATTTTCAGACAAAACATTGATAATGCAAATAATGATAATGATGAGTCAACAGTAAGTGTACGAAGCAGAGTGGAATATCCGTAACATCACAAATTGAACAATGAAACAATGTGTAACTGTATGGTAGGCTGGTAGTAGCCTAGTGGTTAACACACTCGTCTATGGACCAGAAGACCCAGGTGTCCCTGAGCAGGACACTCAAGGGGGGGGACTGTCCCTGTAACTACTGATTGTAAGTCGCTCTGGATAAGGGCGTCTGATAAATGCTGTAAATGTATACAAATTAGTGACTTTCGCTAATACAATAAATAAATCGTATAGCCCTGGTGTCACAAGTGGTCACATTCAACACACACACAGAGCCACGGGCTTTCACCACTAACTACATGCACACACATACACACACACACACACACACACACACACACACAAACAAGGCACAAATGATTAATAGCTCCAATCGTTTCCTGATAACGGCACATGTCAGGACGCCGTCGCCGCCATGGCAAATTTCACACTCCAGCTGGACACCCGTGCGTCTCATCGCCGCGTGTAATGAAAATGAGAGTCGTCGTTGCCACGCCGGCCCGCTGTGGATGTAAATGACTTCCAGTGACAAAGGAAGGAAATTGGAAGCCATTTACTAGGGCCACAGAATGCCGAGCAGCAGATTTATGTGGCGAGGTGAGGACTTCATTTATCCAGGCATCATTCTGGGCACTGGGACAGGGAACGAAACTGTCAGCAAACGGGGGACTTTTCCATCCAGATACAGCCTTCATGGTGCATGAAAATACTTTTTTTTAAGCGTATGATTTAAATAACTGCATGGGTGCATTTGTGTGTGCGGGTGTGTGTGTGTGTGTGTGTGTGTGTGTGTGTGTCACATTCCCACAGGGCTACGGCGCTATGCTCTTGATCCCAAGAGGCAACATCTTAAAACCACACACTTATCAATGGAAATGTCTCCAGTCATCCTTACACACACTTTTCTATAAAAATGCGCTCCAGCGCGAAAGCTTGCACACACACACATACACACACACAAATCACAATGCCTCGCCAGTCACTGCTCATCCTACCCATTCCCCACACATACACACACAATTAAATTGTGAAATGAAGTGTGTCGGTGTCTGTGTGTGGGTGAGGTTTTCATGAACAAATGTATGAATACTGGGTTCTTAATACTAATTGAATTGCATAATTAAGTTATTGCCACTTTGTACAGATTGTGTTGCATGCTCATAACTTCTTGAAAAATGAATGTTGCTTTTCACATACATCTGATATGCAGTCACTGATAAATCCCTGTTGCTGAAGGACCACCCGGCCGGAACGTGTTTTAACCCTCCAGTAATCAGACTCAAAAGATCATTAACAGGCCAGTAATGATCAGGAACTAAGAACCCCTGATTTTGCAGATATCGTGATAGATATAGTTATACCTAAATCTCTGTGGACGTAGCGTGGTAGTAGCCTAAGTAAAGTAAAGTGAAGTGATTGTCACGTGATACACAGCAGCACAGCACACGATGCACACAGTGAAATTTGTCCTCTGCATTTAACCCATCACCCTTGGTGAACAGTGGCACCATGACAGGCGCCCGGGGAGCAGTGTGTGGGGACGGTGCTTTGCTCAGTGGCACCTCAGTGGCACCTTGGCGGATCGGGAATCGAACCGGCAACCTTCTGATTACAGGGCCGCTTCCTTAACCGCTAGGCCACTGCTGCCCCACTGCCTTGTGGGTAACGCACTCGCCTATGAACCAGAAGACCCAGGTTCAAATCCCACTTACTACCATTGTGTCCCTGAGCAAGACACTTAACTCTAAGTGTCTCCAGGGGGGGACTGTCCCTGTAACTAGGGAGTCGCTCTGGATCAGGGCGTCTGATAAATGCTGTAAATATAAAATGTAAATATATATGTGTAAAGTTATACAACTCCTTGTTTAATCAATGGAATCACAAAACCCATGTAGAGCTCACTCTATCAACATCTACTTGTCTAATGGACCCCCGCCGGTGTGAGCAAGGCCCCTCCCTTCCACCTGCAAGACTCTGCCAGTCACACCACCACATCTGGGGCCCTGCTGCTGCCACTCACACAACACACAGTCCCCTCATACAAGCCGTTCCCAACGTCTGTCGCGAACAGCTTGTTGGGAAGAGAGCAGACTGTGTCAGGCTCCATCCGTGAGACTCGGTCTCCAACACTCTCTAGGATAGCACCTCGCCGCTCTGATTAAACAGCAGACTTGTAGCGGAGACCGCAGTCGCTTCGTGTCCCTGATATGCTTCACTGCGAAACAGCCACCCTGGGACATGTGCCGGCAGCGCTTTTTTATTTACTGCGTACATCGCTGGTTTCATATTTCAGAAAAATCCTGATGTAATCTGCAGGGATCTTCTCTGACAGTTCCTCAATAGCTGGACAGCTCTCTGTGGACGAACGCAGGCCAAGCAGATGTGACAAAGCAAACCAGAACAACCACGTAATGCGCTCCCACGATTATCTCACATGGCTACATACATTGGCATACATTTATTATCATTAGACTGTAACATATAATGCCCTTAATGGTAGGCACTCTTTCATAATCTCATAATCTAAGTTCGGCACCTCATAGACAGAGCAAAGAAATTTTAACATGCGCTAAAAACATGCGTTTTTATGAAAAAAGCAGCGCTTTGGAAAAGTGCAGTTTCTAACGCCTGTTGCCTGATGCCGCCAGTAGAAACAGGGAAGCAAGCAATGGTCTGTGCACCTGATCAACACTACCAAGTTTTTCGTCTAGTCAGAGCGCCCCTTTCACACTGTGTTTCACCAAGGGTGATGGTTAAATGCAGAGGACACATTTTGTTGTGTCACCGTGTGCTGCGCTGCAGTGTTTCACAATGACAATCACTTCACTTCTTACCTTTGTATCCCTGTCACATCAACACCATCTGAGCGGCTGTTTTCTGCAGCAGGAAACATAGCCTCAAAGAGCGAGCCTGAGCCAGGAGCATTTTTGCATCGCAATGAAAAGTGTCTGAACAAAAGGAGTGAGAGAGAGTAAGTGTGTGTGTGTCAGTGTGAGAGTGTGTTCGCTGCAAAAGTATGTGCATCTGCAGTGTAGTGTTGAGAACAAGTTCTGACATTCAAACAAAACCTGTTAAATTTTCTGACTGGTATTAATATTTTTTTAATAAATTATTTATTGTTCTGGCAGCTCAGGAGGCACTTTATTTTTAAAAAGTCTATATTTGGCATATGTAAAGCATAAATGTGTATGTTTTTTTGTGTTAGTCCATTTTTATTAATTTTTTATTATTATAACAGCTCAAGGACCAACTAAAGATTTTAGTTCTGTTTTTTAATTAAGGATTGGAATTATTTTTTTTATCCGATTAATAAAAAAACAATGAACAGATTACAAGATTTAAGATTTTTTATTTATCTCGTGCATAGTTATAGCAGTACAACACACAGTGAACCACTGCGCATAGTTAAGTAATAGTTATAGAATTAAATCTAAAAAAATAGGAGAAATGAAAATAGAACAAAAGGGGAAAAATAGTAAAAATAGCAAAAGAACTAGAAAATATTAGCCAAAAAGTAGGCATGCAATGACGCAAGCGAGATATAATGTTCAATGAACACACAAGACACAGACTTCATCGGTAGTGGATATGAATTCTGCTACAGTGCATGGTTCTGCTAAATGTGCAATAACCAGTGTAACTGTACAGATTACAGTAAAAACAGTGAACATTCAGGGTGTGAGGTGTGGTGGCATGTCGTCATTCAGCATCCTTATGGCCTGAAGATAGAAACTCTCAGTCCTGGCCATGATGCTTCAGGGTCTTTTGCCCGATTTTAGATGCTGTAAAAGGTTGTTGTTTGAGTGTGTTTTGTCCTTAATTCTCTTGATGCAGAGATGGAAGAGGTGACCTGCAGCAGCGCTCCACCGCATGGATCGCTCTCTTTGTGATCAAAGGAGAACGAAAGTGACACATGGTACACGAACCTGGACCCGAGCTCCTCTCTCCCAGCACTTTTCAATTAAGCGTCCAGTGCCTCCAGCCTGCCGCTGTGTTAACCCCCGCCTGGGCCTAATTAAGCGCGTGCTGGAATGAAAATGTTGAGCCGCAGGGCCTGGTGGGACTGCGGACCAAATCCCAGGATTCAGAGTGTGAAAGCGAAGATGCCTCAGTCCTAAAAGCACAATGAGCTGCCCTGGGATAGGTGTACTGGATAATTTCACGTCGAGTGTGTTTTATTTATTGTGCTTTATGTGCAAAAGTCTTCTGAAACTGATCGGAAAGCAGCAGAAAGTCTGACGATTCCACAAAGCGTCAGGGCTGTGTAACTTTTTTTACTAGAAAAAAGAATTCTTTGTTGTAATATAAAACTATAAGAACATGTTACTCCCCAATAATTACAATGGCCACTTTCATGTCGAGACAAGCTTGAAAAAAGGAGGGGTGGCTTTTGTATCAAAGGCAAAATATAAACTCATAATTGCAATATAAAAAGCAGAGCTGTCAAAGTTAACACGTTAACTGCTGTTATTCATTTAAAATATAGTTATGTGTTAATATATATATAAGGGTGGTAGTAGCCTAGTGGGTAACACACTCGCCTATGAACCAAAAGACCCAGTTTCAAATCCCGCTTACTACCATTGTGTCCCTGAGCAAGACACTTAACCCTAAGTTGCTCCGGGGGGGACTGTCCCTGTAACTACTGATTGTAAGTCGCTCTGGATAAGGGCTGTAAATGTAAATGTAAATATATGTGTAATAATGATGTGTTCATGTGTTAAGAATTGGGTATTAGCAAAATACCGTCCCCACACTGCTCCCCGAGGGCCTGTCATGGCTGTCCACTGCTCACTAAGGTAACAATCACAATCCAACAGATTGGACAACAGGTTCGCAGACACATTTGCCTAAATGGATATGTAATTGGCTGTGAAGAAATGGAAGTGAAGTGATTGTGAAAGTGAAGCGATTGTCATTGTGAAACACCGCAGCACAGCACCCAGGACACACAGTGAAATGTGTCCTCTGCAGGTAACCATCACCCTTAATGAGCAGTGGGCAGACATGACAGGCACCCGGGGAGCAGTGTCTGGGGACGGTACTTTGCTAAATTGCACCTTGCCGGTTCGGGATTCGAACGGTAAACCTTCCAATTACAGGCCGGTTTCCTTACCCACTCGGCCACCACTGCCCCTTGCTTTGTGCCATGAAGAGACAGACCCACAATTCAAATCAGAACAGCACCCCAAGAACCCCAAGTGCCTCCACTACACATGGACTGAACCTCTTTCCCTCACAAATATTGTTAAATATGCTTTACAGCAAGATTTCGTTTTTATTGTGCAATTAATTTTTTTTACATTTTTATAGCCCTAATTAAAACCCATAATGGCAAGGCAGTAATCTTATATTACTGTACAGCAGAAACAAGCTTAAACAGCCTCTTCATCATTTAAAGATAAGGCACGTTGGGAACTGGGTCAGGGTTTCAGGAACACTGGGTAGGAGGATACACAGCAGTAGTAGCCCAGCGTCACCACTACCAGTGCTTTTCTTAAAGATGCTGGCCTCCATAATGCAAAGTAGATAAAAATTGCAAACTTTACAATTACTGCTACTGCTTGAAACTGCAAAATGATTTTTAAATCTTCAGAACAGCACCGCAAGTGTCCACCGCAAGTGTTATGCAACGTATTGATGGTTTCTAATTGTCCTAGTGGGAGCCAATTAATAAACCAGGCAACACAATTTGAATACCTGTCAGCAGGTATGAAGTGTGTGAATGGGTAAAATGTGTAAAGCATGTCTGCATGCAGGGCTGTCTCCTGTGCGTGTAATGGAATGAAGCATGTGTTGGGCATGACTTCGGCGCGATCGTTCCTGGCCCTCCGCTCGGCTTAATGAGAGGTAGACGCTCACCCCGGAGATCTGAGCAAATTCGGCTCCTGTTCTGTTTGCTAAATGAAAGCTTTAATTACGCTCCATTAGAATTACATTCCAACACTTGCATTAATGAGGTGACGGAGCATTCGACGAAAAAAGCATGCGTGGACCCACACCCACAGATGCACACAACTACAAAAAGGAATGAAGTAGAGAGATATGATAGCTGTTTTTTTAAATGGTAAACCCACACAACGATCCCCGTAGACGCAATTTGACTTCGCTGTCTCAGTGTTTTCATTTTCTAACAAAAGAAAATGGAACACATCTAACAATTAATAGAGCTTGATTTATGATGACACAGTGTAATAACTGCAGCGATGTCTTCCCATGAGCAAACCACACATCAGAGGTGCAGCGGCAAGTGGGAGACGAGAAGAATGAGCAGAGGGGATGAGTGTGTTAGTTAAAAGGTTAACGTGATAAAAGTTAATGTGATTGTTACCCTGTCTGTGGCAGGAACAGAGTGTTGTTTAAGCTCATAACTTATCTGTAAAGATTTGGGAACAGTGGAATTTGAAGTCATTTTACATTACATTATTTCAAATTTATGACATTTTATCAGACATCCTTACAGGGACAGTCCCCCTGGAGACACTCAGGGTTAAGAGTCTTGCTCAGGGACACAGTCGCAACACAGTGGTAGTAAGTGGGGATTGAACCTGGTACTTTGTGGTCTTCTGGCTACTACCAGCCTCAACAGGCGTTGTCCTCTATGGCAGCTCACTGAAAATCAGACAGTGCAGACAGTTGCCGTAGCATCACTGAATCTGCGTAACAAAGCAAAAAATCACCAGGATGAGGAAGATGAGGCATGAAAGAGGTGAGAGGGCGGGGCTAGTCAAAGATGGAGACGGATACCATGTGCTCATTAATTGCCCAGGAGCACCTGGGGACCCTCTCACACAGGGGTTTATGGGACATTGGACAGGAGGAGCCAGCCTGGATAAGAAAGACACGGCATCAGGAGATGAATACAGCAATGTGCTGATGAAAGGCACATCAGCACATCGGGTGGTGGGATCAGAATGCAGATGCGCCAGCGTGGCAGCCGCATCCCGAACTGTCAGAAATCACCATAAATACACTTCTGTCAATGCAGCTGCAGACGAAAAAACACAAAGCTGTCATGACTGTAGGGGGGGAGGAGAATATTATAAGCACCATTCATAATATATGGCTGCTCATTTCTTGACATTCCTTCCTACCCTGAACCTGAAAAGGACCGAGTGCCGTTTTTCACGCTTTCAAGGAGGGAGATTTATTCTTAATCGCTTACTTCTTATTTGCAAATGTGACATTTGTACAAATGGCAGTGAGAAAGAAAGTGTCATTGAAAAGTCTCACTGGAGAAGGCTTATCTCCAAGGACAATTGAGTGAGGAAATGAGTGCTCAGGAGCCAAAGGTAATTTAGGGGTCTATGCAACCCAAATTTTCGGACATTTAATAGCTTCCATTAGACCCGAAGGCCCAGCTTTATGGTTATATTAAGGGACGTTGGCCTTTGTGTGAGGAAGTTAAACCAATCTTCTCTCTGTATTCTTTGGGGACATTAGAAAAGATATAATGCATTCTCCCGGGCCATATGCGCGTTAGATCTCACCATACACAGGATGTGTCATCATATTTGCCATTTGGATTCAGCAGTCTTTCCACAAGCACTTCATATGTGATGAAGCTAAGCAGGCTTAGACCTGGCCAGTAGACCAATTAGAGTGGAAACTTGGTTGGTTTCTGTGGAGTCTGTGTGAAGTTCTGTGCATGCTAAAAGGTCCTGAGATGCTGAGATGACAGAACGCTCATTATGTGTTTTTCAAAAATCCTTTCAAGGACACCACATTATCAGATCCCACCGAAGCATTGTTCCAATGTTGAATCTTTTAAGTCATTAGTGTAGGGAAGTTATCAGGGATGAATCTGTGCATCCTCAGCATTTGCAAACACAATCCCATGCGCAGCATAAGGGCAGGACCCTTTAAATAAAGCATACCTGCACATAGACCACAGCTGCCAAGTCTGCACAAAATAAACACGTTTGGACTAGTTTTTCTGTACAGTGATTTTATGAGGACATTTCATTTTCTGAGGACATTTTTCATGGGGTAGATTCGGCTTGTCTTCACAAACATGGTTGCTCACAATAGATGTGATAAAGACACTTGCTGAGGGTAGTTTTTTTTTGTAAATGCTGCAAAGGAAGAAGCAGACCAACCCAGGTACAATCCTAGAGTCTCAGAAAAATGCAACACGTTCTGCTGTGCCCTTTGCTGGGAGTGTTACAATAGGTTCCCAGTGTTGGAGCGTAAACTCGCTCATTATTTCATCATGCTGTTGTGTTTACTTTGCAGTTGCGATCTGTGCTCGTTCTACTTTCTGACGAAAGTGTGTATCCTCCTCATTCCCTCCATTTTTACAGTTTTAATTTGGGACCAAATTGGTTGAACACCGCATATTAACTGATTATGGAATATGTTCAAAAAAGTGCATGACACTGTTGTCACAAAACCACAAATACATCAAGCATCATCACATAATGTATGGCGTAAATGAGTCTCTGGGGACGAGTGCGATTCATTGAATAAATGTATTTAACAATTGTTGATATAAACCGAAACCTTTCTTAAAAAAAAAAAGTGTGCTGTGCTTTTAAGCAGCTTTCCGAAGCAGCTCGTCCTCCTGCAGCTGCTTCACGGCACATCCTGAGACAACGCGATTAGCGCTTAATCCCCCCCAAACCTCCTACAGTGTGGTACCTCCCACTCAGCGCTCCGCGGAGCCGGGCAGAGCAGCTCTGAAGATTTAGAGTGATGCAGGTTGTCGTCCTCGGCACACAGACACACAAGCGTTGGAATCCCGAGGGAAAGGTGAAGGTTGGGTCCTCGCCTCAGTGTGTGATCTCAACCACCTCCAGGGCCTGTGGCTGAGCCGCAGTTCAGCTCCGACTGTGTTATTTGCACAGTTATAAGTGAAAGTGATTGTGTTTTGTTATTGATACACAGCAAGCACACCACACGCTGACACAACAAAACGTGACCTCTGCATTTAACCCTTACGTGAGCAGTGGGCAGCCATGACAGGTGCCCAATGAACAGTGTGTAGGGAGAGTGCCTTGCTCAAAGGGACCTCAGTGGCACCTTGGTGGCTGGGGACTTTGGTTACGAGTCCATTTCTTTACCTGCCAAGCCAGCCTGGCCCCCCACTATCACCTATGAAGTCTTTTGTGTGCATATTTACATTTACATGGCATTTACCACATGCCCTTATCCAGATTTACAGGGACAGTCCCCCCCCTGGAAACAATCAGGGTTAAGAGTCTTGTTCAGGGACACAATGGTAGTAAGTGTGGTTTTGAACATGGGACTTTGTAATCGTTTGGTTCATAAGCCCACTAGGATACTATCACCCCATATGTAAAGAATCACAGTGTGTGTGTGTGTGTGTGTGTGTGTGTGTGTGTGTGCGCGTGTGTGTGTGTGAGTGTAAAAAAACTGACAGCAGTAGTGGAGAAGAGCGGAGATCAAACGCGCTGTTGACAGCCTGAAGAGAGGCGATTTATTAACTCCAGAATGGATAGATGGGGCGTTTTTTTCCTCTTTTCTGCACAAGACATAAAAAGGTATAAGAAGCTAATAATAAGGAGAAACAAATACACCAAATTGTGGGGAACAATTCTGAACAAAACCCCTGGCAAACAGCCCCATCATTACTGTCCCAACATGCCCACAAGGCACGAGAAACAAACCGTAAAGATTTAGTATCCCTTCGTACAAAATATCCAGCGTAAAATTCAACTTTTTTAGAACGCTTTGATAACGATGTGGCTAATTAATGGATTTTTATAGGCTAACTAACTTCCTGCCACCAATGAAATTACAGAACAGGTCACTCTGATGAAACTGTTTTGGCAACCCACTCACACAAAGAAATACGTTTGTCTGGCAAGTTAAAAGCGATCAGGAAGGAAATAGAGCTGCTGTACGCAAGCTCGAGTGCACAGGAGGACGATGGCGTTATTGATCAATGACTTTTGCTGCTAGGTTCCTGTATTTTGTCCCAAAGTAATTTCATACCTTCAGTCTGTTCAATTCCGATACTGAAGAAGACAACTTTAGTACTGTTAAAAGCACTATTCTGAAAAAATGTATGTAGTTGTGTATGTATTTATTTATGTATGTATGTAGTTGTGGATATTACCAGCCTATATTAATTAAAGTTTACAAAAATCTTTCCTGTAACATCTTGCTTTGTTAATATCTTGGGAACAACTGCAGATTATAGACAAGTGCGGCTTATTTATGTACAATTTCTGTTTTCTTTAAAAAATCTCTAGGTGCAGCCTATATATAGGTGCGCTGTATTGTCAGGAATTTATGCTAATTTGACCTCTAGACCCCAATGGCCCCACCCACTGCCCACCCCTGGTGCAGCATGCAAACCTGTGTTTTACACACTTAAAGAAAGCAGCAAGCAAGCTGTGCAAATGGAATTAGAGACCAGCCAAACACGCCTATCAGCGCCTCTGAACGGATCAGGCAGTAATAAACCTATTTATACAAAAGGTACTCCACCATCCAGAACAGACTGGCAACATACAATACCTGGATATGTGTGTGTGTGTGCGTGTGTTGTGTAAATTACAGCAGATTTACAGTTTTTTAAACCCTTCTGTACATAAGCTTGTCCAAAGCAGGGATTTAATATATTTGGTAAGAACACAGTTTCCTGTGTGTGTGTGTGTGTGTCTGTGTGTGTGTGGTAAGAGAGAACATGGGTGCAATAAGAAGGGAAGAAAAAAATGTGTACAGAGGCGTGGAAGCATATATTTTCGGCAACCCCTACAGGCACCCTGACTTCTTATGTTAGCTTCAAAAGGCTCAGAGGAGGATGAGGGGAGGAAATATAAGCACTACTCACGCTCTACTCGTGTGCTCCTAACTAATGCTCATGTGGTACTTATCTGGATTTCCTGCTGACTCTACAGATCCCCTGTATTCTGGATGACATTGAACAGATAAAACACTGCACTCTAATAACCATACTGTACTTCACAAAGGGGGTGGAGCCTATACTGTCAATCTACAGAAAGAGGATAGTTTGTATTGCAACTTCACCCCCATCCACTCATTAAATAGAGGAGAGATGAAATGGGGATGAGCTGAGCAGGTGGGTGTGGCAAGGTGACAAAAAATAAACACTGAAACAGCAGATTTTCAACCATAAAATACCATTTTCTCTATATTAACACCAGCATCAATGTATTTTGTTAAAGTACATTTATTTTACTGTGCATCTTGAGCCCACTACATCAGTACAAGGCCAAATGCAGTGGTGGCCTAACGGCAACGTAATCAGAAGGTTGCCGGTTCGAATCACGATCCGCCAAGGTGCTATTGAGGTGCTGACAGCGGCACCGTCCCCACACACTGCTCCCCGGGAACGTGTCATGGCTGCCCACTGCTCACTAAGGGCGATGGGTTAAATGCAGAGGACAAATTTCACTGTGTGCACCGTGTGCTGTGCTGCTGTGTATCACAAGAGACAATCACTTCACTTTCAAATCCAATCCAGGAAGGCCACATACCTTAAATTCCCCTTCAACCTGAACATGTTATGCAAAAGACCCCTTTACAACCTAATGAAATACTACACATGGCCGTGATGGAAAGGAGAGCTCCTTAATTTTACCCTCTCACACGCTCAACACAGATATTCCTTTTCGATGCCCGCATTACTTGTTCAATATTGGACCACGTGTTACAGTCAGAGGCATAAGGAACAGCACAAGCAGTGCTAGTTAGAAAAGCTAAAAATCACAGCGGTTCCATTCGGCCAAACGCGATCAATACCATCGAACGCCGGGCCATCAGCAGTCAAGTAATCCCCGCAGAGGACAACAAAGCACCCGAGCTGACAAAGCCAAACGTGGTCTGAAAAAGCATCAGGGTGGTGGAGGAGAACATAAAAGCCACCAGGTGCCCCGAATGCTTAAAAGGACACGGTAGTGTCTGGAAGGTGCTCAGTGCATGTGATTACATTTTAAATTTAAAATCTGAACCAGTCGTAAACAAATGCTGTAAAGCCTGCACGAACGCACGCATGAATGTTTGATAAGCGCTCAGGTCATCTGGTACTATGGGAGCTAGAGCCTCTCCTCCAACAAAGTCCTGTGGGGCGGCCTGTCAGATGCATTGGACATGTCTGCTGATAACACAGCAGCAGCAGCAGCAGCAGCATCTGCACTCCTCTGGAACATAAGCTGAAGCAAAAAGAATTTCCAAAAGTCATTTAATCCGCAGACAGAGACGGCTTTTTATTACTCTTTGCAGGGATTCTCACAGATTAAAGGGGATAGTCAACTCTGAATATTGCATCTTGAGGAAAAATGTGAACCTAAAAATCACATTAAATATCAAAATGAAAAACAGGGTATCCTAAACAGAATCAAATTAAGCAGATAGGTTTGTGTATTTGCAAAAAAACATCCAGGATATATTATAAATGTACTATATAGAAGTATTCATAAAAAAACTATTAGGCGGCAGTTTAATACGTTTGAGAATGAAATGTTTAATGTTTCGTGCATTTGCAAGAAAGGTCTGAGCAATCAATAAAAAAATTCTGCACAACCAAGCCCATATTCTGGTTGCATGGCTAATTTATGCACATTAGACGCTGCAAATAGTGGCATGTATTCATATTGATCAGTGAAGGCCACGCCCATCTGTCCTGCACTTACTGCCACTACGGCCACGTTAGTAGGTCACAAAGGCCAAGATTATTTCTTACGTCAGTCCCCAAAAAAAGAAGCCAGAAATCCACCCCAACCTCAAGCAGCGTGTGCAAACACCACATGCCCCCCGGTTCAAACAGCGTCACACTTTCTCTTTTAGTGGGCCACCCGGAGCAACCGCAGCCCGGCATTAACATTTTTAGCCATATACTCCGGACACGAAGGCAAGAAAATGAATGCTTTTAAAAGCTCTGAGTCACCAGCACCTGGTTGAGCTCATCTGATGCTTCAGAGTCTCTCTCTCTCTCTCTCTCTCTCTCTCTCGCACACACACACACACACACACACACAAGCAAGCAAGATGAAGGCCCTTTTGCTAATGCAAACTGAAGTACTGAACATGTGCAATTTCCTCCCCATCATTACTTGACCAGTTCAACTGACCCACGCTGCTCAAGCCCAACTGCTGAAATACTGACAACACACAGGTCTTTGATGGACATATTGTTTTGATCTACAGTACTTGATTACATTGAAAGGTCTGATCTACCGGCCTCTCATCAGCACACGTGTTCTCTAAAAAGCATCTTAAATCCGACTCTGGTGAGTCGGCTGCACCGCACACACACCCTTCTACAATGCAGGCTAATGTATGCCTTTGAGAATTCAAACATAAGGTAAACATAGTTCCGATGTGCTAAATATTTAAAGATATCTTTAAAAAAAGGTGACTACAGCCTGAGCAGCCCCATTAGAGAATGATCAACACGTATTACACACCCTCCTGCAATATTAATACTCTAGTTATGATCCAAAACCACCACGCTGTTCGACTCTAACCTGAATCTTTCACCTCTGCGAGTTCCTTCTGCACCGACGGGAAGTGACGGCGCAGGGCTATGACAGGCGTCACATCACATCGGCGGTGGCCAGAGAGAAGCTGACAACAGAGAGCGCAGCCGACATCCCAACTCATATACAGGGACACACACACACACACACACACACATAACTCAGTGTTGTCAGTCTAACGATCACTGAAAATTAACAAGCATTCTTTACAGAACTTCCTAACACAGCACAAATTAAAAATTAGCAGTAATCTACAGTCTACATAATTTACGATATATATATACACACACACACACACACACACACACACAGAGAGAGAGAGAGAGAGAGAGAGAGTTTTTGGACACTGCAGGGGACTGCAGTGCCACCTAGTGGTGCTTCCTAAAATGACACTGAATAACCCAAAGCCTTTGCTATTCACGTAATTATGGGTTTGTCTGTTTATATTAGAGAATTATAATTACCTGGAAATCTGGTTCATCGTTTCATCAGCGCATGAAAAAGGAATACATTATTATCTGTATACAGAAGCACTAATGATGGCTTCGCTGGACATTTAATATATGTGTTGCCGCAACATGCACATGGTGAAAACAACTGACAACCAGAACCGACAGAGGATTCGTCGGTCAAAACAGATGCTCGGTGACAGAATGATGGGCACAATTAAACGAACGCCAATAAAGTGCCCCTCCTAAACAGAGCTGTCTGACAGGGAGATCAAAGAAAAGAAGAGGAAAGAGGAATTAGCAGGAGAGAAACTGAGGTGAACAACCGAAAGAAAAAACCCTTTATTTCCATATGCCCTGTGGACGGGGCACCTCGTACCTCATTGTTTTTGGTGCGTTTATCGGTTTGTTCGGAAAAAAAAACGGTGGCTCAGTCAGCATTACTGCAGAGATGTAATTAAGAGCCTGAGCCTCACCGCATCGCCAATGCAGGGTCGCACACACACACTTCACCTAATCTTAATGTAATCGCACAAAATTACACGTCTTCAAAGTCACCGGCACAACTGCAGCAATGATTAATACATAAAAATTAATTATTGCTACTGGAGGAACCGAGTGTATTCGGTGTCATGACCAGCCTAAATCTTAATGTTCCCTCATAAATGAACAGTAATGTACAATATTTTAGTCCAGGTGGTTTATAATTTATCACTCATTGGTCTAGGGAAGCCAACAGATGTAGCTGCAATATAACATTAAGCGCCATGGATGCTGAATTATTAAATATATGAATTACAAGCATATCGAAAGGTTAAAATAAGGAGATGCTGCACATATTAGAAGTCGGTGTTGGATGGTACAGTGACTAGGAGTGTATTGTAATGTAATGAGGTTTGTAATTGTCAGGCGGTGAATGATGCAGCACCTGCTGGACACACAGAGGGGTAAGGGGGAGAAAACGGTGAACAACAAGCTGATACCACAACTCCATGAATCATATTCAAAAACAACATGTATGTAGGTTTTTGGGGTAATCTGCCAATCGGTCCCTTTAAAAGCCCTGCATAAGAATGACCACCCTTGGTCTGTGCAATCTGTCATGTTTTCAGTTAATTGTATCATCTTTATTATTGTGTTAAAGGTCATTCCTGTGAAAATGTTACACCCTGTGATATAATTCATAAACTACATAATCCCCCCATAAAAAAAAGTTTTATGCCAACGAATCAAATTGATTGTAATCCAATCATAAGGCAGAAATCTTGATTTGAAAGAATGGAAAGAGATGCTGCTCTAACACCTTAAATCACCCAGAATGAGGAAGTAAGGTGCGTGAGAGCTGTCAATCATGCCTACAGGATCCTTCCGTTTTTTTAAAACTTGATTCAAAACAACATGATTAAATTTCATCTTCTGGGAGTCGGAAATAATTATACACCAACATAAAAGGTTGGGTGGGTAGTAGAGGTGTGAAGCTTCACTGGTCTGGATTCAATTACATTTACAGCGTTTATCAGACGGCCTTATCCAGAGCGACTTACAATCAGTAGTTACAGGGACAGTCCCCCCCCTGGAGACGCTCAGGGTTAAGTGCCTTGCTCAGGGACACAATGGTAGGGGATTGGAAGTGGGATTTGAACCTGGGTCTTCTGGTTCATAGGCGAGTGTGCTACCCACTAGGCTACTACCACCCTTTTTTTATGATTGTCAATGCCTCGATTATCGATGCATGCCATACATTTGTCAACGTTTACTTCACATTATGTCTTCAAATACATCAGTAAGATGGGAGTTAAGGTTTCGTTCAGACAGATGTGTAAACCAGCCGTTTTTCTGCCGTTTGTGGCGCGGACTGAACACCGACTCATCGCAAATGAGCAAATCAAAGTGTCCACACAGTCGTCTGGACCAGGCGTTTGGTCGGCTGCACGTTTGGATGACATCGAATAAACACTGCATGCAACATTGCCATCAATTTCCCAACCAATGTCAAAACAGCGACGAGTGAATGCCGTGTGGACGAGGCTGTACTCAGATCAGGCTGCCAGTCAACGCCCCTAGTGGGTAGTTAGTTCCTCCTCTCTAACATATAGATTGGTAAGCAGTCCTTTCTTGTTTCTGTTCTGCAAATCCAGAAGATAAAAATGATGTGCTATTAGCAAAACATCTCCAATCACTATGTTTTTTTTTAAATATGGCCCTTAATGTTTCTACTCCAAAGTCTTCTTCACTTGACTGAAGCCCATACAGATGTCCATGTAGCTCTCGTGTTCATAATCCTGACTGAATCTCACAAATTCCCGGTCTCGGCTCTATCCCACCTCTCCCCTTTCTGAACACCGCTGTCAGCTTTCTAGATCATTCTCTGCTGATGTCATCACGACCTCACGAAGGTCAGGTGGTGCAGGAACAGTCAATCTGATGAGTCACGTCCTCGCTCATGACATCGGCAGTGCATGTTTAGGTTTAATTGAGTTTTATGGGCTCTAGATATAACATTCACACTAACACAGAAGGGGTTGTACTTGTCCTCTGTTGCAAACGTGGACACACCCAACTCCAGTACTCCTGAACTCCTGAAAAACAAACATATTTCGACTCGTGTGGTAACAGCAACGCTAATCGCCACTACAAGTCCGCAGACGTTCCACTCACAATGGCAAAATTAATTCGATTTTTCCTCCAATGCATGACGTCCTTCCTGCAAATAAAGCTTCTTTTCATGATTTCAAAAGAGGAGGGCTGCGACTGGTCAGCAGAGAGCATCACTGATCGTTTTTTATCCACCAGGCAAGAAAAAATCTATAGTAGTTTACACCATGTAAATTAGATTATCATACACAACATACACACACACACAGGGCTGAGTTCAGAGTACAACTGGGGAAATCGGACTGTAGATCGGCCGTTAGGCTGCGAAAAGTCTTAAAATCCACATCACATTCCGTAGATTCCTTATAGGATAGTTTCAGCACACACACACACATAAAAGAAACTGCTTCGCTTGACCTTATTCTGACATCCTGGCTCAGCATCCGTCTCACTGATGACAGCTGGAGTGTGAGTGTGCATCACAAGTCATCATCAAAACCAGTGTCCAGCGGGAATTGTGTGTGTGTGTGTGTGTGTGTGTGTGTGACTATTTTTGCACAAAAAAAAACATCCATTATCACCTCGTCCGCCACATAAGAGGCTGCAACTCACCATCCTTGTGCTCTACATGTACTATGTTTCTAAATACCCACCGCTGAGGGCTTACAACAGAATCTATTTTATTAGCGTCTCGTGTGGCCTCCCCCTGAAGAAATACGATCCCACAGTCACCTGCACGGCAGATCTTCCCGCTCGCCAGATCTGCAGCCATGAGCTCGCTGCATTATACAGGGCCGTAAAGCAGCCGTAATCTCCTGCGATTCGGATCTGAAATAAATCCAACCCCTGCCACGGCAGAGAGCACAGCCACACACTCGGCTACTTGGACGTGTAGCTCTTTCCTACTCCATTTCTTCTCTTTAACAGTCATGCGGTGTCCTATTACATTAGAGACAAGACAGCCATGTGACAGAGTACAACAGTCCATACACGTGCAGTGACTGAAAACGCATTTCACCTCCACCAAACACACACAAACTGCTGGGGTGTGTTTAATAGTGGTGTAAAGGAGTGAAGTTTGTAGTTAAGTAGTTAATTGTAAGGGCAGGCCCCGCCCCTTCCTGATTCATGTTCAAAAACAACATGTATGTAGGTTTTTGGGGTAACCTTCAGATTGTCCGCCTACACCTGTTTTTTCTCCTTTAAAGGTCCCATGACATGCTGGTTTTATATCCCCCTTAGTTTTCTCCTAATACTGTATCAGAAGTCTCTTTCTGAAATTCTGCCTTGATGCAGAATTAGAGCCACTTTTAGCCAGGAGATTTCCCCAGGATGCACCGTTTCTGTGTCTAAAGCTTTATGAGGAATAAAGGTCAATGAGGAAGAGAGTTGTGTCGGCGGATTTCCAGAAAAAATAAAACTAACCCACTGGTTCTTCAGAGGCTTGCGTGAAGAAACTAAAAAAAAAAATGTAGATATTTGCTCATTTTTACATCTAAACACAGAGCAACTGCCATGCTTTGCTTGTTTGCAAGCCACGGCGATCGGTGGATCTAATTTTTTTAGGAGAGGGTGCAAAATTTGGGCAGGTAAAGCATGAGGTTCTTGAATCATTTTTATCACCCTCACTGATGTCCACAGCCAAGTGAGGAACAAAGTCCTCACATACTTTGGAGAAAAGAGCCTTGCCAAGGAAGAAAACCCATTACTGTGGTGGAAGGCTGACAATGAAAGCTATCCTAGGTTGGCCAAGTGGGAGCAGTGGTGGCCTAGCTGGTAAGGAACTAGAACCATTATCAGAAGGTTGCCGGTTTGAATCCCGACCTGCCAACGTGCCGCTGAGGTGCCACTGAGCAAAGCATCGTCTCCACACACTGCTCCCCATGCGCCTGTCATGGCTGCCCACTGCTCACCAAGGTCGATGTTTTAAAAGCAGAGGACACATTTTGTTGTGTCACCGTGTGCTGTGCTGCAGTGTTTCACAATGACAATCACTTCACTTCATACCTCTGTTTTCTGCAGCAGGCAACATAGCCTCAAAGAGCGCGCCTGAGCCAGGAGCATGTGGACATTCTCACATTTTTGCATCGCAATGCAAAGTCTCCGAACAAAGTGAGTGAGAGAGAGTAAGTGTGTGTGTGTGTGTGTGTGTGTGTGTGTGTGTGTCAGTGCGTGCATCTGTGAGTGTGTGCATCTGAAGTGTAGTGTATAGAACAAGTTCTGACATTCAAATTATTATTTTTTTTTATAAATTATTTATTGTTCTGGCAGCTCAGGTGATTATTAAAACGATCATTAGTTGCAGCCCTACTTCAAGGCACCAATCATGGTCAATCGGAGGTGGGCCTGGCCTTTCACGATCTATGACTGGTTTAGAATATGTGTCTGTGGCGTGAACCACAGGGAGTTCATGGATAACCCCCCCATCTCCCCGAACGGCTGATCGCACTGGTGTGCCCTCCAATTTTTATTTTTTTTTTGCACCGTTGAGAAATTTGGTCGCATGTGCAACCAGATTGATCACACTGTAGAGCCCTGCAGGGTATCCAGTAGCACTGTGATATCGAGGTAGAAAATGTCTACAGCAACAGTATATATTCCAACCTGGCCATATTAAACACATGCTGCGAACTGTCATCTAACGCAGCACTGGCCAACAGAGAAAAAATATTGCAGACTCAAGTGGTGCCTGAGGAACTTGGCTGTTTATGCCTGTCAAGCTCTGGCAAATGGAACCCGAAGATTACGGCTGTGCTGACATTTCAATGAAGACGTGAGTGACGTTAAACATGCTGAATATACTTAAATGGCATTGATAATGACAAGGCGATCGTTATGTCATGTGCAGCACCAAAGGTTACACAATGGATTAAACAGGAAGGCAGACTCCTCCGGTGAGGACCACTGCAACTGTTTCCAACCTTATGTGGCTGAGCCACATCACTGTGCATTCTCACCTACACTGTTCAAAGCCATGATGCATTATTCTTGCCTGGCGAGCACTCGCTCTCCCTCCATCCAGCTCTCTCTGTTCCTATAAAACCCAGCCGTTTCCCCTCCATGTCTTATCTGTGCTTCCCACGGCGCCCCCCCCCCTCCCCGTGGGCCTTGGCAGCCAGGGAAGAGCCAGCCGAGCTCCTTTATCAGGACTCCTCTACACAGAGCAAGCCGCTTTTAACTTTCAAATGAAGTCAGGAGCCCATTTTCTGCCTGTTCCCGCAAACAGCTCAAGGTTGAATTATGCTAAATTCATGTTCAAATTTTATTTATTTATTTTCCCTTAGACAGCCCTGTCCCAAACAGCATGCTACTGGTCTTGAGGTCCAAAAAACTAAATGGGTTTTTCAAAAACACTATCATTTAGGTCATTCATAGTTTGAAACTATTAAGTATGAATGTGCTTCACATTCAAGGTTCACTTCTACCGTATATTGACTGAGTTAAAGTGAATCACATTACTAAAAAAAGAGACTAAAATTTAGTCTTGTTGACTAAAACTAAACTAAAATGTCATCAGTTTTCATTTACTAAAACTTGACTAAACTATTCATGGACAATTATGACTAAAATAAGACTAAAATGTTTTAGTTGACTGAAACTTGACTAGACTAAAATGACTATGTATGTGACTAAGACTAAAAACAACTAACTATGTAAATAATACGTAAATAAAGTATATAAAAAAAATACTTGCAATCTGGTGTGTGTGTGTGTGTGTGTGTGCATCCTATGGCGCGTTGGCACCCCTGCCCTATGTGAGTCCCTGCCCAGTGGTGTCTGTGTGTGTGTGTGTGTGTGTGTGTGCCCAGTGTGCCGTCCAACACTAACCGCGACCCTGCGTAGGACTTAGCGTTTATAGAAAGTAAGTAATAGTGAATTTGCAATTTAAACCGGTCCCACTGATGGGGTTGATAAGGTTGCTCACTATCACGTGAACAAAAACGAGGTCGTTTTGTACTAGGGCATCCAAATCGAACATGAGAATAAAACCCCAAGCAGGTGCCCACTCCAGTCAGCCTGTGGGCGATTTGCCATTCATGAGATGTGCGTCTGCACCGCTTAGGTCAACAACCACCATTTGATAAACACGTCATTCATCTGAGAGGTCGGGATTTATTCATTCCCCCTGTGTGGGTGGGAGTGTGGCGTGGAGTGAAATAAAAAATCCAGATCCAGCAGTATTCCAGTACAAGATGTCGAGAGGGAGATACATTTAAAAAGGAAGGGCTGAGGTTTGTTGAACAAAAAAAAAAAAAAAAGCACACTTGAGAGTAAAGGGTGAAAGAGGTAAAGACAAATTGTGTAAAGACAGGGATTTCTCAACGCCAGAGGCGTAAATCACTCTTTATTGCCAGGTTCTCATCTCTGCCCGCTTCAGCTAATGTCCCTGCTGGTGCTGCCATGGGGAGGAAGAGAAATCATTTTCCATTTCTGGGTAAAAGCATTTTTTTAATCTGATGACAATATAGATAATAGTTGTCACACTCGAGCTGCAGCCCATAATTAAGTGAGGACGTGGGCTCGACAACCGCCAGCGCTACGGTATCAAATTGCTTGAATGTGACCACAGGGAAGATCACAGGAACAGAGGGACCTGGAGAACGAGTGATGAGCTGCATGACCATAGAGGATCTGGAAGAAGAAAAAAAAAAAACATAAGACACCTGGAGAATGGGAAAGTGTGAGTAGAAAGAGTCGCGTGTTGTGCATAGAGTAGGGGGAAAGGAGGAACTCAGATGTTCCCCCAGGCCTTCTTTCTTATGCATACTGAAGCATGCCGAGGATTATGGGAATGAGAGTAGAGCGGGGCTCAGAGGAAGGGAAGGAGAAGGAGAACGATGGATGAGGAGTGTCCACCAGCACGTTCTGCTCCAGAGTTACTCCCAGGAGATGCTAGGCTAAGAGCATGTCTTACACACACACACTTGCACACACACACACACACAACAGGCAGTTCGGCAGAAAAATCTGTGCATGACAGGTTGTCTCTTTCTGGCTGCGGTCTCTTAATTGGCACGCACCACTGCTGCATAGAAATGTGCCAAAGAACCGTTGTGTAGCGCAGGCCACAGCTTAACCGGCAGCCAGCTCTGGACGCCACCATCCAAAACCCGCAGCATCACGCGGCCGTCCTGCTGAACCTGGAGCAGCTGACAGACATTTTGAGCGATTAACGGAGTAATGGTCTAATTTACCTCCACCGGCTGCGTTAAGCGGACCGGGCCAACGATCCGGTTGGCCGACTGCGCTGCACAACCTCCCGTCGAGGAGGTTAACCCCATCAACTTCAACAGCAGAAGAGCTGCAAGGCCTCCCGCCCAGACCACCAAGGGGGAGAAATCAATACTGAAGCTGACGACTCAGCTATCTGCAGGGGAGAGCTTCTGCACACAGAAATAAAATGATCTCATAACGCTAACATACACCCGAAGTGATTACACCGATGGGGAAGAAGGTCCCATCTTAATACCAGGTACCTACTGGTTTAAAGGTACTTTACCAGCTGTCGTTCCCTCACACACTCTTCCGCAACCTCGAAAGGCCATTTCTGGACAGGAATCTTTCACATCTAACCCCTTCACAAACCTGAGCTGGTTCTCTGGTCTCTGGGGATGAGGTCTTCTGCCAATGGCAGCACTTGTAGCTCAGTCAAGGTGAAATCAATCAGTGCAGAGCGCTCCTGCAGAATGCATGAGGCTCTCATCCTCCCACAGAAGGGAGGAAGCGCTTTGATTGGACAATCATCTCCTGCCTCCTGCTCCATGCTTCGCTTATGGTCAGAGAACCCGACACAGCAAACCTACAGACTGCAGCCTGGCTCTGCAAGGCCATTAATGTGGTTCATTAGTACGGCCAAGATCACTTGCTACATAAAAGGAAAAATGTGAACCATTCAAAGTATTAATCAAACGTTAATCATAAAGGACCCACTCAAGAGTCAGGCATGGAGATTTGGCACTCGTATTCTTTTAAAATCAAATAATTATAAAAAAAAAAAATCTAAAATCAAAGCATTCATGTAATGCAAAACCGGCTTTTGCAGAACAGGATGAAATGGAGCTATGCAAAGCATGGGGCAGTGGTAGCCTAGGAAGCGACCCCGTAATCAGAATCCCGATCCGCCAAGGTGCCACTGAGCAAAGCACCGTCCCCACACGCTGCTCCCCGGGCGCCTGTCATGGCTGCCCACTGCTCACCAAGGGTGATGGTTAAAAGCAGAGGACACATTTCGTTGACAATCACATCGCTTTCATGGTTCTTGCTAACCAACTTCATGCCTTCACACAGACCAAAAACATAATGTTATTATAATGTTATTATCAAGCTTTACAAAACTATATATAAACATATTAGTGCCACATACTGCTTCACACTCCTTATCAATCACTTATGGGACACACGTAAAAAAAAAAAAAAAAAAAAGAATACTGGCTAAACTAATCTGTCACACCTAATATTTTAGCATTGACATGATGTAATTAACAAATCAAACATGCTAAAACCTGTTTATTTACATTACGTCAACGGTAAAATATTAGGTGTGACAGGTATCTTACATTTTTTTAAGTTTAGCCAGTGTTCACTTTTTAGTGCACTAATGCCCCATTGACCTGTCACATGGGCTTTTCTGGACGGGCGGAGATATGCACCATGCATCAGGGTGGTGTTAAATACGGTAAAAAAACACATTAGAGCTGGACACTCGATAAACAGTTCGACACATAATGCATAAAATACACACAGATAAACATTTAAACGGGTTCAAACTGGCTTGTGCACGGCCCTATGAACTCTTATTTTTTCCTAAATTCCTTTGTTTCCATTTTAATTCCATTATAAAAGTATTTATTCAACTAAGGAAATCACTGTTCAACAAACGCTCGGGCATTTATGTGTAAATAAAAAGAACCATCTCACAATTATTCTTCTATTTGTAAAAAAAAAAAAAACGGATTTGTTGGATTCCGTGAAGCTTTTCCTACGAACATTTGGCTTTCCATAATGGCAAGATCTGGTCATGTATTAAATTTAACATAATGCTTCTGCATGTCCTCCTTTTTAAGTGTCATGGGTGCTGAAGGCTACGGCTCGTGATGCAGAAGGAAGCCGCTGGATTTACTGGCGCTTGTGCAGAACCAGTCTATCTAGAGGGCATTTTACTCTACGCGGGCGTGGTTGACACGGAACGGACATTACTTTGCGCTGAGCACAGAGTCGCACATGAATGAGTGTTGCTGAATCTTCGCTGGCCTGTGTGTGTGTGTGTGTGTGTGTGTGTGTGTGTGTGTGTGTGTGTTTGTGTGGGTGGGTGGGTGCGTGGTGTCCCACCCTGTGTCACTGTGCCTATCACTACACGAATGCACACCCATAAATCCAAGCTGATCTTTAGTCGTGATTGCTAGATGTCCTCGCTGATGTACTCCAGTGCAATTACCGCTCATAATTAATGGCCCGGCCAGGGAGAAAGACCCCGATACTGAGATGACGCTGAGCCTTGTTCACCTAATGAAGCCGATCGCTGAACACCCACCCCCCAAAAGCACCTCAAGCACAAATACAAGACGATTCACCTCACGCACACCATCACAGATCTCAGAGCAGGAAAAAAAAACAAAACAACAAATTAAAAAGCAGGATGAAATTAAGGTCTTCCAGTTCATTTCCGTTCCTTGGCATCACAAGGACGTGATCCCCCCCCCCCCAGGGCTGACAGATCCGTAATTCTGACCGGTTGACAGACTTGATTTGTTGTTTTTCTGTTTTTGTCATGATCCGGACCGGCAGGGGTTACTCCGGATCCGTAGTCCGGACCGGAGTTTCATGTTCGTCCTGTGTAATGTTCCCTGATCGTGTTCACCTGGTGTATATTTATATAATTGTATAAAACTATCCTGTTTGTTCGCCATGTTAATGTTTGTGTCTGTTCGCCATGTTAATGTTCCCTTGTCGCGTGTAGTCTGTGTGAATGCGTCCTCCTTCATCGCCATGTCCAGCCCAACCGTGACAGTTTTTGCAGAGATCACGAAGTGGAGAGCGGCACCGAGCACACCTGTAACTGGCAGCTGCATGCACTGAGGATCATTCATAAATCATCTAGTTCAGTACATTATACTGTTTAGTAGTACTGAACTATTATATTATATGTATATATAAACTGGGGTATTAATACATTTATAATAAATGGGCTAATTAGTTCTATTATATGGCGATTAATGTTCAGCCATATTCATGGGCCATATTTAGAAGCCATATTTATCCAAATCAGCAGCCCAGATGGCCCAACTTCCAAAAACTTCCAAAACCCGAAGAAGCGTATTTGATATTTTCATTTCTTTGGGGCACGCTGCCATGATGCCTCACTAAACGGATAACATTTATCAGTTTTCAAAGAGAAAGCGTGATTTTATTAACATGGTTCCAGTTCATTATGCAAGTGGGAACAACTTTTTTCTGGTATTCCAGGTCTCCCCGATATTTATTTATTCGATGCGTTTTTTTACGTTGAGGTCAAATCTGAAGCACTTTTATTTTACAAAAGGAAGAATGTGTAATATTGTGCAATAGTTCTTGCCTTAAATGCACATATTATTTACTTGTAAATGGTTTACAAAAGCAAAGAGTTGTTGAAGAGTGATTATTTTTTCCCCACCCATTTTTTAGGTGAATAAATATGTTTATATCGGAAAACAGGGAATTCAGAAGAATTCAAATGGAAAAAAATGGAATTTAGGACAAAAATCACAAAAGATTCAATCATGTGCTTTCGCTGTTTCTCTCGATATTCAATTAGGGACCAAATCTGGTCAAACGGCTCGCCACGAGCTGTCCAGGACACCCGAGGCACGGGTCTGAATCAGGGTGTACGTGAGCGGAATTTCACAGCGAGGCTGCGGCATCGCGTCTTGGTCTGCATTACACCACATATGGCGGCCGTACGTCACACGCCACACGCCACTCGAGGACCGCTACCAGCTCCAGACACTTCTCTGCTGCGGGCATTAATTCATTCATTTAGCGTAAAAAAAAAAAACATTATTATGACTACGTAATAGACTACGCATTGCTTTAAAATCTTGAATTAGTTTAGAAAACACAGTGAACTGTTTTCTAAATAAAGAAATAAAGTAAGTTCAGTCATAATGATGTAATCGTCCAATCAGGAATTAGACACTCACTGACATGTACTTGCTGACTGACGTTCTTGATTTGTTTTTTTCGTGATTGCAATGTCGTATACTTTCAATAATATTTTACACATTCATCAGCCAACAATTTCAGATGAATTTTATTTTTATTAAATAATCAGAGTGGCCACACAATGTCACGGCGGCAAGAGACGTGTCTTTCAAGGGTGTGAGTTTGAATCCCGACTCGGCCCTTGTGTGCTCTCCCCGGGTTGCCAGGGTTTCTTCTGGGTTCTCCGGTTTCCTCCCACCATCCAAAGGGATGTGAATCAGGTGTGTGTGTGTTGGCAACCAGTGTCCCACATCATGCTTAGGACTAAGTGGTACTGGAAAGTAAGTGAATGAGTGACTGAGTGAGTGAATACCAAACTTCCAAACAGAAAACACTATTTCAACCCTCTGTGTACTAGCAGGACTGACAATAGAACAACTCTTGAATTTCTCTAATGAAGATTTGCTCTGCAGGCTGCTTTTATAGAAATTTGTCATTAGTAGTTTAAAAAAAAGTGATTAGTGACCTAAAACTAGTGCTGAATCCAAAATAATTCCTTTTTAAACACGTGTCAAGCATTTAAACTAACAGCATATGTGGAACCTTCTGTACCACGCAATGCACTTGTAATGAGATGAAAAAGTCCTAAAAACACCTGAAGCAGCGGCGAACGGTTGCTAAGTCAACATTACACGTTGCTATGGCAATAATGTCAGATCAAACAAGGATATTGAACAAGGACGGGTGCAAATCTTTCTCCCCCTCCCTTTCCTTCCTTCCACCTCGGGCTCCGGCTGGTTTCCATATTAAAAAGCTCTAACCGGATTAGATGCCGCTGCTCCGGATTTAATGGCGAGCGGCGTTTGATCACATCACACGTCGTTAATTGCGACATCTGCGGAAGTTTGGCCTAAGTGGCTGTGCGTAGTGGACTTCTGCTGAACCGTTCCCCCAGCTTGGTCCCTTTTCTTTTCACGGGACCTCAAGAACACTGGGAGAGTGGGAATGTGGGCGGAGCCAACGAGGAGATTCGATTACAGGTCATTTTGGGATCAAACCTCATGAACGAAGACGGATCTATATCTCCATTTTTTTTTTAACACTGTTCTGTTAACAGAGCTGAAGATGAAGAAATCTTGGATGGCAAACAGACCATCACAGAGAAATTCTTTCATATCAACAATGAGCACCAATTCAAGCAGGACTGTGAATTATGTGCAACGAGATGCGTCAGTCGCTGAATTTCTTCACCGCCGGAAAAGTCCGTTTACATGGCCAGTCAGTGACATATCGTGTGCTTTGACATGACTTACAAAATGCCAACTAAATGTTTCGATGCATGTTCCCACCGACACCAGTCACCACGGCACGACTCGGTACCGTATGCATGAGCACACCGCATTAACCAGCAAAAAAGCAGCGTTAACGTACTGGTAAATGATCTAACGAATAAGTGACTGATGCAAAGCTCGGGGTATGGGAGGTAGTAGGTGGGTGGTAGTAGCCTCGCCTATGAACCAGAAGGCCCAGGTTCAAATCCCACTTACTACCATTGTGTCCCTGAGCAAGACACTTAACCCTAAGTGTCTCCAGGGGGGGACTGTCCCTGTACCTACTGACTGTAAGTCGCTCAGGATAAGTAAATGTAATGTAAATGTTAGGACCACTGAGGGTCCTGCAGTGGCGCTTGAGGACAGAGGGGACATTGGAAGAACCTCCTGATTCCATTTGCGCTGAGGACGACAAAACCCACAACTTATATCGGTGGGGAACACTACACAGAGGTCGGTCGGGTTATGTTACACTCAGAATGGCCTTTTTTATTTTGGTCTTAGTATGAACATCTGAGTACCAGCGTGTTTTGAAGCATGAGGTCTAATCACTTGACCTTCAGGACGAGACAAGATGGGCGTGGCAAAGGACACGCCCTACAGAAACCGGAGACCTCCAGGGCAGAGCAAACTCCTCGGGACGGCATCATAAATCCACAGCGTGTTGGATGCACAGTCAGGCCGCACGACCGGCACATCTGTCACCGTGCGGAGCTAATAACAAAGAAATAAGGAATCGCATCAACATGCGCACGCCGAATCTTCATCTTCATCATGTCACGGTTCACTGGCTTTTTCATCAACTCTGTCGTGTCCTTTAGGGTGTCAATACTGCGGAATGCACTCACAGCGCCGAACAGCCCTGCCTCTGTCATGATGGTGTGTACACCAAGTACTAAACACACACATACAAATATTATATACATATGTGCATATAATTGCATTATGACATAATTACACGCAGGTAGGTTAGCACGCTACTGCCCTACTGCATATAATTGCAATATTCCATGTTCACCATAGAAGAGCCCGTGGTCTCCGGGGTTCACGCTAATGAGCAGGCTGCATGTATTACTGTGGTCCGGAACCCATGCATGCATGGGCGGGTGCTGGGTGCTGAACACATGCACGCCAGTCGCCGCATGTGCACGAACACGGCGGCAAATATTACTGACAACGGAAAAAAGCAAGAAAGAATGAAACGAGCGCACGTCTTGCATCGGGAAATCCATACCCCGCGGCCAGACAGTATAGCTGCAAGATCGCGTTGCATGGCGGGAGACGCGTTGGACGCCGGGGGTCTAGCGCTCGGGCCGAGGTGGCGGTCCTCGGTCACCCGGTGATGGGGAATTAAAAAAGGAATTTAAAAAAAAAAAAAAAAGAAAAGAACCGGTTACTCCACGCCGACCGCGGACGGCAGGACGCCGGACGGAACAAGTGCACGCAGCCGCGGCGGAGGCCGAACACCCGAGCGGCGGACGCGGCTCGCCGCCGCCGACCGGCAGTTCAGCGACGCGGGAGGGACCGAAGTTGCGACCGAAACGCGACGGAACGACGCGGCAACTTCCGTCGCGGCAACTTCGACTCTCCGGCTCCTCCCGCGCGGGTCGGTGTGTGTGGGGAGAGAGGGGGGGGGGGATTTCCACGAGGCGCCGCGGCTCCTACCTCCTTCCTGGTCGGGCTGCAGGCAGGCGGGGATGTTCTTCTTCCAGCCGGGCATCTCTGTGGCGGCGCGGGCATTCACCGGGTCCCGGGCGCGGAGCCGTTCTTCACTCGGCGCGCCTCATCGCGACGCTCGGCGTGTATTCCGCTGCCCCCTCCCCGCTCGCTGCCTGTGTGTGTGTGTGTGTGTGTGTGTGTGTGTGTGTGTGTGTGTGGTTGGGCGCCCGTCGTAACTCAATACCGTCTGAGCCCCGGAGCCTCGTTGTGGAGCAGGGACGTGCGGCTCGCCCGCTTCGCGCGGGGCCGGCGATCCGGAACCTTCTGGAAGGGACGGGCGCGTCCCCGGCGTGGGAGTCCGCGGTCGTGGCGGCCAGGGGTCTGGTCCACGCGGCTATCGAGCGCCGCGCTTCATTCATTCGTTCGCTCGCTCGCTCCGGTAGAGGGAAGAGAGCAGCGCGCGCGTGCGTGCGTGCGTGCGTGCGTGCGTGCGCAGCGCTGCGGTGCCGCGGCCGACCTTGCATCCCCTCGCGTTCTTGCCTTTATCTGCGTTTTAAAAACGGTGCCATCGGCACGTGGGCGGCCAGGTGGTGACCCCTATTGAATTTCACTGGCCGGACACTATTTTGGGGAGCATCTGCGCTCGTTCAGCATTTTTTTTTTTAATTTTCTTTACAGCGAAAAAAATTAAGAAGTGAAGTTGCTTAAATCGTGGCAAAGCCAGGTGAAGATGGGGTGCTGGCATTCAGAATTGACCGCATTTCTTAACAATACCTGTTTGTTAGCCTTTGTTAGACTACTTCACTCATTTGCACACCTTCACCCTACCTGTTACACATATTTTATGTTTTATGTTAAAGAAATAAAAGTGTAATATTTGGTTATGTTTGCAATATTTGCATATTGGTCAATTGTATACTTGCTATATTTGCAATACTGTGGTGTCTAGCAGTCGCTAAAAGCATTTCACTGCATATCATACCGTGTATGACTATGTATGTGACAAATAAAATTTGAATTTGAAATTTGAATTTGATAACAAGACCAACTGAAATCAATTCGCTAAGCGGTAATACGTGCGATAGAACACAGAGTCAGAGTGAATGGAGGTAGAACTTGGAACAGACGGTACAATCTCAGCCTTTCTTAAACTTTAGATGGGTAAGAAGCCCGACTCGCTGGCTTGGGGCAGAACTTTGGCGAGCCAAGGCTCATCTGGAGCAGAATACGGTGGCCGTAGCGAATATTCAAACCAGAGCGTTGATAAAACAGCACACGTTGACCCGGGCTGGTTCCGGGTGGAATTCCGTAATTTCCGAAAACGCAAATTGACACGTTTAGTCAAGGCACAGGTGAAAAGTTCATGGGGTGGAAGTGCCATTCCGATCTCAGACCCGGAATCGGTTTCCACCCTCACGAGAACCTAACCTAACAATATAACTGTCAGTACTGGAACGTCGTGGAAACCTTTGTTTGAAGGAACTGGGTACCGCGTGGCATTTCACTGAGGTTCATTTTCACCCGCCCTTGGGGAAACTCAGTCAATTCATCATCAAATGCCACCACTTTTTACTCCTTTTACTTCAGTGTTTAGAACCCAATACTGCGGCAAACAGAGACTTTTTTTTTTCATTATTATTGCATGAAAGTTTACAACAGATGTGTGCCTTTTAAACAAGCAATTTAGCTTTACATTTTGGATTCATGTCGAGAGGGCTTGCGGCCAAGCAGGGCGACGGTAATTGCCGTTGTCACCTCTGTTGTGTAGTGGAATGGTCGACCCGGCGGAAGCCATTAGGAAAGCGGTCGCCTTAATTATCGCGACTAAGTGAGGTTTGGTCAGCGAAGTTGACAGCGGCGTTCTGTGGTTGGAAATGATCGCAACAACAAGAAAATCCACTGCAAGCAGACAAATATGCCCATGCAGCACATGCGAAAGGACGCTCGGAGACGCTCGCATCTAGCGGGCGTGGTGGAACGTGGGCGGCGGCCTACTTCTGCTACAATGGCTCTGATTTACCCGCCCCTCCCCACCTTGTCGTGGTACATATATGCACGCGCACACGCTCGCTTAATCCTGCCTTTCATGGCGGAAGCCTTAATGAGCCGGGAGGACACAACAGGAGGGTCGCCCCTCATCTTCATCCTTCCGCTACTCGTCATGGCCGCTCCCTCCTCGGCCCTCCCAGCCGGCCGGCCGCACGCAAGCACACCGCAGGGCCACAGACGCGGCGGCGGAGGCCGGGGGAACATTCCGAGCGTCTTTCTTTCTTTTCTTTTCTTTCCCCGGTTTTATTTGTTTCAATAATTCATCCCAGGCTCTAATGCATACATAAAACCCGGCAAGTACAGTCAGCACCAGGACAAAGCCCTCAGCCAATCAGGAGTCACGTGATTTATTCATGAACGTATTTGCATCTGCGTGAGGCAGAAATAGCGAGAGAGAGTAATACTCATGGACGGAAGAATGTATTTTCTTGCCGCGCGTGGGGCCTAATCTGCCCATTAGCGGCAGCTCAAGGAGTTGGGATCCTATAGCGAAGTGAAATGGGAAACAGACCCCCCCTTCGGCGACGTACGTTCCGTTGCACGAGACGTTTCCCCAGGATTATTTAATACGCTGCGCCGCTACCACTATCCCCGATCCTCGCTACTTCCTATTCTGTAATGATGCTTGTCCCAGTTTGCAGCTGCTGATCCGTGAACGTCTGTGACTGGGGGGCGATGGGAGTCCGCGGGAGTGACCCCGATATCGTGAGCCGCCGCTTGTTGTGCTGTTGACGTCCAGGCCATGGAGACATGTTTGCACAGCGTGAACGAGTGTCCTCTCACATCGTTCTCTCCCTCCGACCAGGGAAACGGCGCACCGCTGACAGAACACACGTATCCTAAGAACAGCCTTCTCCCACTCTGGAGCAGAAGCAGGAAGCGCAAGAGTCACGCAGAGGCCTGAGTTACATGGCAGGAGCGGAGGAGACTCGGTGATCAACGAGGTATCGACCACGCTGGAGTCCCCGCCACATCGCAGTAAATGCCAATAAGATTACTTTGGCCGCAGGACACCTTCGTTGTTGCTCTACAGTTTTGCACATCATATGCTGAATAATCCGCCATAGTTTGGGCCTCTCTGTCGTGCACACAGCGACACTCATTTCCAATAATTAAATAAAGGTAATTAGTCTTGGCCATTAGAAGAGGTCTGATGAATAAATGTAATGGAACGAGGCACTGTATTTGTCCAAAAAAGGTTTAGAGATGCATTATGGGCCTGACTTTGAAGTGTTGAAGTACATGACATTGGGGCAGTGGTGGCCTGGCAGTTAAGGAAGCGGCCCCGTAATCAGAAGGTTGCCGGTTCGAATCCCGATCCGCCAAGGTGCCACTGAGCAAAGCACCGTCCCCACACGCTGCTCCCCGGGGGGCCTGTCAATGCTCACTCAGGGTGATGGGTTAAATGCAGAAGACAAATTTCACTGTGTGCACTGTGTGCTGTGCTGCTGTGTATCACGTTACAATCACTTCACTTTCATATAAGGCTTGGGGACTGTTCACTGTGTACGTGTTTGTGTGACGCCCCGGGGCCACTGGAGGGAGTCCCGATCCATTGCACCTGACTCCCATAAAACCGGAATGCAGCTGGCAGTCCAACGCTGCGACATTACAGTGGACACGGTTACTTACCTTATGTGTGTTTTCAGTTCCTGGCAATCGGCACACGCCTGCGGGTTTTGTGATCTTTTTGTTGGTTTGTAATTAATGGGGAGGAGCCTGCAGGCATTTGAACATTCACCAACACTCCATACATACTGTGTTATATACTGAGGCACTATCCTTTACCTGTAGATACAGAGTGGAAACTCAGCCCACCAAAGCCTATACGCACACACCATTCACTCACAAACTCTCACCTACAGTCAGTTCAGGGAACTCGCGGCGACACAGGGAGAGGGACTCGAACTGACAACCTTGGAGGTGTGAGGCCACGTCGCAAACCGCACGAAACACAGTGAAAATAGTCCGCCAACATGACTATTAATCTAAAATAAGCAAACACACTTCATACTGCAGTAGATGGCATGGGGGCACGTCACTTGCAGTGATTTGGTTTGATATGGGCACTTGAGCATTGCATTGGAATAGCGCGTAATAATGATCCCCAAAGCACCTGTTACCACAGACACCGGGACACTGGAGGGAGACTGGGAGCGTCAGGCCGCCGCACGACAGACGCTCCTCTGGACTATTCGCGTGTTTTATGAAGACAAGATGCTGTCCCTGTAAAGACTGAGGCTGGTAGTCTGGCAATTATTGTCACTCCGTGATAGATATTAATGCATCCTGCTGTCTGGCGCCCACCCCGGCGTGATAAATGGCGGCGGAAGCGCTTCTCTCCGGCTTAAGTAGTGCGCATGCAGCACCGACGTGCAGGGTCGTGCCGGCAGGACTTCTCTTTGATTAGGACTTCCTCCGTCTTCGCACCCTGGGCTGTCGACCCTCATTTCACGTTGCCGACCGGCGTCCAGCTTGGCGCGCCGGTGCAGCGTCCGTCGCGATGCGGCACGCTGCGCCCAAACAGAGCAGAGACAGGATGCCGCAAGGGCACAGCGGAGCACGTGCACATGACAGTTCAAGCGGTGCAGGGACACCGTGGACAGGAGACAACCCCTGTTCTACATCTACTTCCTCTGTAAACCGTGCATAAATGAGCAGGGGCAGCAACGTTTCCGCGTCTGAAGTGACGCAAACTCTGCACAAGCATTTAAAATATGGACGGAATACATCGCTAATGTGACATTTGATTGATCAAATATGGAACCAAACACGAGTTTGATCCAGTAAAAATGATTTGCATAAATCATGGTAAACCAGGAGCGCGGAGCGAGCGAGATGATGGCGATCAATTACGTTCAAAAGGTTCCTTCCGGCTAATGGCCACATCTGAATTATTTACATTTACAACAGTCCGTGCTCTTAAATCAGCCAGACTGAAAGATAAACTCATTCATCTTGTGCCATAAAAAACGAGTCCCTGCTGCGGCGTGCGTGTGACAGCAGAGCAATGTTGATCATTGTTTCTCTCTCTCTCTCTCTCTCGATTGTGTACACACTTTCCTGTCAGTGCGGACCCACGCAGGGGAAACCAAGAGAATTAATTACATCATAGTTCGCCTTACATTATGTTAAACAGTCAGGGTTCAGGTGAAATTTGTTATGGGTTTGTCATGGCCCGGTCCGGCAGGGGCAACTCCGGGTCCGGAGTTCGGACCGGAGATTCATGTTAGTCTTGTGTAATGTTTCCTGATTGTTATCGCCTGTGTCCGATGTATAAAGCTGCCCTGTTCGTGTCTGTTTGCCATCGGGTCATTGTTTGGTGATGTTCCCCTTGTCCTGTCTACCCTATTTCGTGACGTTGTGCGTATGTGTCCGTCTTCCTCGCCATGTCCAGCCGGCGTGACAGGGTTCTATATGATTAATGAGATTTCTTTCTACTTGTAACTTATCTATTGTAGTACGCATACAACACAGCCATGTCAACTTCACTTGGGTTTCATCCAGTAGATTTATCAACATGTACGTGAGCGTATGCACCGTTTCTGGAGCGTTTCTGCCCCTTGACCACAAGAACAATTTAGATCTTTGCAATATACAGTACAGGCCAAAAGTTTGGACACACCTTCTCATTCAGTGTGTTTTGTTTATTTTCATGATTCTCACTGAAGGCATCAAAACTATGAATGAACACATGTGGAGGTGTGTCTAAACTTTTTGCCTGTACTCAAAGCTACCAGCACATGATCACATAGAAAAGACTTGCTGCATTATGCAAAAAACATTAACCATTTTGTTTAAGCTCCTCCCATTATATACAGGTGCTTTTTATTTACATTTACAGCATTTAGCCAATGCTGTCAGTTGTTACAGGGACAGTCCCTGTTGAGACACTCAGGGTTAAGTGTCTTGCTCAGGGACACAATGGTAGTAAGGCGAGTGTCTTACCCACTGGGCTTTTGCCAGCCTTCAAACCGATCTGTACATGCAGGAATAGACTAAAATATCGCCTCCTCCCAACTGCACCAAACCTGCTGAGCTCTGAATCTTCTCAGTCTGACATTATTTCTTACTGAGCATGTACAGGAGAAATGTTACACTTAACTGCAATAATCATTTATGCTGCCTGCCAACAGAGCCATAATAATCTGTCATGGTACTTTACTTACACTGTCATCTGCATTTGTTCACATTTTGTTGCTAGTTCTTTCTTTGTATTCGTTTATGAATTGTCTTTTGGATTCTGCTTTTAAGCGATCACATTCAATTCTCTTCATCTCTTCATTGCGCTGCACAATGGCTATATGCTGCTTGAATGCCGAATGTGTTTAATCAATTCATCAAGACAGATGTGGGGTGTACATAGAGCTGTCATTATGCAATAGCAAGTGCCTGAGTTGTGTGTGTGTGAGAGAGAGAGATCAAGCGAGAGAGTTTGCACGAGTGTGTGTGTCGTGTGAGTGTATGCGTGCATCTGTCCCCTTGGGTGCGGCATCACCAGCTTCAGCCACTTAAGGGCTCCTTTCCTGTCTTGCACTCAATGCCCCCGTTCTTGCCGGGATCGGTGTGCCGGCCTTCTCTAGCGCTCGTCATCAAGGTGAGCTCTCTCGCTCAGATTTATCGCGGCGCCGCAGCTCCCCAGACGCGTCCTTCCGCCCGGTGAGTAACGTTGTGCAGGTCCAGACGCCGGCACAGGAAGTGCTGCCGTCGTAAAGCAGGGAAACAGGCAACACCTTTACCAAGCGGAGCGCCTGTTTTATGACCTTTTTAAGTCCTGCAATCTGCTCCCAAAGGGCTCCTTTAGCGGGTGGACCAGAGGCATCCGAAACAGGCACCTCTCCCGTCCTCCAGTTGGCGAGGGTTGGCATTCCGACGGCCTTCCCCCGGAGACTGCGGGCAGCGGCGGCAGCAGCGCTGCGCCCGTCAGCGCCTATTGTACACACTGCTATCTATGCTTGGAGTTTTGTCCTGAGCTCGTCAAACGTCACGGATGCCCGTGAATCGAGGTGACAGCTGGCGGCGGCAGCGTGGCAATCGCAACGCTGCACTGTCCTGGAGAGCCGGAGGGGAGACATTTTCTTCTTGGGAACACACCTCAATGCCTCAATGGATGTAGCACTTGAAGGCGTCTCCCGAAGCAAAGTCTTTAAAACTCTTCATTTCACTTACTTTTCTGCTAAAAAAGGAAAAGTACAAGATCATAGATTAAAAAAAATGTTGTAAAACGGCTAAGTACAACATAAGAGCTTGATTAGATCTGTTTGATGTGGTATTAGCCGAACAACACTGCAACTGCAAAGAATCAAAAGCAAATCTCTTCATCTCCGTGTAATGTGAGCAAAAGCAAAGCTTTGCCACGGCAAACACTGAGCATGCCCAGAAAACACAAAGGATTGTGGGTTCTGTGATCGGCCTGCTAGCAGATGGGATCAATACCTTAAAGGTCGAAACACAGACCAAACCCGGTCTGGCACAGACACTTATTTTGAGTCTTCAGGCACTTTTCCACAGGATCTGGAACCAATTGGACTTCTAGTCCGATTCTAGTCTTGCTTTTTCCACATTTCCGACTGTCACACAAAAAGCCTTTTTGTAGCCCTGCAGTTGTAACCCAGTTCCCCTCCATATACAATATTTCCTCAAATGTCCTCATTTTACCCAGGCCATGCAGGGTTGTCTTATCTCTGGACGGCGATCGGCGTCTGTGTTTATTCCATGGAATTTGCTGTGGCACTGTGCTGAGAAAATGTTTTTTTTTTTTTTGGTGGTTCTGCGCTGTGTTGCACGGTGCATGATGCAATATGAATAACCAGTCAGCAACAACCAGCATCGCTTTAGGTGACCACGTAATATACTAGGCCAGGATTTGACGTCACAACGCCACTGATCTCTTGCTGTGAGCTGATTGGCTCAGTATCCTCTTAATGGGAATGGAAAACAGAGGGATGAAAACCAATCACACCAAAAGGGCTCTGTCCAATTTCAGTGTGAAGAACACAGTGTTTGAAGTAGGGTTAAAAACACATCCTTCAAAACCTGACACTATGTGTTACTCAAAGTGAAAAAAGGTTCCTAAGTCATCACATTCAAAAAAGAATTGTTCCAATGACCACATCTTTAATTCAAGGAATTGTTCAAGGATCCCTGGAGTTTGCAGAACAATCACAGTCTAATGGCAGAACCTTGGAAATGATGCATCTTACTAATTGAAGGCTTTTAGACACGCCTATAGATAGTGTCAGTGTTGAATTTTGGGATACTGGTGCAGCATTAGAAGGAGCCTTCAAACTGGAACAGTGTTGTAATCTGACTGTGGCACTTTTGCAGGCCTAACCAAGAAAACCTCAACCACGAAGCCAAGTAAGGAGTTGTGTCCAGCCTGACATGGATCATCTCAGGGTTCTTAGTGTTGCTAAACTCACAGTCAGGTAACTATAGACCCAGTTCACTCCCAAACTGAAAAAGCACTAATAGGCGTCCTGGCCAGAAATGGTGCAGCCACGTTCTGGCTCATGTCAGACGTCTTCACCCCCATCCCTTGCCTGCAGGGCCACTGCGGCACGTCCCGTACTGTAGGTCAGGAACCAGGGGTGAAATTCATCATGTCTTGCAGTGCACCTTGGATAAGTAACAGAGTCAGAATAATTTCGACATCAGAGACATGCTGCCCCCCCCTCCCAACATGCCCAAAAAGTCACCAATGAAAAAAAAGTCATTTCACTGTGGGGATGATAATGTAATCCTTTGTCACAGTGTTTTTTTTTCAACTTTCAAAGGAAAATTGGCAGCTTGGAAAAGGAGCAGCAACAAAACGAAACACTGTGAGATGTGAATCTGGTTGATTAGGGGGTAGGCGAGAGGATGGATGATGTGTGTGTGTGTGTGTGTGTGTGTGTGTACGTACCCTGAGGGAAGTGTTTGGAAAAGCTGCAGCTGTCATCTGTAGCAGGACGTGACAGATAGAGAGCATTATTAAAAGAAAAGCTACATGCACGCCCGACACGGCCCCTCCAGAATTAATTTCCACTCATGTCAGAGATTACAACCTGACAGTCGAGCCTGTAGAAGTGCCACGAGCTTCTGCCCACATTGTAGGATCTCTAACCAAGTTAATCCATAATGGTAATAGAAGATTGTCCACTTATGCTCTTTATTTGCTACTAAAATATTGTGCGTTTGCAAGGTAAGAAACATATCTGTAATGAGTCTTCAGACTATCCAAGCCTGTCTCTGTGGCTACATACGGATTACTCGGTCTAAACGTTAACCCATTGTCAGGTGAACTGAATAAACCGACTATCATGTTAAAGTGGCACCTGTCAAGGTGTATGGTGTGCAGTGGAGAGTCAGTTCTTGAAGCTGATGTGTCGGAAGCAAGAGAAATGGACAAGTGTAAAGATTTGAAGGCCTTTGACAAGGACCAACTGGGCCAGGGCATCTCCAGAACAGCAGGTCTCCAGAACTGCAGGTCTTCCTATTATGTAGCGGTTGGTGCTAACCGAAGGTCGTCCAAACAAGGACAACTGGTGAACCAGCCACAGGGTCTTGAATGCATGTGGGGAGTGATGGTTAGTTATCCCTATTTCTCACGTATCTGCACATTTTTATTGTATATAAAACCTCTTACTCAGTTATTTATTCTTCCCATATGTATACAGCACTGTCATTTTGTAATTTTTGCATGGTCTGTATTATTTCTATTTATTTGTATTTTTCTTGTATTGTTTCCTTCGTACAGCGCACTGTACATGCGTATAGTGACAATAAAAGGCTTTCTATTTTATTGTATTTTCTTGAGTGGAATTTTACTAATTTAATTTCTTCTTACAGCAAGCTCCAATACTTTCTAATCCACTACCTTTCAACATTGCAGTACGTTTTCTGCTCTCTCTGGTGCATTCACCCAATGAGACATTGCGCCAATTTAAGAATCTCAACCTGATACTTGGTGCACCCTGCTGGTTCTTCCTGGAATGGACAGAATACAGCTGTTTCCCAAGACTGCAGCAGCAAATCATATTAGCAACATTAAACGAATACAAAATGCAGAACATTGTTTGAGTATTTAAAAAGCAAATACTTAACATACTCTTTAGAAAGTATTTGGATACATAATGTGGTTAATCTGCAAAATGACAACTGTACTGGTCGTGGCAGAAAGGTGTCAGAGTGACCAGGCTGTAAGAAGAGCTCCTACGCTGGTCATGTGAGTGTCAGAACCGGCAGGTGGTGAAGGTGGCTGAGGGCTGGAAGAAGGCAAGCTGCCGGGGAAACTCTGGGTCCTGCCACCCATGTGGCACTCATGTTACTTTGACATGATGACTGCAACCTCTGTGTACAGGAAAATTTTGCATGCATGGAGCTTACATTGCGTTTGAAGTGCTCATAAAATGCATTGTGCCTTTTAAATGAACAAAAAGTTATATATATAAAAATGTTCTTCTAGGGTAGACGACAAACTCTGGCCAAACAAGGCAGCCAGAGAGCCATTCTCCTCAGTAAAAGAGTTGTTACAGGGAGAGACAGATCGTGTGTCAGCAAGAGAAAGGCAAGAGGCGAGATAGACAGCGGGGGAAAGAGACAATGCCCCGATCTCTGCTGAGACGGCACGTTTTTATAGCCACAGAAACGCGAGTCTCCCTGCTGCCACACCGGCGCACCATTTTCCTCCATCTCTTGCTCTGCAGGCTCATGATTGAGCTGATGGAGTCTGTGCCGCTGCTGGGGTAAAGCTCTCCTCCACATGGAGCTCAGCCTGTCGGTTATGTTTACAAATAGCGGGAGAGAATTTTACCCCTGGCACAGGTAAATGTCGATTAATTAAATTCATTTCCACAGGCAAAACACAAAATGACGGGAAGAAGGGAACTTCTTAATGACTGTTTAATTAAATACCCTTTAGATGAACTAAATGGCTGCATTGCATTTCCCTTTATGCAAGAGAATTTAATGGCATCATAAGCTGACATTATAGTGGCTGCACGAGCGCTAACGACTTAAAGGTGGAAAGTTATCTCAGTTCATGTCCCATATTGATCAGATGGGGCATCTTTTAATGGCCCAATAATAGAAATAGTGCAATACGGGTGTTCAAGAATTTCACATTCAGAATGCTTGAATCAATGCAATGATAATCTGCTACTATCTTCGTCTTCTGGCATCACCTGGGTGTACCTACGTGTCCTTTTTAGACCGATAAAGCATCTGTCTAGCTATATAATATCTGTGTGACATTAGCAAGAGCTTCCAATTCGCTACAAAAGTGAAAAAACAAGGCCCAATATCTGAACAATGGCTTGAGGGAATTTCTACACGTTTGCTCAATGAAGACATGAGAAGAGCTATGAAGACTAAACGTCAAGGCCATGGTGGCCTGCCAAACTTCCCCAATGTGATGGCTCAATATCCCTTTGGGGTAAATATGGAGTGATTAGAATTTGGTGGTCAGAGGTCATGTGAGAAAGAGAATGTATGTTTTTTTTTTCAAGATTTGGCACAAATGTTCACCTCTAACTATTTGCTTTGTCGTGTTTAGAGGTCACTCAGGGTTGTCACTTGTTTTGAGGGGCAGTAACCTGAAACAGAATTGTATCTAGTGTGGGCATGCATATGCACGGCTTGTCTTTACCAATTCTTCAGTCTGTCACATAATAAAATGTTTAGCACATCTGATTTCCTTATGTTGCTGTCTTATGCTTACCCATACCATTGCAAATACTAATATATTGTAATACAGGGAGTGCAGAATTATTAGGCAAATGAGTATTTTGTCCACATCATCCTCTTCATGCATGTTGTCTTACTCCAAGCTGTATCGGCTCGAAAGTCTACAACCAATTAAGCATATTAGGTGATGTGCATCTCTGTAATGAGAAGGTGTGTCAACACCCTATATAAGGTGTGCATAATTATTAGGCAACTTCCTTTCCTTTGGCAAAATGGGTCAAAAGAAGGACTTGACAGGCTCAGAAAAGTCAAAAATAGTGAGATATCTTGCAGAGGGATGCAGCACTCTTAAAATAGCAAAGCTTCTGAAGCGTGATCATCGAACAATCAAGCGTTTCATTCAAAATAGTCAACAGGGTCGCAAGAAGCGTGTGGAAAAACCAAGGCGCAAAATAACTGCCCATGAACTGAGAAAAGTCAAGCGTGCAGCTGCCAAGATGCCACTTGCCACCAGTTTGGCCATATTTCAGAGCTGCAACATCACTGGAGTGCCCAAAAGCACAAGGTGTGCAATACTCAGAGACATGGCCAAGGTAAGAAAGGCTGAAAGATGACCACCACTGAACAAGACACACAAGCTGAAACGTCAAGACTGGGCCAAGAAATATCTCAAGACTGATTTTTTTTTGGACTGATGAAATGAGAGTGAGTCTTGATGGGCCAGATGGCTGGATTGGTAAAGGGCAGAGAGCTCCATTCCGACTCAGACGCCAGCAAGGTGGAGGTGGAGTACTGGTTTGGGCTGGTATCATCAAAGATGAGCTTGTGGGGCCTTTTCGGGTTGAGGATGGAGTCAAGCTCAACTCCCAGTCCTACTGCCAGTTTCTGGAAGACACCTTCTTCAAGCAGTGGTACAGGAAGAAGTCTGCATCCTTCAAGAAAAACATGATTTTCATGCAGGACAATGCTCCATCACACTCGTCCAAGTACTCCACAGCGTGGCTGGCAAGAAAGGGTATAAAAGAAGAAAAACTAATGACATGGCCTCCTTGTTCACCTGATCTGAACCCCATTGAGAACCTGTGGTCCATCATCAAATGTGAGATTTACAAGGAGGGAAAACAGTACACCTCTCTGAACAGTGTCTGGGAGGCTGTGGTTGCTGCTGCACGCAATGTTGATGGTGAACAGATCAAAACACTGACAGAATCCATGGATGGCAGGCTATTGAGTGTCCTTGCAAAGAAAGGTGGCTATATTGGTCGCTGATTTGTTTTTGAATGTCAGAAATGTATATTTGTGAATGTGGAGATGTTATATTGGTTTCACTGGTAAAAATAAATAATTGAAATGGTTATATATTTGTTTTTTGTTAAGTTGCATAATAATTATGCACAGTAATAGTCACCTGCAAAAATAAAAAAAATAAAAACAAACTAAAAACTACTTCCAAAAAAATTCAGCTTTGATATTAATGAGTTTTTTGGGTTCATTGAGAACATGGTTGTTGTTCAATAATAAAATTATTCCTCAAAAATACAACTTGCCTAATAATTCTGCACTCCCTGTATATCCATGGTATACATTCTAGGAAGAAACAACGTAATTGATAATTGTGTAAAATACAATAATTCCAGCAGCTGGATGTTTTGGAGTAATTTGAATGGATCCTGTAACTGTTCGTTCTACTTTTACTGCACTGTGATGCCACTGAGAGCTTTGAGTCTGGATAAAAGGGGATGCACAGTGCGAGTGCCATGGCAGTGGCAGAGCTGTTGCACGTTTTGACTGGCGTTTCAAAAGTACAGGGCCACTTGTTGCCCAAATCACACAATTCATAAAACTGGTAGAGTGTCTGCTTAGTCTTTCACGCATTGCATTGCTCCCAGCTGAATTCGCCGGCCGGTAATCTCATCAATAGGATGAGATGAGATGCGAGGATGAGAAAACGCTGAGATGAAATCATGTCTCAGATGGCGAGGGTGGTGCACAAAGCTCTGGTCTGAGTCATGGTATTTTACACAGCGCACAGTATGGCCTGCAGGTTAGCACGGTATTGATGACCATTGTCCAAACCTCATGTCCATGTGCTTTGGGCTGACTCATGTTTCTGTTTGTAAACTGATGCCCACTTTTCTCTTCTTCCTCCATCCTCTTGTTCTAAGGATTGACTGAAGAATAGTCCTTCAAACCGCAAGCAGAAGACGCCTACTGATTCACCCCCAATTACACCTCGTCTGCGAGGGAGCATGCTAACACGTCAACACGCTCTTGTTAGCACCTTGGCATGCCGGGTCTCTATCGGAATAGAGCTCTGACTCGCAATTAACTAATGAGCTAAACATGCAGAACAAGAGTGGGCTGGCCTGGAGAGACCCAGGCCAAATTACATAGAGCAGGGAGGAGAGGAGGGAACGTGTCTGCTGATGAGTGTTGAGGGCACTGATGATTGCTCATTGTATGCCAGCGCTGAAAGTATGATGCATACACACTGTACTGTACAATGCTAGTCAGTGCATTGGACTAATGATCTAATTCCACTGGATGAGTAGGACAAATAATAATTTTATCATGATGCATCCTTTGGTGATGTATTATCATTGTGCAGGGATGTATCAAAGATGTATTTATTTTATAGGGTGGTTGTAGCCTAGTGGGTAACACACTCGCTTATGAACCAGAAGACCCAGGTTCAAATCCCACTTACTACCATTGTGTCCCTGAGAAAGACACTTAACCCTGAGTGTCTCCAGGGGGGACTGTCCCTGTAACTACTGACTTTAAGTCGCTCTGGATAAGGGCATCTGATAAATGCTGTAAATGTAATATTTGAAGATTTATGGCATAAAAGCAATAAAAGTAGACACTGAAATATTCTTTTTCTTATGCAGTTATTTGCAAGAATTTCTTCGTTGAGGGTTTTTGAACGGCCTTTCTGGACTTTGAGTCCAAATGCGACCAAATTCTTCTGCCCTCAACGATCTGAATACCTTAGGGCCTGACACACCAGGTGCCATTGTGTATGACCCTCACCTCCGGACACCCATGAAACCTGTCATCCTTGTCCACTCCGCAGCCAGGGTAAAGCCAGAGTGTCTCCCTAAGCACCACGTCCCAACCACCGCTGCTGTGTGTTCCATCTCCCACTCCTGTTCTCCCTCACCTGCAATGCATTGAGCATAACAGTATGAAGCACACCAAAGCACACCATGCTTTGATTCAAACATTTCTATAATGCCCCTTTAAACAGCCCCTCTTTCTTCAAATGACTACATTTCTCTAACTGCCTCCATTGCTTATGACATCATATCAACCAGCAATAACAATTTAACTACGCACGTTACGTTGAAATGTCCACCAGCTGTCATGCGGAACTGCTCTGCACGCGTTCAGACACTTACTCCGAGCATCTTATACTACATAATTTCAGGGTGTGATTTTAGCTGACATTTTGGAAAAAGAACCCATATTTTCTCTGACGATAAAGAGCTCATCTCTAATCCCTCAGAGCATACCCACAGACGACATCCAGAAAGAAAAAAAAACTGAAGGGTAGCCTGGTGCGATTCAAGCTTAAAAATCAAAGCGCATCATACAGTGAGCAGTTGCAGCTTTTTCTCACCTTCTGTTCACCTGTCCTGCTGTCCAGTCATGTAAAAGAGCTGTCGGCCCCATCTGCTAAATGAATAACGGTAACAGAGGTAACCGTTACTACAGGAGGGTTTTCATAGCAAGGACGGCAAGGCAGCAACTTTTAATATTTGCTCTGGGCTAGTGAAGGATATGTCAACTGGAAATAAATTAGCAATTCACTCTGGGTGGGTTTTATTTTCAGTTTTTCTGCCAGCTGCTCAGCCAGAATACACAGGACACAAATCCAGCTTTCCTAAACTGAGAACTTGCAGGATAGTCACAAATGTAGTCGTTTTATTTTCGAATAATTTTCACGGTAATTTTGGCAGAAATGCAGGGCACGCGTAGACACGTTATCATTCTGAACTGGGAAAACAAATGCTTTCCTCAGAAACCATACACTCTTTTTTTATTAGATTACAAAACCAAACGACCTTTTTTATTGTATATATATTTTTAACAGGAAGCCAAAGGCAGGTTTTCCTGCCCTGTATCCTGACGCATTCATACACACACACACACACACACACACACTCATGTCTTACATCGCCACCGGGAGTTTGGGGCTCCCGCCCAGCGATGTGTTTATGACATCCATTATTCAGAGGGAGCATCGGCAACGAGAGTGGCCCTCCTTCGCACACACGCACACACATATATACACACGCGCTGCATCTCCTGCCAGCAACCCCCCTTGAGAGACATGTGTAACGTCCCATTGTAAATCAGCAAGAGCGATCGGGACGAGGGAGGCAGGGGAAGCGAGGAGGAGGGAGAGAGATCGAGAGAGATTGGGAGAGATCGGACGAGGGCGTCTCATATATCAGTTTAATTCAGCGCTGTAATGACGTTGACCTCAATAATGGCGGATGCTCAGGTGTTGCCATAAAACACCCAGACTTAGCAGCTGTCAGCGGCAACACGGGGATCCATGTTGAAAAGTAGGGCCCGGAGGCGCGGGCCACGCCAAGTTCCCGCCAGCAGCGAGCTGGGGGGGCTGCGCCTTCGTTTGGTTCAGTGTGACCTAGATGCTGGAGGTGTGAACTCCAGATGACACTCTTCCAGCGAAGTGCAAAGCCTGCGAGTGAAGCCCACAACATGGTAGATGCTCGGAGTTGGCGCTCAGTTGCCTGATAATGCTCTTTTTTTAAATGAACGGGGGAATTGCAGGATGCTTCAGCAAAGAGACACAAATACATTTACAGCATTTAGCTGATGCCTTTATCCAGAGTGCCTTACAATCGGTAGTTACAGGGACAGTCCCCTTGGTTTCCTAATGATGAATGGGCCAATAGGTCCAGCCCATAAGTCCAGAAATCTAATTAAGGTCTGCAATCAAATATATTGGGTGCCCAAATATATTGGGTTGGGGCAGTGGCGGCCTAGCGGTTAAGGAAGGTTGCCGGTTCGAATCCCGATCTGCCAAGTGCCACTGAGCAAAGCACCGTCCCCACACTGCTCCCCGAGCGCCCGTCATGGCTCCCCGCTGCTCACTCAGGGTGATGGATTAAATGCAGAGGACAAATTTCACTGTGTGCTGTGCTGCTGTGTATCACAATGACAATCACTTCTTTTGCCTTTTTTCTCCATACAAATATATAAAACTAAAAATAGCGTATTAAATGAGGGTGGCCTCCAAAATCTAACTGGTACAATATTTGAATCAATTCCTTCAAGGGAGCAGTGAGACAGGATGGATCTTATTGGCGCTGGAGGCATAAATGAATTCTGTTTGACGCATGGTGATCGAGTGAGCAAAGAATCACAGATCACAGGTGGAGAGACGTTACAGAGACAGAAGATGAGCCCAGATCTCTTCAAACAAGCCTCTCCTCTTCTATCTTGCCAGCCATTTCAGCAGCTCGAGTGTCATCAGAGGCAGAAAACAGCGGGAGGAAAATTGACTTCTCCGTTTGGCAGGCATTAGACCCAGAGATTCTCCTCTCAGCATCCGGCATGTATGCTTAAAGGAGCAGGCAGGCCACTCGGAGAGACTCTGAGAGAGCGAGGGCCTCTCCTCGCCGCGGCACGGCGGTGTAATTGGGACATCACGCACATGACTGCCAGAAAAAGGCTTAGAGAATCCTGCACAACAGGGAAAAGACTTATTCTGCTGTCAGGATGCAATCCCCTGCAACACCAGGTATATCCTTCTCTCTCTCTCGCTCTCTCTTGCTCTCTTTCGTTCTCTCTCTCTCCCTCCCTCTCCTGACACCTGGTGGAACTGTGCCCCACTGCAGTTGTGTTCCTTCAGCCAAACATTCTTCCCTATTGGGGGCACATCTTGCAAGCTAATCATGCACAGACACTCAATAGCCTGCAGGGCCTAAAATAAAGTTTCTTACAATGTATGTTCCATGTGAAATAGAATAATCAACCAATCAACTGGTATGTATGAGTTTGGCCCCAGTTTGTGTGCTGAAGGTTGCTGGTATAGGTTCCGTCTTTGGTGCAGCCATGACCTGACTCTGAAAATGGACACACCTGCACACATACACGTTCATAGCCGAACTATAGTTTTGTCCTGTACACTTCCATCCTGGCTTTTGTCCACGTTGGTTCAATGGAGATATTTCATACACTTCAAAACAGAACAGATTCATAGGTAGCCCCAAGTGAAGAAAGCTCTTTTAAGTCACTACTGTGCTTCTTTGGCCATGATCCTGAATAAGGAGAATATACCCCCCATCCCCATATTTCAAATTAAACAGATCGGCAATCATAATTCTTGAATTAAAATGTAGATTATCTACATATTTCTTGATGATGGCCCAAGAACAAAATGGAGGACACTTGCTTATGTAATAAGGAGTAGGTTAAAAAGTATATTTTTTTTACTGTTCCTCATCCTTAAATTTAGTTTATATCTTCTGGCTTTCAGGAATAATTATACACAAGCAAACAGGGCTGGCGAGGGTTTAGTTCCTCCTTTCCAACAAACAGATAACTAGCAAGCCTTTTATTATTATCTGTACCCAGAGGATATTTCCTGATATTAAATAAATTAACACTCCCCATGAGCTGCATCTTACTAATTGCTCAGAAAAAAACAGTCCCTTAACTGTTAATGATGTTTTCCAATAGCAAAATGCTGGGCTCGTGCTAGATATATTATTTTTATTCATGTGCACCCAAAGGTGTTGTGATCGTGCTCAACATGCCATACGCAAGGATTTGGGTATTAAATAAATAATGTGTGGCATATTGCTGATGTCCCATGAAAACCTCTGTGAGCCCTGCAGGATCCTCAGTTATCTTGTCCCTGTGGAACATATGAGTTTAGAATGGACAGCACACACCAGATACTGTCACGCTAGTTGGTATGGTCCTTCAGAATACTTAATGAATTATGGATTTCGAGAGCTACCTGTTAAATAATGTCCTGGAAATAATTGGTCCCATGGTGCAGGGCAAGCGTCTGTGTTAGCCTGGGCTCGGCCTTCATTAACTTCACTAACACAACTTTGTCGAGCTCAATTCTTGTAGGAAATGGCCCCGCACAGTTCTTTCTTGTTCTAAAGATCTAAACTCAGCAGCGCCCACAGCAGTTAGACCAAATGCGTGATACCCTAATAGTGCAGACCTGGACTGTAGATGTACATTAAATTCAGAGATTGTCAAGTGCAAATATTGATCATGACAATTTATCACTTTCTGCAAACATCTATAACACAGATCTACACCCTTATTACTTTAAAGTGCTTCACCAATTCCCAGCACTTCTGCAACACAGATTTTTTTAGTGTGGCCCATAAAGAAAGGGCTCTATGAACTGAACTTATTTGCAGGTGTGACTCGTCTGCGTGGTGTGAGAAGGGTGTGAGAATATTAATCGTCTCAGTCTATATTGCCACAGGCAGGCCATAAAAAATCACATGTAATGATGCTGACGGACTGTGACATTTTGCCCTGCAGCCTGTCATCCTATCCTTTGCAGTCTGGAAATTGCTTTGTTGTCATGTTGCTTACCTGTGCATTTCATTTTTCTCTACATTTTGCACTGCAGTTGTTATTTAAATTTATTTAAATGCACCATATATGAGGAGATTGACTTTAAACTGTTTAGGTCTGAATTGCACGTGTTTTTAAGTGTGGAGCAGCGCTGCTCAGGGTTTGCCTAATTTAATTGTCATTTTAATCAACTTTGACCTTCTGTCAACGGCTGAGTCATGAGACCAAATGCGGTGCATCAAACCATGCAACAATTCATTCCAGAGTCAGATGAGTTAAAAGGCAGGAGGCCTGTGTGCTGAATTTCAATTTGGCGCAGTGGGGTCGGCCCCTCATCCAGCCTCTGGGCAGCAATGACAACATGCGAGGAGACGTTGAACATCCCAGGGTCTCAGCACTGCCCCATCGCCGCTGTGTTATTTTACATCCTAATAACACTCATCATATTCTGCATACAGCACGGTGCTAAGGCATGGCACTGTTGTTCATGACAATGCTTTTTATTACTCTTTCTCCCTGAGACATTTTTTTGAATGCCGTGCTGCTGTGGAGTCTACAAAGACTCACATACTGTAAAGACTAATAAATAAAAATCTTGGTGTTTGCCACAGGAGCTGCTTCTCATTGAGCTGTCATGTTTTTTTACTGTAAGAGCCATTGGACAGTGTTGCCATGTTGGGCAGTTTCCCACCTAACTGGCAGATTTGAAATTCTGATTTTTTGGGTTAAAAGGGTTAGAGTGGGCAACAAAAATGGGAAAATGAAGACCCTCCAGTGTAGGACAGCTGAGTGGTGGTGGTGGCAGGGAAGAGGACTCAGAAATGGATGTTGTTCAGAGGCAGAATCTGTTTATTAATGTTTATTATTTCAACAACAACAAAAAAACACATGCAATAAATATATTACAAATATATAGTAAACCTTAATAATCAAACCTCTTCTCTCCACTGAAAACTTGGGCCAGTCTAGCCCTGGACCAAACCATTTATCCCACAGACAAAAAACAATTATCTTCACACAAACATTTCCAACAGTTCTTAATACATCAAATATTAAACTAGCATGTGTTTCAAAAACATTTCAAATACGTACTTACGTTAATTTGCTAATCATTTTACACCGTTATCAGAAATCCCCTCCAACCCAGCACCATTTGGTAAACCCTTACATAGCTGTTCAGAGTGTTTATTCTGGTAAAAGGTGCTAGCTCTGTTACAAACATTTATTATTAGTGACTGCATATCTGGGATATTTTCTGACAGGTTTAAAGGTTAACGTGATGAGAATTAGAAACTAAATTTGTTTAATGGTTTAATTTAATGGTTTCCACGCAAGTTTTTTGTGGATAGTTTGCGGGTGAAAACGTCCTGATCCGGGATAAGATCTACAGTTTGCCCTTTTTTAATATTATTGCACAACTGAATTGAATCCACGTTAGCGTTTCGGTCGTGCACGAAGAAGCCATTTCGACCGCTCTCGTTGTAAAAACGTCCCGCCCGTCGAATGAAAGAGAGAGAGAAAAAAAAAACTCCCACTTTCAACTTTGACCCCGGAGCGGCGGCGTCTGGACCAGCGGCGGCTCCTCCCTCTGCAGAGTCAAGTCGGGTTTCCATTCAAACACATCCCCAACTCCGCGGGATGAGACTCAATTTTGCGCCGTTCCGCCGCTGATCGCCGCGTCGCACGAAGCCGAAAGCAGCTGCGCAGAATCGCCGACGTCTTTTTTTTTTATTTTTACGTGCACGCAAGCGACACCAAGAAGAAGAAAAAGGGGAACATTCTGGCCCTCCGACACTCACAAGCTCCCCCAGCAGACTGCTGCAAACATGGCGAGCGCCTCGTACCACATCTCCAATCTCCTGGAAAAAATGACGTCCAGCGACAAGGACTTCAGGTAAGCCGCGCCGTCGCGGCGATTTTCCGGCCGCGGGCCGCGGCGCAAAGCTCCAGACGCGCCGGGGTGGAGGGGAGTGGTAACGCACGTCAGCCGCGGCGGCAGGCCGCGACGCGGCCGGCGACGAGGCGCTGCTTCCGCGCAATGCACTCCGCCAAGCGACGAACTTCGGGGACGATATAAAGCGGTCGCCTTCGTTAACTCACCGCTACCAAGCTGTCAGCGAAACAACGTGTTCGCGGTTTACCTCAGCATTAGCGACAAGTTAGCATCCCAGTCGGTTAGCATCGTGCTTCTCGTCAGTAACGAACCCCTTTTTCGCCCGTCACGACGCGTTAATGCTATTAGCCTATTATTTTTATTTTTATAGGCATGGTCGATATCTGTATATTTGCCCGTCGCACATCCTTACTACACCCGCGAAGACTTTCCCTCGGTCAGGTATCGTCCGAGTTAGCCCCCGTGGCTAGCCACCGGCTAAAGAGCCGACTAGCTAACAGCTAACTTGTATTGTCGTTTTTAATTTTTTTTTGCTTTCATAGGCGATCGTTTTTTCCCGCGATTACAGCGGGGCGCTCTAACGGTACAGCACATCCTGTCAGATTGCCAGAGACTGTATATATTTTTAAAAAGGTTTTTGGTTTAGGGGTCAGCGGAAGCCACCTGTATCTGTTTCAGGGCTGACATGAACACTCGGTGACGGGCTTTAGTGTTCTGCACCAGTCTCATGGCGAGCCGTCTTTTTTTCTGGTTGAATTTGTATGCAGATACAAGGTGTTTTCTTTTTTTTTTTTTTTTTTTTTTTTACATTGTGTACATTTTAAGGCTGGTGAACACTTTCCTCATCTGTCTTCATGTTGTCATTGCCATGTGACTACACTGCTCAAAAAAATAAATGAAAAACAAAAATAAGACATCCTAGATCTGAATTAATGAAATATTTTTATTAAATACTTTGTTCTTTTTATAGTTGAATGTGCAGTCACCAAAATCACACACACTATTGATGGAAGTAAAAACGATTGACCCATGGAGGTCTTGATTTGGAATCACACTCAAAACTGAAGTGGAAGAACACACTGCAGGCTGAACCAACTTTGTCCTGTGTGTGGCCTCCATGTGCCTGTATGGCCTCCCTACAACTAGTGTTGTGCTGTTCGTGAACGATTCGTTTAAAAGAACAAATCTTATAAGGGAATGTCCTGAACTGAATCAATTCCTCAAGTTGTAAGTTCCTGTCTCAGCTAATTTGAGCTGTCAGCAACGCCGTGCAGGCAGCTGGCGTGCCGCTGGAGGGAGGGAGGAACTGCGTTGCCCACGCCTGGATGAACAAATCACTTGAAGTGAAGTGATTGTCACACGTGATACACAGCAGCACAGTGCACACAGTGAAATTTGTCCTCTGCATTTAACCCATCACCCTGAGTGAGCAGTGGGCAGCCATGACAGGCGCCCGGGGAGCAGTGTGTGGGGACGGTGCTTTGCTCAGTGGCACCTCAGTGGCACCTTGGCAGATCGGGATTCGAACCAGCAACCTTCTGATTATGGGGCCGCTTCCTTAACCATTCTCTAACATACACTCTCTTGAATCTTTGTTGTCTGTTTTAACAGATTTAGTTTCCTGATAAACAAACTTTAAACGTTAGACTGGCAGTAAAGAGAAGAGACTCCCCAGCCTAAGCAGGCACTAGCAGGAGCGATGGGGTGAGAGAGGGGTTCAAGATTCAATATTTTTTTATTTGTCCCATGCATTGTTTTAGCATAACAACATGCAGTGAAATGTATCCTGAACAGTGCTGGGGTGTCACCCCACCAGTCACACGTAAAGATCACTCAAAATGATTTTCGAAAAACATGCACATTTAAATAAACTACATTATACAGACTGTGAAGACCATCATTTTACCATGACTGAAAGGTCATGTGACACATTTCCTGTTCCTTTGGGTCGCAAAAATATCATAGACTCACACTATAACTGGTGCATGTGCACTGGAGCCTCCTCCAATACAAAGAATTGGAGAACCTTTGGGCGAAAAAGTCTGCTGAGGTTCCAGCTCCGCTCAGGAAATTCACCCGGAAACTCCTCGCAGTTCATGGAGAAAACTAATTCCATTTCGTTCCTAAAAATTGAGCCATTTCACAGAATAACACCACAAGAAAAACTTTGCAGCAGCAGACCAAGAAACTTGAGCGATTAGCTACAGACATACAAGCTCTTAAAGGCATTCATTGATAAAAACTATTGTTTTTCTCCTATTTTATATTGTATTTATAAAATGAAATTGTTAGGAACTTGTTAAAACACGTTAGGGACATGCCTGACTTAAACAAGTAATTGAAAAATTTGCATTTTGAAGCAGAGGCGGGCAAACTTTACTCATACATAATAAATGGCTGAAAACACAGTCATTGTATTTTTGCTTTTATTTAATCTTTTAAAGTAGTGTGATATGTGGTTAGTTAAAGTATTATTTACAAAAATAAATAGAAGAAGAATAAGGCTAGTAAAAAGTAGTAAAAAAGTAAGCTAGCTATTATGCAAGCAGATATTTATGTTTAATGAGAACATAAGACACAGACTTCACAGGGTAGTTGCTATGGATTCTGCTAAAGTGCATTGTGCGTAGATGCTAAACAGATGCAGTGACCAGTGTAGCAGTAACAGGTTGCAGGGTCGGGATTAAATGAGCAACAACAGTGAACATTCAGCTTGTCGGGTGTGAGGCGTGATGGCATGTCCTGGTGTTGTGTTCAAATGTGTCTCAGAGAGAATTAACTTTTAAAAGAAACTCTGCTTAATTGCCACCACAACAACTCATGTACAGTAGGACACAGCATGCAAGTGTCCTAGTGTGTAAAACACACAATTTTCGAGGGAACAGTAAATGTTCAGTGTGGATCCTTCACTGAATGTACTTTGGGGGATCACTCACTGAGCCCAATTTGCCAAGTAGACCAGGTAAATAGCACAGCATAGGACAGGACACATCATTATTTATAAAGAAGTTTATTTTTACAATTGTGTTTGTTAAAGGAACACAGACGCCACACAACACAGATCAGGAAGTCACAAGCTCTTCTAAATGATCGGAAGTGAAAGTGAAGTGATTGTCATTGTGATACACAGCAGCAGAGTACACAGTGCACAGAATGAAATTTGTCCAGCATGCCTGGACATCCTCCTAATGAAAGTGAAGTGATTGTCATTGTGAGACACTGCAGCACAGCACACACAACGAAATGAGTCCTCTGCTTTTAACCCATCACCCTCAGTGAGCAGGGGCAGCCTGGGGAGCAGTGTGCTGGGACGAGGCTTTGCTCAGTGGCACCTTGGTGGAACGGGATTCGATAATAATGTGGCGGATGGTCTCCCGATGGATCTCCTACCAGACCTGGACTAAAGCATCTGCCGACTCATGAACAGTCTGTGGTGCAATGTGGCGTTGGTGTCCTAGATGTGCTCAATCAGATTCAGGTCTGAGGAACGGGCTGGCCAGTCCATAGCATCAATTCCTTTGTCTTGAAGGAACTGCTGACACACTCCAGCCATGTCCAGCATGGTCTTGCATTAGGAGGAACCGAGGGCCAACCGCACCAGCATATGGTCTCACAAGGGGTCTGCAGATCTCACCTCAAGATTCAAGATTGGTTTATTGTCAGTAAAAAAGTATAACCAGTGTAGTGTGTATGAAATACTGTTTCACACAGACCCCCCCCCATAGTGCAATTGCAAAATAAAAAAAATATACATACATACACACACACACTTTACTAACTAAAAATACTATACAGACTAGTGCTGCACGATTAATCTAATCACAATCGTAAGCCCTATGTCAGCGATTACATGAACGCAAAAAGCTGCGCTTTAAATGATTAGTACATGGATTGGATCGGCGCCATTTCCGATCCATTCTCTCATTCTCTCAAAGTTTGCGAGCTGACTGAAGTCTCACTTCAGTCGGATGTGACGTGTTTGGTCACATGACTTTATGATTCGGTTCAATGGAGACCTGAGATTCGTGACTCGCATAGACATCTGGGTAGACGGCGCATGACAAGCTGCATTGTACGTCAACGTCGCCGCCATATTGCGATAGGCTCTGCTGTGGCGTGAAGCATATACATGTCTATGGAGAGAAGTGCATAAAAATGCCTCACTCTTGTGCTGCTTGGGGCTGTACAAACTGCTGTACGCTCCAAACCAGATCCCGGGGATTACATTTCATAGGTAAGGCTGGACAATTGTTTTGAATATATTTGGCCATTAGAAAATCCCGTTTAACGCTAGCGAGCTATGCATTCCTGTGTTCAAGTCAGCCTCCAAACAACGTTTTGGCTAAACGTAGGCATTAACTATTTAGACTGTTCTTAGCTGTTTAGTTAACTTTTCTCAAACTTTGAAGGTTTCCTAAAGAAATTCACCTCAGTTTACAAATCTTAACCTTAGCTAAGCTAGCAAAGCTATGCATCCCTGTGTTCAAGTCAGCCTCCAAACAACGTTTTGGTTAAACGTAAGAACTATAATACAGGATTTTATAATGGCCAAATATAATCAAAACAGTTGTTTAGCCTTACCAGGGTTTGTCATTCGACAGTAATGTAAAGAGTTTTTTGTGATTTATTTAATTTTGTAGAATATTGTATTTTGAAAGCACTGGGCATTTCAGGTTGTTATAAGTAGTTTGTATGTTTCACTTTGAAATTAAACATTTCACTATTAGTATGCGACATTTCACTGATATACAAGCAAGTGTCCTTTATCATATCGCACATCGCAATATTGATCTCAATAATTGCAATATGTCTTTTTCCCCAAATCGTGCAGCCCTAATACAGACTATAAAGGGAAAGTACAACTTTTCTGTACAATGAACAAGGAAACTTGTTCGGTACCTAATTGCAGTCAGGCTACCCCTGCTGAGCACATGGAGGGCTTTGCGGCCCCCCCAAAGAAATGCCACGCCCGCACCATTAATGACCCACTGCCAAACCAGTTATGCTGGAGTGTGTTCAGGCAGCAGAACTGCAGACTCTGTGACATCTTTCACATGTGCTCGGTATGTTTTTTTTTTTTTTTTTTTGTCAGTTTGCAAAAAAACAAAAAGTAATGGTATGTTTCTACCACATGCACTGCTCATTTTGAAAAGGAAAAAAAAGAAGAAGACCAAAAAGCAAATATTCTTCCCAGGGCCAGCCGCCGGGTTTGAAAAGTTGTTTGTGTGTCTGTGGCAAATGCACCGCAGCAAAAATTCCTGATATTTGCATGAAAAGATGTCCTCTGTTTGCTTTTTTTGCTCGTGACTGGAAGGAGGAGTATTGGCTTGCATGGTCTCAGGTGTGTTTAGAGACTGAGGGGTAGTTTTAATGAAGGGGAGATGTATTTGTCAGGATGGGGAGAGTAGGGGAGTTTCTCAGAATTGCCTGGCTTCTTAAATGTGTTAAACATTTCATCTTCAGCCTGGTGAAATTGTATTATGATAAGACTGTTTGGCCCTGTGGCTGACTAGTCCTCTGGTGGGTCGCCAGTGAATGTCTGGTGTTCCTCGTACCATCGTAACACGCTGTAACTATGCTCCTCCTTTACATTTTATACCAATGTCCATTACGGCGAGTCACTGGGTTTTGGGAGCAGGCAGAGAAGGTGTGTATAATGCGGTCAGCAAATTTGCTAGATCCATAAATGTGAATGAATGCCAGTAATCTTGAAATGGGAAGCTAAGTGATAGGGCTTCTATGCATGAAATAGTCATGCTTCAAAAAGGCTGCAGATAAATACTGCAGCAACCTGCACATCTAAAGAAATGTGTGTGTGTGTGTGTATATACATGTGTGTATTTTGCTAAGAATGTCATGTTCATGCTTCCAGATTCATGGCTACAAATGATCTGATGTCAGAACTGCAGAAGGACTCAATCAAACTGGATGACGACAGTGAGCGGAAGGTGGTGAAGATGATCCTAAAGCTACTGGAAGATAAGAATGGAGAAGTGCAGAACCTGGCTGTCAAATGGTAAGGGCCCGGTCATGCTCTGTTTGGGCTGGGTGACATTCTTTTAAAAAATAGTTTGAGCTCTCCATGTTGGCTAATGACACAGTGGTACCACATTTTGAGAACCAAAGTCCCGGACGCTTCCTGGTCGGGAACACAACCTTTCAGAATGATAGTTAGGAAACACACAAGCCTAATCATGTTAGGGTTGCATTGAAACTTGTCTGGCATAGGGTCCATCCACACTTCAGGAGTATCTGAGCATCTTTAACCTCATTCAGGGCTCTAGAGTGTGACCAATTTGTATTAGATCTGCTTCATATTCTAAACCAGAGATTGTGAAGGGCGGGGCCCGCCTCTGATTGGCCATGGTCCAGCAACAGGCAGCAGAAAACAGATAATCAGGCCAAGATGATGATAAAGTTCAAGTCCTTAAAACACTTTCACTTTTTATTCACAGTTTAGAATTTCTTTTTATTTAATTTTCACTTATAAGCACCAATACATTTTCAGTAAGTTAGCTTTCTTGTAGATTCGTACTTCAAATAACTTTGTTAACCAGATTTATATTTAATTGTTTACAAGTCAATACGGTGCACGTAAGAAGAAAAAGGTTAGGCGCACCAGTGCAACTGGTGAAAAAAGTTAGTCAAGAACTGTCATTGGAGGAACGTGATGTTACATTTTCACCTTTTGAGGCAGATCAAACTGTATTCTGTGGCAGTAGTTTAGGTGGGGGAAACCTGTGAAATCTTTGACCCTCCATCAAGTAAATGGCCTTGCTGTATCGACATTTCTTCCTGAAGCTGCTCTGCTGATGTGCGAGGTCGATAGCGCGAGTCTGAATGGCTTCGGATTTTCCTCGTTCACCTTCAAAGGTTGCCACTCAGGCCCTATATCCCTCAGATATCCCTCAACCTGTTTATTATCGTGTTATGTTTAGCAGTGCCACAAGTGAATTATCGGGTTGACCTGAATGTTGAACCCACAAATTGTCGAAGCTCATATTTTGGTTGTGTCTGGAAACATTTTGTTCATGCGTTTTTTTTTTATCTTTATGAAAATGTATTTCCGTCTGACTTGAAATAAAAGCAGGTCTGGCATAAGCATGCTCTCAAATGTACAGAAATGGCGATCCAGGAAAAATGAAATAACAGCCAGGTCGATGTTTGCCATATGTGAATATTTCTGCATTTGTGATTCTTATGCCGCTGGCACCTGGCAGCAACAGCAGCGTGCTGATGCATGTTTTTGATTCGCAGCCTGGGGCCGCTGGTCAGCAAGGTGAAGGAGTACCAGGTGGAGACCATCGTGGACACGCTTTGCACCAACATGCTGTCCGACAAAGAGCAGCTGCGAGACATCTCCAGCATCGGCCTGAAGACTGTCATCGGAGAGCTGCCGCCAGCGTCCAGCGGTGAGTGCCAGCTGCTCGCCGTTGCCATGGTGTTTTGTAAATATGCTAATTTGAAATGTCTTGTTGTATTTTATTTTTTTTGTATATAATCAATATGCATTTAGTGTCTAAAGTATATTTAAAATATATAAATAGTTTTATTCTCATGTACGGTTCATATTAGGGCCGGGCGATATGGCAATCTGTAACTCTGAAAGCCCATATCATATCCTAAGCCAATCAGAGATTGTGAATGGCGGGGCCTGCCGCTGGTTCAAAACAGTCAAACAGGGAGAGGCAAGTAGAAGGGACCCGTCAGACAGACAGAGTGGATGTAGCCACGGATTATAGCTTTAATCAGGCCTTAAAAGTTAGAACTGGCCCGACAAGTACAACTTTTTAAATGCCCAAACCTGACATTACATTAAATCTGACCGCATGAAAATTAAATCTGGAATGGTACTTTTATTTATGTTCACCTGGAACTTCTGATTAACTTCTATGATTCTGGAACCACACTGTCTTATGTACTGCATTAATGACCAAAACGTCCAGTAATGTCTGCTATTAAATGAACTTATAAAATAACCATATTGGTACAAGTTGTGTAAAATGTGGTTGTGTGGTTGTATGATGGAACAGATCAGTCACTTTCATGTCACAATTATTTTCCACTACTCTTATTCCAGCTGTGCTGTTACTAGGGGTGCGTATTGGCATGGATCTCATGATACGATACTTTTCACAATATCACAATACATTTTGCAATATTCTACACTTCACTGAAAATCTAAAAACCGAGTTGAAATATGTTTTGTGATTTTCCTCTGCCTGGAATGCCAGGCAGTAATTCAAAGTACCCAGCTTTACAGCGCCATCTACAGGAGTGGAGGTTGTAGTCACACACTGGTTCTCATCTCTGCTGACCTCATGCTCCATAGCTAATTTTGTATACAGAAATATCGATATTTTATGCCCCTGTAACAATACCACCAGCGATATATTGCTGTATCGATATTTTCTAGCACCCCTAGCTCTTACCAAAGTGGTAGTAGCCTAGTGGGTAACACACTCGCCTATAAACCAGAAGACCCAGGTTCAAATCCCACTTACTACCATTGTGTCCCTGAGCAAGACACTTAACCCTATGTTGCTTCGGGGGGGGACTGTCCCTGTAACTACTGATTGTAAGTCGCTCTGGATAAGGACGTCTGATAAATGCTGTAAATGTAAAACAATAAATATTAAACTGCTTAACGGTTAGACGCGTTGAAAAATAGAACATTTTTCTAATGTTAGAGTTCAGTTTGCTGCATTCAACTACACTTGAGTTTTGAAAGGGTTATTAAAAGGATGGCTGGATGGTTTGAAAAAGCTACAACTCGCTACCCAGCAGCACTGCCTTTTACTCTTGGTAGTGCTGATGTAGAATAAGGTGTGTGCTTGATGTTGATGAACGTGATTTGTAGGCTGTGAACACTGGCGCTTGTGGTGAGAATGTAAGAGGAGGGAAGTTGTCTTATTAAAAGTTAATGAGAGCGAGGCGAGGCTGGTGTGGGGTATTTGCTTCATGTTCTCCTGTGTCTCTAATGATGTGTTGCACTCAGTTCTCCTTCTCCTCCCGCCCTGTGGTCTCTCTCTCTTTCTCTCACCCTGTCTCGCCCACCCCCTGAGCTCTCATGTCATGGCAAACACACTCATCCTTTTCTCCCTCACTTACAGCAAGAGGCTTATGAAGTATTTGAGTCCATAAGTGTGTACAACACACTGAGGTTTAGGTCCTACTGATGGTTGCTACTGTGTCTGTGTATGTCTGCAGGCTCAGCCCTGGCAGCAAGTGTGTGCAAGAAGATCACGGGCCGCCTCACAAGTGCCATTGCCAAGCAGGAGGACGTGTCTGTGCAGCTGGAGGCTCTGGACATCATGGCCGACATGCTATGCAGGTATGTGGACTCCGCCCCTATCCTATGTCCAAATCACTTCCTAATGCTCAGATTTTGACATGCTGGGATGCTCTCGCTCTGTGTGTGTCTGTGTGTGTGTGTGTGTGTGTGTGTGTGTGTGTGTGTGTGTGTGAGAAATTAATTGAAGCAGAATTTCAGGCTTTTCTTATTATGTTTATAATATGGGGAAAAGAGTTTTGCATGAAAGGCCATTCTCCCAGTTCATGGCCATTCATATTTCTGACCGCTCTCATGTTGAGGTTTAAGGTCTTTACAGAACAGTTTTTTTTTTTTTTCCCTGAGTAGGCTTCTGTGCTCACCTTGTGTCTGAAGGTAGTAAGTCCTGTTCCAGATTTGTACAGAATACACATGTTTTGTTCAGCATACCATATCTGTAACAAGCTGCAGCATGTACAACTTGTAAAGAATGTAGCCTGGTGCACTTGCAAAATGTTCGTTTTAATACATTTAATGGAAATTGACCTAGTATCACTCAAAAACCTGTTGACATGAAAGTTCATCAGATTTTTGCAATACTAACGCATAACAAAGGACGTGTTTGTTAATGTCGCGTTAGAGTAAACCAAGACAAGACTTAATAGCCTCTTGTTTAATCTCGTTATTATATTGCGGATAACCTTGTTTTAATTATGAATTTAATAAAAATAAATAATAATAAAAAGGTCTGTGGTGTCTGTTCTACTAGGTACTTGTGCTATATTGACTGGGTTAAATAGGGTTACATTTAGTAAACAAAAAAAATACTAAAATACATTTTTCATTGACTACAACTAAACTTAATTATTCATGTATATTTCTGACTAAAATATGACTAAAATGCTCAGACTTTTAGTTGACTGAAACTTGACTAGACTAAAATGAGTCTGGACATGACTAAATGACAGCTTGACTCAAAGACTAGACTACAATTCAGACAGGCCGCCAGAAACAACTATACATTCGAGCACCCCCAGTGTGTATAAGGTGTATTTAGAGTGTAAATAGAGAATGGAGGTGGATGCTGTACTACGCAGGTTAACTAAAGGTTTGTGTGATTAGGCTACCAATTGACAAATAACCGTTTAGCTATATGAACATAATTTTGGGTTTTTAGAAATGTACACCAAAAAAAAAAAAAAAAAAAAGACCATAAACGAGATCATAAAGAGATCAGAATTCTGTAGAAATTCTGTCTTGTGGTTTACACTCTCAGCTAAACATTGAATGTTTCAGTAAACCTTTACTTTCAGTGCGCACATTTTATAAGTGGTTTCAGATGAGCGGGCACAGGGTGGTGAAATGAAGTTTTTCCTGTTCTGCAGGCAAGGAGGTCTGCTGGTGAACTTTCACCCATCCATCCTGAGCTGCTTGCTGCCACAGCTGACCAGCCCCCGCCTGGCGGTGAGGAAGAGGACCATCATTGCGCTTGGCCACCTGGTGATGAGCTGCGGGAACCTGGTCTTCGTGGACCTGATTGAGCACCTGCTGTCGGAGCTCTCCCGCAATGACTCCATGTCTACCACCCGCACCTACATCCAGTGCATCGCCGCCATCAGCCGACAGGCTGGGCATCGGATCGGTGAGCACCCATGTCCCATGTTCAGCACACAGCTTTCTGTCCAACTCAACCCACTGGAATTGTGAAAAATGCTGACAAGGTGGGCGTGGCTTTCTGACACCACTCCAAAGTGTTAGACTTTAAATAATTTAATCGTTTTATTCAAATCATAGATCGTGTTTTGAGCCATGTGCAAAATGTAAATTTCTGTAGACATCAAGATTCATTTTTAATTTTAATTTCATTACATCCAAAAAAAAAAACAGTGCAGCTTCTGGTAATTTGGTTGCCCTTTTGCCCGGTGGCTTCTCAGGTGAATTAGAAGCACACCTCTGAGGATAATCATCATCCTAATCTTGTTTGCCTTCTTCACACGGATGTTCCTGTGGCAACCTCATTTATCCAGAACGCAGGGGTTCGTCAGTTCAGGGGCTGGATGGAGGGGTGTCTGATGCTCCACAGCCCACCTCATTGCCTGTCAGTTTGCACGAGCCGGGAGTGCTTTCCATTTTCAATGCAATTTAGCTTTCAAATTGGGGTCGCAGAGGTTCATGTGAAATCTTGATTACGATGAGGCGGTGTTGCAGCCCAGCCTGATGCGACGTCTCCATTGTACCCCTTCCCCCTTCTCAATTTTGTTCATCTACATTATAGCTGGGTCACCATAGGTGGGTAGTTTTTTTTTTTTTTTTTAACCAAGTGATTTCACTTTGGAGAACTTTTCCCTGCAACTTATTGAAAATGCAGTAACCTTCATTGTATAATTAATTTTTTTAATTATTGTTAAATATTAGTATACATAACTCATTTTGAATGAAGTTGTGTACACTAAAACTAATTTAAGCCTAATCTTGGTGCCCTCTTTGAATTTGATCTCATGGCATCCTCTGAAACTGCTCTGAAAACCTCAACACGAAAAGAGGATCGGCAGGGAAGTCTCTACCTGCGTCGTAATTACCTCTCACTTCATCCGGTCTGCGATGAAGTGCGGAGTCGCCGAGGTGCAGCTCGGCCAATTACAGCGTTCGTTCTGATGCTGCTGTAAGACAGCAGCGATTACGATGTGTTTGATTTCCCGGGGAGGGCTGCACTCCCCAGCTCTCCCTCTCTGTTCTTCCCTTCAGTGTTTTAGTTAAGTAGTTTTGTGTGTCCGTGTGCATCACACTAGGTGTTGCGAGGAGAAACCTGTTTAATCTCCACCTTCTCAGCATTTGCTCTGAGCTTCAAACTGAGACAAAACTTCTTTTGTACGTCTTGACCGATTAGACCATTTTAACTTTTTAATTTGCTGCTTTTGTTGAATGTTTTGTGTGTGTGTGTGTGTGTGTGTGTGTGTGCACAGGAGAGTACCTGGAGAAGATTATCCCCCTGGTGGTGAAGTTCTGCAGTGTTGATGATGATGAGTTGAGAGAGTACTGCATCCAGGCCTTTGAATCGTTTGTCAGAAGGTGGGTTTCTGGACTCCACTTTATGAATTTTTTTTTTTTTTTTTTTTTTTAGAGCCCAAAATTGCTATATATGTGACTGAAGACGCTGTCCTTCCTGAAACCACTTGGGTGCTGTGTTGGTCATAAAAGTGAAGTGATTGTCACATGTGATACACAGCAGCACAGCACACGATGCACACAGTGAAATTTGTCCTCTGCATTTAACCCATCACCCTGAGTGAGCAGTGGGCAGCCATGACAGGCACCCGGGGAGCAGTGTGTGGGGACGGTGCTTTTCTCAGTGGCACCTTGGCGGATCGGGATTCGAACCGGCAACCTTCTGATTACGGGGCCGCTTCCTTAACCGCTAGGCCACCACTGCCCCCATGGTCATGGGGTGTTCTGGGACAGAACTCAATTATACAGTCAAAGTTTAGAGTAAATAAGAAAGTAGTGTTCACCTATAATGCATTCTTTAATCTTTTCATCTGTTATTTGTGCATTTAATCAACTTATTCTTTCTAAACTACGAAAGGGACAAAAAATCTTAAGAAATGTCAGTCAGAATATTGTGGGCAGCTATGGTGTGAGATTAGTGGGAGGGCGTGTGACTGAGATGAGATGAACACACACACAGAAATCGTGATTCAGCCTCCTCTACATATGACTGGCTTGTATGTTCTCCAAAATGACCATTGACCATTGTGATGCATAGTGAAAGGTGTGTACCATAATGGACACAAAATAAGTCTGAAACAGTGGCGACAGAAAAAAATACTAGTAGATGGTACGAGATTGTCATTTTGTTTAAAAAAAAAAAAAATCTACCCTTTGATGTATTTTTATAAAAAAAGTCTAATAAATCTAAATCATTTAGTACAAGGGTTCTCAGCTCATAATATGTATTGTTGTGAACATCTCTGATTCAGGTGTCCAAAAGAAGTCTACCCCCATGTGCCCACAGTCATCGGTATTTGCCTGAAATATCTGACCTATGACCCCAACTACAACTATGATGACGAAGATGAGGACGAGAATGCCATGGATGCAGATGGAGCTGATGAAGATTACCAAGGTGTGACATTGCACTTCACCTTATCCTCTCCCAAACCATGAGGAAAGTGTGTGTATCTCATAAGCCGTCCTCTCCAGCACTGGTGCCATATGTATGCATCGGGTTTTTTATGGATTGCGACATTAAAAGATTAGTGTCTGTCTGCTGGGTGACTTTTTGAAGAGGTCTGAAGCTTTTAGAATTGGTGGGCAGATCGGCTTGGGAACTCTAAAGGCTTCATTGCGCTCGCGTGACCTTTTGTGCTCGTTACAGGAAGTGACGACGAGTACAGCGACGACGATGACATGAGTTGGAAGGTGCGCCGTGCGGCAGCCAAGTGTTTAGATGCGGTGGTGAGCACGCGGCACGAGATGCTGCCCGAGTTTTACCGCACAGTGTCGCCGGCGCTCATTGCCCGCTTTAAGGAGCGCGAGGAGAACGTGAAGGCAGATGTGTTCCACGCTTACCTCTCGCTACTGAAGCAGACGCGCCCCGCCCAGAGTTGGCTGTGTGACCCTGATGCCATGGAGCAGGGAGAGACCCCGCTGACCATGCTGCAGAGTCAGGTATGCCCCAGAATGCTAACGCGGAGCCGTGGTCTTTTCTGCACGTTTCGGTAACCGCGGCTTCACTTTGACGCGAGTTTGCGTGCGTTCTGCAGGTGCCTATGGTCGTAAAAGCTCTGCACAAGCAGTTGAAGGAGAAGAGTGTGAAAACGCGCCAGTGCTGCTTCAACATGCTGACCGAGCTAGTCAACGTGCTGCCTGGGGCACTAACGCAGCACGTCCCGGTGCTCATCCCAGGTACAAACACCCAGCTTCACTTCTTTATCCTGCAGAGACCGGTGCACCCCTTTCCCTTCCTGTTCAATTGCTCAGAGCAGGCCCGGTCCAGTTCTTGTCTAAACATTATAGGGGCCAATATCGGGTAATTGGGTCATTTTCAAACACTGAAAAATATTTGCCTCATGTCAGTTCTCAATCTACTTTTACAGTGTGCATATGCACAACAGGTTTCGCATTAAAGCAGTGCTCAAGGCCCCTTAGTGGTTAAGCGCTCTTTTTTTTTATAAATGAATATATAAAAATGAGGTAAGATTTCAGTTCACATTGGCAAGATTCAAATATTTATATTTTAGTAAAATCTTTTATCCGAGTCTGAAAAATTTGGGTGAAGAAACAAAGTACACTGCAATTCACAACGTGAACGAGCAAACTTGATCTGGCTGCTATATAAGTGGGGAAAAGTGGTATTGCAGTGATTTCTACGAAATAAAACTGGAAACTGATCTGTAGACAATAATGATCTGTAGATAATAATGAATTCCCCAAAGAGAATCAGGTGATAAAATGAAATAAAAGCCTGAATTGCACATTTGGCTCGGTCCACTGCAATTTGCGGTTGTCTTTTAGTCTTGGCCGGTTTTCAGTTCTGAGTGTCTTTGTTCTCTTCCACAGGAATCATATTTTCTCTCAACGACAAGTCCAGCTCCTCCAACCTGAAGATCGATGCACTGTCCTGCCTCTATGTAATTCTGTGCAACCACCAGCCCCAAGTCTTCCACCCCCATGTGCAGGCCCTGGTGCCCCCCGTGGTGGCCTGTGTTGGGGACCCCTTCTACAAAATCACCTCCGAGGCCCTCCTGGTCACTCAGCAGCTGGTGAAGGTCATCCGGCCTCTGGACCAGGGTGATTCATTTGACGCGTCGCCATACATCAACGACCTCTTCTGCTGTACCATAAAGCGGCTTAAAGCTGCAGACATCGACCAGGAGGTGAAGGAGCGTGCCATCTCCTGCATGGGCCAGATAATCTGTAATTTAGGTGACAGCCTCGGCCCGGACTTGCCGGGGACGCTGCAGATCTTTTTGGAGCGGCTGAAGAACGAGATCACGCGACTGACCACGGTGAAGGCTCTGACCCTGATCGCCGGCTCGCCGCTGAAAATCGACCTCCGGCCCATTCTGGGCGAGGCCGTGCCCATCTTGGCCTCGTTCCTGCGCAAGAACCAGCGCGCGCTCAAGCTCAGCACGCTCGCCGCGCTTGATATTCTCGTGCAGAGCTACAGTGACAGCGTCACGCCGGCAATGATCGACGCCGTGCTGGCGGAGCTGCCGCTGCTCATTAGCGAAAGCGACATGCACGTGTCTCAGATGGCCATCAGTTTCTTGACCACCCTGGCGCGGGTCCACCCGGACTCCCTATCTAAAATCAGCGGCTCCATCCTGTCCGAGCTCATCACCCTCGTCCGCTCGCCCCTCCTACAGGGCGGCGCCCTCAGCGCCATGCTGGATTTCTTCCAGGCCCTGGTTGCCACAGGGACGGCCAGTCTAGGCTACATGGACCTCCTACGGATGCTGACGGGACCAGTCTACGCCCAGAGTGCCGCCCTCACGCACAAACAGTCATACTACTCCATCGCTAAATGCGTGGCGGCCCTGACCCGCGCCTGCCCCAAAGAGGGTCCCGCGGTAGTGGGTCAGTTCATCCAGGATGTGAAGAACTCTCGGTCCACCGACCTGATCCGCCTCTTGGCTCTGCTGTCGTTGGGGGAGGTCGGCCACCACATGGACCTGAGCGGCCAGCCCGAACTGAAGACGGTCATCCTCGACGCGTTCTCGTCCGCCAGCGAGGAGGTCAAGTCCGCCGCGTCGTACGCGCTGGGCAGCATTAGCGTGGGCAACCTGCCCGAGTACCTGCCCTTCGTGCTGCAGGAGATCTCGGGGCAGCCCAAGAGGCAGTACCTGCTGCTGCACTCGCTGAAGGAGATCATCAGCTCGGCGTCTGTGGCCGGGCTGAAGCCGTACGTGGAGAGCGTGTGGACGCTGCTGCTTAAACACTGCGAGTGCACCGAGGAGGGCACGCGGAATGTGGTGGCCGAGTGTCTCGGCAAGCTGACGCTGATAGACCCCGAGACGTTGCTGCCGCGCCTTAAAGGCTATCTGTTGTCAGGTAGGTGTCATGCAGTGGGTGGTAGTAGCCTAGTGGGTAACACACTCGCCTATGAACCAGAAGACCCAGGTTCAAATCTCACTTACTACCATTGTGTCCCCAGCAAGACACTTAACCCTAAATTGCTCCAATGGGGACTGTCCCTGTAACTACTGATTGTAAGTCACTCTGGATAAGGGTGTCTGATAAATGCTGTAAATGTAAATGTTTCACATAGCGATCACCACTAAAGGCTGTGTGTTATTTAAGTGGTCAAATGTGGTATTGCAGGTGATGTGCCAGATGTTGCAGTTTGGAATGGAATCGGTAGCTTGCTTCGGAAGGAAAGAAATTAGATATAGAAATGATTTATTGTCTTGTCAGCAACCCTGAGCAGACATGGTTGGTTGACTGGAGACAGTCGGTTTCAAGAGACTGGAGCGTTGGTGACCCCCCTGGGGTGTTGGGGAGGCAGGCACTTCGTATCTCAACGTACACTCATGCTACAGTTTTTAATACACGTAGTACAGTTAATAGCAAACCAACTTTGCACAATTAGATAGTTTACAAAAAAAAATCAAGCCAAACGTTAACAGCCCTGAAGATTTTTACATTTGTAAATATGAATAATTTGGTTTTGTTTTTCCTCACTTTTGCAGGCTCCTCCTACGCCAGAAGCTCCGTAGTGACTGCAGTCAAGTTCACCATTTCAGACCATCCGCAGACCATAGACCCTTTACTCAAGAACTGTATAGGTGGGTAAAATACCCTTGTTCTTGGCCTGGTCTTTCATGGATTTCACCTTTGTGATAAAAAATCTTTTTGTTATATTTGCTTTTAAAGGTGATTTCTTAAAAACATTGGAAGATCCCGACCTCAACGTCCGAAGGGTAGCCTTGGTAACGTTCAACTCTGCTGCGCACAACAAGCCCTCACTGATCCGAGACCTGCTGGACACCGTGCTCCCACACCTTTACAACGAGACCAAAGTGCGCAAGGAGCTCATCAGAGAGGTAGTGAGAACATTCTGCATATATTCCTATTATTTCCCATTATTTAGCTTAGTTATATTGAACTTTTTTGCTTACCACTCCTAGGTGGAGATGGGTCCATTTAAACACACGGTGGATGACGGCCTAGATATCAGGAAGGCAGCGTTTGAGTGCATGTACACCCTGCTGGACAGCTGTTTGGACCGGTTGGACATCTTTGAGTTCCTCAACCACGTAGAGGACGGACTGAAGGATCATTACGACATTAAGGTGGGGGACTGAGGTCATGTTTTGGATGAGCTCATCCGAGTACGGTGGGAAATGTGACTATAGTAACAGTCATGTTTGTGTGGTCTCTCTAGATGTTGACTTTCCTGATGCTGGCCAGACTCTCCACTCTGTGTCCCAGTGCTGTGCTGCAGAGGCTGGATCGACTGGTGGAGCCACTCAGAGCCACCTGCACCACTAAGGTACCTTCATTCACCTCCCAGCACCACACGCATGACCATGATATGCACACGGTTGCCTGTGTTTGGGTACTGATGATTTTAATAAGAAAATTTATTGGCCTTCTGTCTCTGAATAAGGTGGTAATACTTACTTACTTATTCCCAGGTGAAAGCTAATTCGGTAAAACAGGAGTTTGAGAAGCAGGACGAGCTGAAGCGGTCCGCCATGCGGGCAGTGGTGGCCCTGCTGACCATCCCCGAGGCGGAAAAGTCCCCCCTGATGAGTGAGTTCCAGTCCCAGATCAGCTCCAACCCTGAGCTGGCCGCCATCTTTGACAGCATCCAGAGGGACTCGTCCACCGCCAACATGGAGTCCATGGACACCAGCTAAATGAAAAGACGAACATAAACCAAAACGACAAACAATAACACGCTCTTCATTATCGTTCCCAAGAATAAGCCGCATTACAAGAAAAGGAAGAAGAAAATACATGGAGGACCCTTTTATTGTTCATGCATTGAACTGAATCAGCAGATAACTGGAGGAACACAGACCAAGCAAGTTAGAGGGAATGAAGAAATATATATAAGTATATATATATGAAAAAAATAGAAATTAATTCTCTCAATCTTTATCAGATTGTTCTTTTTCCCTATGAACATTTCCCCCCCCCCCCTTCATTCCATTTGTTTCTTTCTCACGATTCCAGAAGCCCATGTTCAGGTGGGACGTAGCCAAGCACTTGAGCTGTGACCTTTGCTAAGGGGTGGGTGACGAGAGGAGGAATATCAGCCTTTCCATGATACACTGAGAATCTCTGTGACTCCCAAAGAGAGGGATGTGTGTTAACACAGTATGAATTAATCTAATTACTTTAGGACCGCTTTTGGTTGCCATGTTTCCTATCGGACCAGTCTTTGTTTTTGTATGGTTTTGAATGTTACTTTTTTTTTCCCCCTCTAGTTTTCTCGCTTATTGGTTTAAGAAGGTTGGTGGGTTCCCCATAGCGAGCTCAAGAGGAATAAATCTGGGTTAGATATGTTATATTACAGTGTGATGTATGGGGTGGCTGTGTGAGTGTAGTACTTTTCTTCTTAATTCTTTACACTCAACTCCTGACCACCGGACAACCATGTGTTGAACATGTGTAATATGACGTGTGAGCATATAGCGGGTTTCCTAGTGAGTGTAAAGGCCTCTTTAGAGCCTGGTTGCACATGTGAAATAAGGGGTAGTGTTAAGTGAATAGGTGCTCACGCCTGGTCTGCACTAGCGTCAGTGCGAATCTAGGGATTGGTCCTGCCGACCTGGTTAAACGAATGCAGTGACCACTTTGCTTCCCTCATTCCACCGTTTTTCTCTATGAAATTCCTCCCCACTCATCTGTCTTTTTGTTCTTCTACTCCCTTTATCATTCAAAAACTGACCACTTCAAATAAGAACTTGATGGTTTGAGGACTTCCAGAAAAGGACCACCTCTCACTCTTGAGGGCACTCGTGTTCCTGTAATGAGGAGAAGCAGTGGAGGCCACCAGATCATCACAGTGTGGGAAATGCACTGTTCATGGTGTGGGTGCGCGCGCGCGCGTGTGTGTGTGTGTGTGTGTGTGTGTGTGTGTGTGTGTGTTAAAATTTAAAAGCTGGGTTTTGATGCTGTGCGGGGGGGGATTTTGCTCCACCTGTGAGAAATGCTGAAATAAAAAGGTCCATTTCTGCCTGCTCTCAGCTCCTCCTTCATAGCCTGGCACCTGTCAGAACATGTTTGCATTTCCTCTGAATGCACCAATCAGATGCGAGGTCAAGGGTGACCACAAGTCCTCGAGTGTACGTTTTTTAAAATTTTTTTTTTTTATTATATATAATGTGATAGAACTACCATTAATTGCTATATCTGTGTACTATGCATTTAACCATCATCTTAGGTGAGCAGTGGGCAGCCATGAAAAGCACGCCCAGGTTTTGGGAAGGAAAAAAAAAAAAAAACTACAACAGATTAAAAGTAGTTAAAAATCAAAAAATGATGAGGCAAATTTATTTCTTATTTAGCCCAAAATGATTTTACAGTCAAATGAGTGTAATGACAAAGTTGGTATTAAAATAGTCGCTGGATGGTTGATTGGAGAAAAGTACTGGACGGTGCAGAGTAGTTTTCCAACCAGTCCAATGCCATGGTCCACAGTGTATATCTATTTGAAGATCCGTCTACCTTCAGTAGTTATGGTGTGAAAGTGAAGTGATTGTCGAAATGTGGGCCGCTCCCTTAACCGCTAGGCTCGGAGAGACAAATCAAATACAGATGGCTGGGTCAACAATGCAACAATACACAAACACATTGAAATTCTTAACAATGAAAATGACTGCAAGAAACTTTCCTTGACCATTTAATGAACCTGGAGGAAACCCACACCAACATGGGGGTTCAAACTCACAACCTTGGAGGTGTTCAGCCAGGTCGCTGCAGGCCGTGCGGCCCCTAATTTCCACCCATTTCATAATAAAGTTCCATCTTAAGTTCAGCATCCTTCAGCATAACAAGCCTTGCTGATCACATTTCGACTGAATTGAAAAAAAAATCTACAAAACTACGTGCCCATTTTTAAATGCAGGGAGCCTGTCCTTTCGCTTGCGGAACGAACAGTGCAGCCCTGTCCCCGTGTGTGAGTCCGAGTGCAAGCTAATGATTGTCTTAACCGGAATGCGTGTGTCGGCGGGGTTTCCATCGTGGGAGAGCGCAGCGGGGGACTCGCCCCCCCCGGCCCCCTCTGAGGCCGGATTAATGAGTGCTGACACGAGGGGTTTGCTGCTCACCGAAAACCTGCGTCCGCGGCGCATGGTAGCTTGTGGGCTTCGGAAGCCTTATTCTCCACGATGGAGGCTTATTAAAATGTTGTGGGATTTTCTGCTTGGTTGCTGGTCACCGTATCACACACACGCACACAGAGAGTGTATTTTAAAAGAATTGCCAGCGTAGATCATTAATCAGGCTCCTAACATGGTGGCCACCACGTCGCTCCCTTCCGCTTAATGTGCAAGTGTTCAGTTTCTCATTAACTGTCTCGACAAACAAAGAAGCGGTTCAGTCCGGCAGGCCTCCAGGCAGCGACCGCGCTGGCCAATGGGACGCGGGAAAGGTGGGATTTGGGGGCGCGGGTGTGCTCTCTCGGTGTGAACCCGGTCTGGGCCCTTCAGTGGGTGCAGCCCGGGCCCTGGTCATGTCCGCGCTCGGCACGAAGGTAAGTCTGGATCCTTTTCCCGCGTCCGAGCTCCATCTCAAACGCTTTGTGACTTCGACTGAAATGAGACTTTGGGGGTCACCCAGGGCATTTCTGCGGCGTCTCCGTGGCAACCTCATTTGAATCCGATTCAACTTGCCTCAGCCTTTTTTCCTGTAAATCTGCCGTCTCCCCCTCTCTCTCTAAAGTTTATTTCATGCTGGATTGCCGAAGATGAATTGTTAATCAAGTGTACAAGGGAGCTGATTTAAAAAAACCAAAAAAAAAAAAACCTGAGAAATATATTTTCTTTACAGATCGCCCATTAAAATGTAAATGGCTTTTTCACTCTGGGGAGAAAAAAAAGAAGCTTTAAACCGTTTCTGATTTGGATGAAAGGGGGAACGTCAGGAGGAGAGAGGGTGAAATTTCCACCCCCCCTTTAATTAACGTCAGCATTTAAACGGCTGCCAGGTTTATAAAGTCTATTTTAAGTTCCTTCTTCTTTCGACGCAGCGGCAATTCTGGTGAGCACCTGACAGGACAGACATGACTGGGAGCGAATGGTGAGCGAACTTCAGCTCTAGCCCCTCTTTCTCCATTTGTGATTATAATCAGTTTTGGGGAGGTCATTTTTTTGCAATTGTCAGGCCACACCCTCTCAATTGTCTGCAGCCATTTAGGAAAGATATACTGGGTTTGATTATTGATTATTTTATTCAAAAACAGTAATAATGGGTGGTGAGTAGCCTAGTGGGTAACACACTCGCCTATGAACCAGAAGACCCAGGTTCAAACCCCTCTTACTACCATTGTGTCCCTGAGCAAGAATCTTAACCTAAGGGGGGGACTGTCCCTGTAACTACTGACTGTAAGTCCCTCTGGATAAGGACGTCTGGTAAATGCTTTAAATTTAAATGGAATTGTCACCGACTTATTCCACTGAGAAGGAGATGAACGGAACATGACGTTAAGGGGGTTATATGCAGTTTCTTGATATGGGACACTTTACCACCAGGCCACCTGAACTCCACACAACGACTCGGGGGAGGAGAGGCCAGCCACCCAGCCGAGACGTTTCCCCGGTCCCCTCCTACTGCTCAGAGCCCACCTGCCCCAGGCCCCAGGTACAGATGCCGAATTGTCCTTCGTCCCCAAAATCAAAAAAAATTTAAGGCACGACTGACTTCAGGTTGAGTCTTTCCTGCGGCTCCTGTGCAGGACGTGTTCCGTCGCGTGGCGAGTGTGTGCCAGGAAGATGAGGGCGAGGAAGAGGAGGTCCTGAGCTTGAAGAGCCTTCCCTGTGCCAGGAAACCCACGACCAACCGCCACAAGGCCAGAAAGCCTCAGCGGTACCACAGCAGACAGATGACGACTCTCGAGAGCTCCGCCCTGAAACTCCCGCCCATCACAGAACCAAAGGAAGGCCACAGGTTTGGTGCAGTAAACAACCAGCGTTCCTTCAGCTCGAGCGTAATAGAATACGTTTAAAGTTTTAGTTTCTTTTTCTTCTGCACAATTATCATGTTACTCAAGATGGTCTTTATATCTTTTATGTGGCTGAGGAAAGCGTAAATGTGTGTGCAGGTGCGGCCTGATGGTGAGAGGCTCTGGTTGTGTGAAGGCCTGCAGGCTTCCTCCCATGGCAAGCGGCAGGAGCAAGTCGACGCTCCCCGAACGACCACCATGTCGGGCAGGCCGGAGGTAAAGCTCAGCGGAACTTCGGAATTTCTTCCAGAGCAGGGCCACGCGGTGGCGCAGTGGGTAGCACAGGCCTCGGGTGTGAACCAGGTCTGGAGTGTCATGCAGCATGAACAAAGCAGTAAAAGTAGAATAATATTTTAAGAAGACGCATCAGTTTCACCGTTGCAGGATTTGATATTCTAATTGCAGGATTCTAATTTACAATTGCTAATTTAAATCTGCATGTTGCTGGGTGGAAATGTTTAGTAGGATATAATAGAAAAAGCCATTTATTGTTAGCATTAGCAGTGCGTTTCAGTTGCTGCTCTATTAACATTCAGGAAACGTTTTTCTGAGGCCGCAGCACTTTTTTTGTATCTCCTGGTCCAGGCAGAGCGCTTCCTCGCAGAGGGGAGGTTGTTCATTAATTCCTCAAATGATGAATTTTGAAAAAGAGCCGGGGTCGATACCGGGGCCTGCAGATGCCAGTGGAGTAATTTTCTGCTTATTAATGATTTAAAGGCTGGCTAGTCTCGCTGGAACAGAATGGCGAGGGCTTTTTCTCCTTTTGCATTTGTCTGGAAGTGAGGTTAAGTGGCAAGGATGGACTGTCTGGTATCAGCTGAGCTTCAGAGGTGCTAATGAAGCCCTGAGCCCTGGGAGCGCGTTGTTAGTCATGGTTCCTTGCAAAGTGCAACGGAAAAAGACGTTCATTAAAGAGACCTCTCGTGTTTCTTTTTTTTTTTTCGATTCACGACGTTGTTTTGGTGTTAGCCAAAATGGAATCAGAACAGCTTTCTTTTGCCACATTTCCCAAATGTCATCAAAAGATTTTTCTATTAGCCGGGCTGACTGAGATGATGGTGCAATAGTCACACTTCAAGCTTGGACCAAAATATCCATTAAAATGACATGTATTTGACTGGATGATTTGTTTGGATGGTTTGTTCAGTCAAGGAAACAAAACCAACTAGGAGTCCGTCAGTTCTTAAAGTTTCTGAGTTCATGGAATAGGTGACCAACGCATTACAGTGTTGTCCCGGGTTTAACCCCCGCCCTCTTTCGTAATCGGAAGGTTGTGGGTTCAAATCCTGAACTGCCAAGGTTCCCATGGTGTGCTCAGTGTGCAAAACTGAAAGCATCAATAGATTCACTTTGAATGGGGTGGTGTCTTGAATTGGAAGAACTGTGGGTCCATCACTTTGCATTGCTTATGGCAGAAAGTAAAACGTATTTACAGTATTGAGCAAGCAGCAGGCTTTATTTTATGATACTGATTTCTAATTGAGGGTTTAGCAGCAATATTTGGTTGCTAAAATGCATTGCATCATTTTAGACAGCCCTAGTATATACATTTCATAAAAAGACACAACTGTGGAAATCTTGTGTCTCTGCAGACCTGACAAAGAAGCCCCAGCTTCTGCTCCATCTAACATTGTAGCCAGCCCGACCCAGACTGACCCCTCCAGTGAAACCAACCATGCCTCTCTGGCGTGTGGCAGGAAAGCAGACCTCCACGCCCTGACCTCCAACATGGCCCTGGTGTCAGCCAGCGCCGGCCACAGCCACCTGCTACAGAGGGTGTACATCATCATACCCACACACCCTCCACAAAGAACAGCAGACAAAGGCAAGGTGCTGCCCAGACTGGTACACATTGTAAAAAAATGTAAAAACGTGTAAAAACATGATATGCTGAATGTGTAGTAACCAATAAGGTGGGAGACAAGCTACTGTGGCTGCTGCAATGCAGAGACGCACGGGACGGTCAAAATACGTCAGGTGTTCACACATACATCCTGTCCCTATTGCCAAATGAATTAGGAACAAATGGTTTTACTGACATAAGTTGTTACAGCTGTTTGCAATTTTTTAAGGGTCCCCTGACACGAGTATTTTTTTGTTTTTATATCGGTCTTGTTGGTAACCTGATACTGTATCAGAAGTCCCTGTCCGAACTTCATTCTTTGTGCAGATCTTTGAGGCAGTCACACTATGAGATATCCGCAGGACGCGGCGTTTCAGCGTCTGTAGCTTTAAATGCTAATCAGGAGGAGAGCGGCCTATAGAATTTGAGGGGGCATCCGTGAAAATGACATCATCAACACCATTCACCAACCACAGTGTTTGGCACAGACAGGACGTCGCTTCTAACCACTGCAGGACCATAGACAGGCTAGAGGAACTCGTAGCAATGTTAAATAATCAGGGGACCTTAAAAATCAATGTGTGCAACGAGTGGCATTTTTGTAAGAATTGGGTATTATCACATAGTACAGTAGAGCACAATTTTTTTTCATTATATTATTGTGCGGTCTTCTATGGCAGGGATGGACAACACAATATTTTACTTCATCTGGTCTTTCATCTGGTCTCCACCTATGATGTATCTTCTACCAAGATGAATTTTAATGTGGCTGGAGGTAATCTTTAAAGGCTGAATACACAGGATATTGGACATAAATGTATTGTTGTATTATTTACAGCTGTCCCACGTGGGCCAGTGAGGCGCAGATGGCCCACGTTTCGCAGGGGAGCGCTGGAGTGTGTGTGGGAGGAGGGTTGCGTGCCCCCTTCGCCTCTGCCCAATCTGATGGAGCCCATCTCCGGGTTCAGGGAACAGTTGCAACGGCAGCTCCTGTGCCCCACTCTCCCTTACCGCGGTGACCCCAAAGATGCCTCTCACCCAGATGCTGTCCCGGCCGCGCACAAGAGCTCCGTCACCATCTGACTGCAGGGATGGGGTAGAGCGGCCCAAAATAACCATGACCTGCCGCTCTCTTTCAGCCAGACATCCACGCATGCCGCCTGATGACCTGCTGAAGCCGACTGGCGCGTACAGATCAATACTAGAGCTGACCTGGACAACCTGTCCACATCTGGACAGAGCGGGGGGTTATTGTAGACAAAGTTGGCCCTATAGGAGAATCCTTTCTTCAGTTTGACTAACTGCAGAGCACCGCAACTGAACTCTCTCTGATTGTGTTAGCCTGCCCCCTGTTGGTAATTCTTAATAGGGCCCATACAGCTTCCTGAGGCGTAGCACATGCAGAGCCACCTTTCAATATCCGGAACTGCACCAATAATTAGACGAGTCGGTATTCCACACGTACATCACATGTACATACCGACGATTTCATTGTTGTTGTACTTAATATTCTGTTTAGGCTGTAAACAGATCACCATTTTTTTTTTTTTTTTTACACTGTTCCTGTGTGTAAAAGACAACGGCTCAACGGCCAGCTGCTTACTGGGTGTTCTTTCTTCTGAGAAAATAAAAAGTCTTGAATGGGAGCTTGTTGTCTTTCATTCCAAATAAATATGAACGAATGAACTGCAGCCGACCATGACAGTGGCGTGGTGAACAACAGCAGGCAGGATATTACACGCTGATCTGTTCCGATACTCTTGCGCTCTCACATGGCCTGAAACAACAGTGTCACAACCGATGAGCATAAATGTCTGTGTGTTTTGTGCAGTTTTAGGGCCGTCTGAGGGGAAACTCATTTTTCTGCTCTGATTATCCGGTCGGCCACTCTCTGCCCATGGCGTTCGCCCACGGCGTGTTACAAACGCTTGCCGCACGTTCTTGATGGAATGGCGGGTTGACAGGGCACCTACTGCAGCCCAGTCCACAATGTACAGCACCATGCCATAACGTGAAGCCCAGTGTTTCCTTACAGCAGGCTAAGTCAGGAGTGGAGAATGTAAGGACGCTATGTACCAGACAGGAGGTCACACTGCACATGCGACTGCCGTAGGTAGTGCATATAAGGCCAAAGCATTCTCACCTACAAAAAACTGGGTTCCTACAGTGCAATAGACTGGGTTTTACAGTTTGATTCGAAAGCAGGCAAACATTTGGGGAGATGCACAGCTCAGCTTGTACCACAAGATGGCAACAGTTGATTTATACAGGGTCTATCGGGTAGAAAGCAGAAACTGCAACATAAGCACAGGAGCAAAACTCTTTACGTGCCACAGGGGTGTCTTTACATATGTTTTAAAAATGCATGGGCTGTTGCACATCATGTTCCTATGCTCCTGAGCTACTGCAATATATGTTCCCGCAAGCAGTCAGAGCCCTGAACTCACTGCCATCACCCAGAGACTGTTACAGCCTCAAGCACCTTTTGACATGTTGACTTGTTTAATGTACAGAATGTTCTTTTATTGTTTTTATAGGTTTTTAAATAGTGCATGGCAGTTTAATTCCACTGCTTTTTTCCCCTTTAAATGACAAGCTGCTTGTTTAATTTGATTAACCACTACCAAATATATTAAATCTATCTCAGACTGGTGTTTCTAAATGCGGCGATATCACTTCGCGCTGACTGCAGCTGCTTACTGCATGGAAAATGGGGCTAATAGTAGAAAGTGCAGCAAATTAATTTCCTACTCTCTCTCTCTCCCTCTCTCTCTCTCTCTGTGAGCCCACCAGCTCAGGTTTCACACATCATTGGCACACTAGACACTAGACACTAAACACGGACTGGACACTACCCAAAATAATGTCACAACCCGTCCACTATGCAAGGAATTGGAACAAAAAAAAAAGCTCTCTGTGATAGTGTTAACTCAGCAAGCGGAACAATTACAGATAATTACAGATAAACATCAGTAGAATTGCCCCACCTTCACATACCTGGAGTAGTTAAAGGTGCAAAGGAAACCATCTAATACACTGTTCTGTGAATAATTTACTTTTTCCTAATGCTTCACTGGTGTATTGCATCATTTACCTAATATAACCAGGGTATACCAGGTATAAATAAAAGAAATGGGAAAGCCTCACCTTAAGTGTTTGGAAATAAAGAAAGTGAAACTGTCCTGAGGATAAAATTCCGGGATGCTCTTTGTGTCTCATTCTTTTATCGGGGCTCTCAGGTTTCATCCAGGAGTCCAGGAGTTAGGAGTTACATCTGTCATGGATGATGGAGCAATACTATTTTCTATATAACCTGTCCATTCAAGTTATATTTGTCCATTTGTTTGCATTAGCCATGACTTCTAGGTTGAATGTGCATGTGTCACACTGCCAACTAATTTCATTCTGGACCTTTGGGACAGATATCGCATCACTATGCGCCTGAGACAGCTGATCAGCCAGTGGTCGGTCTGAGCGCTGCACCCCGAAGGCCACAGGCCTGGCGTGGTTACCACTCTTTGGTAAGTGGTTAGTCCCAGAGGGTTGCTGCTGAAACGGATCCAGTTAAAGTGTCTTCATCTGTCACGTGCTGAAAGCCGAGGTCCAGACCTGCTAACATGATGAACGTGAGCGAGGAGACTTCTAGGCCTCAACTGCAGGCAGCATTGTTGAGAGATGGAGGACATGATGGATGAGTTTGGAATGGGTTGCATTACATTAGATTGGGTTACGTTTTTAAAGATGACAACAGTATGTTCAGTAAAAACATACAACTTTGTGTTATAGTTATCACATGCAACACAGGCGGGATGATGTATGACCCTTGGCTTGGCTTGTGTCTGCATACCAGCCACAGCTGTGATGTCACAATATGGCACAGGCTCTGTTTTACTTCTTAAGTATTAGACACAGTAGCAGAGCTATAATCAGAGACATGACTCAGCACTCTGGCTGTATGATCCAACCCTAGCAGCAGAGCCTAAGTCCATTACCCTAATCGGGACGACCACGTGGGGTCAACTTGTGCATTACACACAGGCTGGTGTGGTCCATATGCACATGGAGACATGGACACATACAATACTCTGCAAAGGTTTTATTCAGCACTGACACTGATTGAAGGTTTTTCATCTTCCTAACAATAAAAATTATTAGCGGGTAACACACTCGCCTATGAACCAGAAGACCCAGGTTCAAATCCCACTTACTACCATTGTGTCCCTGAGCAAGACACTTAACCCTAAATTGCTCCAGGGGGGGACTGTCCCTGTAACTACTGATTGTAAGTCCCTCTGGATAAGGGCGTCTGATAAATGCCGTAAATGTAGACGTGGAAATAATGTAAACTAATGAATGATCTCTTTCTGCACACACATCATGTCATTGCTTCATGAAAATAAGAAAACTCGAATCAATATTTGATCGATGTTTAACATAGGTGTATTTTCTCGCTGGTTTATATTGTATTGTTTGTGCAGCATGGAAACATACAATAATGTTCATACATGTTATTACAGGCACATGTATGCATATGTAGATCTGTTTTGTACCTCCCTGTGACCTTAAATAAGAGAATCGCTAATATTAACTCTGATTGCATTGCTTTTGTGTTTAACCAACTTTAGTTGTTTTGAAAAATTTCTAGCTTGACCAGCACTTTCATCTGATAAAATTCTCAACTTGGTAAATGGAATGCAGTGCAATGACCATACCAAAATACCACCAATCTCACTCCATTACTGGTCATCTGCTTGGTTGACCCCTCATGAAGTCCACTGGACACCTGGTATTTTGGCAGTGTAGTTCTAGCCCTACAGGTGTTAATGGTGACATGTTCCTTTTTAGACCCTGATATATAATCCCCATCAGGGCCTTAAAGGGTGGAGCAGTGGTTGTGGAAAAAGAGTGGACCTTCGTGGTTGTTCAGACACAACAAATGTCCTGGATGAAAGTACAGTGGTTTTGTGAAGTACAAAGTTCTTGTAACTAATGCAATCAAATAACAGAGGAGGGTAACATCTACAATCAATACCAAGCAAGACCTCCTCCTGGACATTGGACAAAGCACCTTGTTTTGCTCTATGAGTGGTCCAGGGTGAGCGGGTTCATTTGGACCCTTCCTCCAGGGTCCTGCATTTGGAGCGCCCATCATTCCAACCTTTCATAATAGTCTTGCCAAGGCAGCACAAGTCTGAAGCCCTCGCAGTGTTCGCCCGCTGGCAGATGCCAAACGTCACTCTATAACAGGCTGATCCCAAGCGGCTTCCGCGAGGTCCACAGGGTCGGTGGGCACGCTGACCACGCTATTTATTCAGACAGTCGAGTTTAAGAGCCGCACCTCATTTCCACTGAATGAAATTAGCCTTGCGGAGATGAAAATGCCCCTCTTGAATAACAGCATGTGGCATTTTGATTTGATTGAGGTGTTTAGGCTGCAGACTTGACCAGAACCACATGACCTGGGCTAAGTCTGCCATGCACTATGGCATACGTCAGCTTCACATTCTCAGCAGGTTATTAAAGTGCCATTTTTATAAATGTATTTATTCTGTCACATATTTATGGATGTTAATAAATTGGTAAAATGGTAAAGTGTAAATGTGAAAATTAAGAAAAAATATCATGCATCTTGTTGGTAAACATTAGAATATTATATATTATCTATCCACTCGCCTATGAACCAAAAAAACACAAAGTCCCACGTTCAAACACCACTTACTAGCATTATGTCCCTGAGCAAGACACTTAACCCTGAGTGTCTCCAGGGGGACTGTCCCTGTCACTACTGACTGTTATAATATGTTAACTGCTATAATATTAGGTGACATATTACATCATTTGTTTTTTAAGTTTAGCCAGTGTTCACTTTTTTCAGTGCTAGTGCTGTCAATGTTAACACTTATGACTGATTTGGAAATGTCTTTATTTATTTATTATCCGGAAAAGCGCATTTAGGTTGGCAATAAGCCCACTAGGGGATGTCTAGTCAGTCTTTTCATTTGCATTAAATACATTTCAACATTTCAGATGAATGAATTAACATATTTGTGTTTGAACAATGAACTCTGAGAGATCTGAAAAGACAAAGGAGTTAAATCAGTCAGCCAATCAACTGATGAAATCATTCTGTGTGGCACATGAATGACGGTGAAAGTGACTGTCATTGTGAAACACTGCAGCACAGCACACGGTGACACAACAAAATGTGTCCTCTGCTTTTAACCATCACCCTTGGTGAGCAGTGGGCAGCCATGACAGGCGCCCGGGGAGCAGTGTGTGGGGACGGTGCTTTTCCCCAGTGGTGCTGGGGACACTGCACTGAAAAAAGTGAACACTAAACTTCAGTAGTCTGTCACACCTAATATTTTAACATGACCGTAATGTAAATAAACCTGCCGTAACCTGCTTATTTACGTCAATGCTAAAATATTAAGTGTGACAGATTACTTCAATTTTTTTAAGATTAGCCAGAGTTCACTTTTTACAGTGCGTGCTTATGCCATCTGGGTACGCTAAAGCCCCATTTCCGCTCTGAGATGCGGTGTATCTGCTGTGCTTTCTCTGTAACCCTCCTCTTACAATAACAGGGGGACAAAAATCAATCGAAAAGAGAAGCCAATAGTTTCTAAAGGATACAAATCCTTCCTTTTCTTGACAACTACATTTCTTAATTAATCTGTTTAATAGTTTAATTTTGGTGGGCTTTCGGTTTATCTGTGGATGTGCGTGGCTTATGTTTGTGTATGTTATATCCTTTCAAATCAATAAAAATACATTTGAAAGGCCAGGCTGTGTACAGTTATTAGCCAGTAAATAACACCAAAACACTGTATTTTACACTGTAAGTGTGACATGGTATGAAACCGATCCAGTCAGAAACTGCAGTCAGAGTATCAAATCTACTCCGTTTAACAATGTAAAATGGATCCAGTACTGAACACTTCTGTCAAGTGTTGAGAAGTGCTGAGGAGTACTGAGAAGCTGCCACGGTCCTCACAGTGTCACTGCTCCTCCCCTGGGAGCAAGAGCAGCGGTGATGCTAACAGGATTATCCTTACAGCCTCCAGATGAAGCCACATTAAAGATGGGGTTAGAGAACGAGACGAATGCTGATCTCTCCGTTACCGTGAAGGGCCTGAGGGTTCATCGGGGGCGATGCGAGGAGCTTTTCTTAACCTGTGGACTTTCAAAAGTGTCTAGTTCTTGGTTCTCATTATTTATGCATTGAGCCAAAAATATATTTTTATAGCGGAACAAAGCATGACAACAAAGAAACCATTTTTTATAATCTTTATGTATGTGTTTCATTGCACATTTTTGTCATATTTCAATAAATGTCCTGTTGCCCACTGTATTTCTACTGTAAAATAAGTCGCCACGCCTTTAGACAGTAGTACAGCACCTCTCACTCACACGTGCTATTCTCAGGATTCAGTATGAGGAGAATGGGCTTTGTGTTGATTCACCTGTAGTGGTGAGAAACCCCCCTCCCCACACACACACACACACACACACACACACACATACACACACACATCTCCTGCAGAAGCAAGATAATCCTGTTTAAAGAGTGTGTCAGACCCAGAATAAAGGAGTTGGGGGCATCGGGGACAGCTGGAGGGGGTAGCCATGCTGTGCCGAGAACTGGCTGCCAAAAATAAAATGATTTGTTTCTGGGGGTCAAGTCTGACAGCTTGCCGCTCCAAGAAAGAAAGGCGTGTCGACGAAAAGGGCAGGTGAAAAAAAAATAGATCTTCTTCTTGAAATTTGCATCAGCCATTTGCCCTTTGCTATTTAAATAGACAGAAGTGGGCCGAGAGAATATTCTGGGAAGTGAGGTGCTAGTGTTACAGGGCGGGGCCACACACTTGTGTTGACGGGGAGGTCAGAATGCAACGGCCTTGTGCTTTCCCAGATGATCACAATAATCCATGAAACACAAGATTCGTCAGAAAGCTGCCACCGTGACCTTTGACCCTGGTCAAGTGGGATTTGTCCTCCCTGTCAATCATCTGTCCACCGTTTTGTGACCTGTATCCTACAACAATAGCACACATCCAGGGTTGTACAAAACACAAATTAGCCGTGGCTGAATGCCAGCATAACTTTTTGCGTATCAGCATCAACACGCAATTTATTATTTACTGGCATCCACATCAGCATGTGAGTGTGTGCAGCAAGTTAAATTTCTTATATTGCTGCAGAAGCATTATAATTGCATTAAAAAAAAGCATATTCTAAATAATGTTGCATGTACAACACACATTATTACACACATTTTGGTTATCCATAGCAACACAAAACATGTAAGGCTAATGAAACATGGGCGGAATCATGTAATTTTATTCATCGTTAAAAAAATTTAATCTGTGCTGGTACTGGTGTCATTTGCTGAGCTCCTGTTCCATCCTTACGACAGCAGATCACAGCTGCCATGACGTCTGAACACAGTTTAATACACACACACACACACACACACACACACACACACACACACACACACACACACACACACAATAAGAGTGTAGCAGCAGATCCAGTTGAGCAAGAGAAGACTGGAAGACACTAAAGAGTCCTGTGCCATATGTCTGGCAACGTGATGCCGGCCGTTTCCAGGCAACACAGAAGCAGGGGAATCATTGAGGGGAGCAGGAGCGACAGATACAGAAACAGGGGGAGGGAGAGACATTGAGAGAGGAAGCGGGAGAGAGACGCGTTACTCTGGATTACTCTTGTGATCGTCTGTAGGCTGCGATTGGAGATCTGCCAGTAACTGAAACGGCCGAAGGGATACCCTGGACCTTCAACACCTCACACTTTGCGATTAGCCCACTCCAAGTAGGTGTATAATTTATTAACCATGCTCACAGGATATCCAGAACTTGTCGGGAGTGAGGTTTTGTCATGACGTCAACATGGTGCATAAGGAGCGTGCAACCAAAATGAAAACATCTAGAAAAGACCCTGTGATGGGAGCTCACATAATTGGAGCTACTGGCCTTGGTGAGCGCCCATCTGTGGATAAAGACATATACACACACATGCACGCTTGCGGGACACCCCGGGCCATGTTTGCACAGATGGACACAGATGGCCGGGTGGTAGAATGGTGCTGAGATCAGAAACGTGTCGCCTGATACCGCAGCCTGTGCTAAAGCACAGAGGGAGCTCGTCTAAAGAGTAAAATCCAGACGATGATGAATGGTTCCATACTCCTGCTGTTCTTTTGAGTTCTCCTTCTTCTTCTTTTTATTGGGCTGAGGGATGGGGCTGCTTAATTATTAATGACATTGAGGAGAATGTGGGATCCCTCTAAAGTGGCTTACTGGAGAGAGACGTGCGAGGCATAATGGGGACTCGTTACTGTCACAACTCGAAACAAGTGTGGCGCTGAGAAGAAGGTCAAGCCCACAGACCGTTCCAGACCGATACACCAAAGCAGAGCGAGAGAAGTCGGTATGAGACTGGTAGGAGTCAGGGGAAGTGTGACAAGAACCTCCTGTTCATAGAAATGTGCGAGGGAAGGAAAATAGAAAAGAGTCACGTAACCGGGCGAGAGACGGAAAGTAGGCCGGGAGAAATGAAGGAAGGAAATGTGCAAGACTGCCGGAGGCTTGGCAGAAACAACGTTTCACTCTTCATCCGTGTTTGTCACCGAACCCCGGGTAACAGCACAGCTGGACCACTTTTATAAGGGACTTTCGCTGCACCTCTGTCCATTGTGTTTCGGGGCTACATTTTCCCGGGGAAGTGTGGCCAAGTCGGTGTGTGTGTGTGCATATATATATATAGTAGCTCCATATATACAGTCCAGCAAGGCTGTGGTCATCCTATCAGCTGCTCCTGACTATACGAAGGACCAGGCTAAAGACTCGTGGAGACAGAGCTTGTGGGGTTGCAGTTGGCAGCTGTGGGACAACCTTCTCTGGCATGTTCAGCTCCCACTCATCTCATCTCTTAATAAGTACTGGTTGGTTTTATGAGGACTGTTGTATTCTTTCGTAGCTCTTAGTTTTATGTACGCTATACCTTGTACAGCTCCATGGTCAACTGGTAGAACTTGATAAGGCGTGGATGCTACTGGCAGAGCATTTACATCTTCTGGATTTACAGAAATAAAGTTATCTGATGACTTTCTAGTTATCTGTGTCTTGGTGAGTTGAAAGTAACTACCTACCCATATTTCTAGTATGTGTAGCACAGCAACCATCTCTTCCTTGTTCTCAAGTCAACGTGGACTTTCTGGACATTTAAACCATACAACAAGGCAAGAATTGCTGAACAAAAATTGCAACAAATATTTGATGGACAATAAAAAATATTGACTGATGTTTTAAAGATTCCGAGCAGTAATTAACATTTACAACCTCTGAAAAAAAGAATTATTTCCCCAGATATCACTGCAATAATCATGGCGGTGTGATTTAGTTTGGTTTTTATCAGAAAGCTGCACCTTTGAGTGAAAGGGGTGCTGTGATCAATCAGGATAGCCAGATGGTCTGAATTGCAAAACCAGAGATTATATCTCAAAGGCTGCTGAAGAGCATCATGGGATAGCTGTATTGATTTACGCTCAATCAGAGGGTCTGGGACAGTCAGGCTGATTAGGCCTGACCACACAGGGGCTAATTATTCCACGGCTTGCAGCAGTCCATGCTGAAGCTCATACACATCATGTCCGTGTTGCTTTTTACACACCGAAGCTCATGCACAACATATCCATGTTGCATTTTACACGCCAAAGCTCATGCACAATACGTCCATGTTGCATTTTACACGCCAAAGCTTATGCACAATACGTCCACGCTGCATTTTACACGCCAAAGCTCATGCACAATACGTCCACGCTGCATTTTACACTCCAAAGCTCATGCACAACACGTCCATGTTGCATTTTACACGCCAAAGCTTATGCACAATACGTCCACGCTGCATTTTACACGCCAAAGCTCATGCACAATACGTCCATGTTGCATTTTACACTCCAAAGCTCATGCACAACACGTCCATGTTGCATTTTACACGCCAAAGCTTATGCACAATACGTCCACGCTGCATTTTACAAGCCAAAGCTCATGCACAATACGTCCATGTTGCATTTTACACTCCAAAGCTCATGCACAACACGTCCACGCTGCATTGTACATGCCAAAGCTCATGCACAATACGTCCATGTTGCATTTTACACTCCAAAGCTCATGCACAACACGTCCATGTTGCATTTTACGCGCCGAAGCTCATGCACAGCACGTCCACGCTGCAGTTTACACGCCAAAGCTCATGCACAACATGTCAATGTTGCATTTTACACGCCGAAGCTCATGCACAACACGTCCATGTTGCATTTTACACGCTAAAGCTCATACACAACACGTCCATGTTGCGTTTTACACACCAAAGCTCATACACAACACGTCAATGTTGCATTTTACACTCTGAAGCTCATACACAACACGTCCATGTTTCATTTTACATGCTGAATCTCATACACAACATGAATTTCTACACGCTCACCCATTAAAGGGACACAAATGACTAATGTCTCCGGGTCCCCATTTCTGTCCAAGTTGAATGGGGCTTCATGAAAGGAATTTCTCCTGAACTGGTCAGGTTGTGAAAGTTCTATCAAGTGTAGCTAGAAGAAAAGCAGAACGAGGCAGCTCTCTTCTATGGATCTGTAAATAAAGCGTCAGCAACAACTGGCTTATCCACACAAGCTAGAGCTCGTCTTCTGATTACGAACCTGCAATTCAGCTCAAACATGCAGAAGAATTTAGCGTCTATCCGACAGGCCCTAGTTCATTACATTAACTCATCAAGGTACGACAACCCTGCTGATCCTTGTCTAAGTTGATTCACCACCATCTTTCAAACTGCAGCTTCAGGGTTTTACCAGCAAAGAGTGAAAACTTCCGTCGAGTGAGTGAGCGGGGTGGATCTTTTTCTCTTTCTATTAATAATGCAGGATACATGCGGATATATAGCCTCGGGAATGACTCAGGCCAGTTATAGATAACATATTACATCGCTTTCAAGATTCTGGCTGGCTGAATATGACCGACATTCTGACATTCTATTAAATGCTGTTGGGGGACAATGAACGTCCTCCTGCTGTCTGCAAATGCCTGCCGAGGGTGAGGGGGATGTAGAGAGTTTTCCTTTCTCCTGCACGATGACACATACCGGCTTTCACAGCAGAGAAAAGTCACCCAGGAACTTGCGGTGACGCAGGTGGAGGGGCTCTCTCGCCATGTGGAGGTTGGGTCTCGCATGTGATTGAAAAGCTGACATGGAGCAGAAGACATCTGTCTGAGGTACGATGCGTACGATCGGCACGCTACATATCAAGGGGTCAGTTGCATAGCTTTCTCACAGCTTTAAGACCATCATACATTTAAGACAGGTTTCACGTACAAAATCAACGCACTTGACCTATTTTTTATGTGCAGTGTTAAATCCATTGCACCTCTGATTTTAACGTTGACCCAAACCCTTTCTGGAGGTCGCTTACCATCATCAAAGAGAGTCATGCTGGGCTTGTGCGGGGCCTGTGTTTTCTGGAGACTTTTAGCAGCAGGGGAACGTTCTTTCGATACAAAAAGTCTCTTCTGGCACAGTGTATGATGGGTTTCATGTTGTTATTAACCAGTTAAAGCCAACCATTAAATGCTTCATTCTCAAGCCAGAACCCATTAAACGTACCCGTACGGACTACGGTAAAATAAAAGTTTCTAATAATAAACAAAAGTTATGCAGCGATAAATTCCAAGGTGGTTGTAAATCATTAAGTTGGCCTGACTTTTTATTCTTATTAGATTCTTTTTACACATGATAGAAAGGTCAAATACCAAAGATCACCTGAGAATTTTGTGCCCAAAAAAATCACAAATGTTTAACGTAAGTTGCTTTAAATTCAGAATGACATTTAAGACCTAAATGAAAGCTACTTTTGAACTTTTTTTACCCCTGGAGTAACAGCTATTACTTATTTTCTTTTAGACTTTATTGAAGTCGCAGTAATTTAATAAACAATGTAGATATGTAATAAATTTCTAATAGCAATATAAATGCAAAAGGTAACAATACAAATGCCTGGGTTGCACTGTAAGTCCTGAGTCAGCATAGCATACAGCATACAGATGCTAAATCAATGTACACATTGTGCAATACTCAGCAAGATCTCAGTGCACGCCCTAGCCAGCAGAATCATAACTCAGAGAGCGTATGTTTGTGTGTTTGTTGGGAGGATTAAAAGTATAGCGAACGCAGCCGTGTGACAGGACGAGAGCCAGAGCCACTGCAGACCCCCGATCAAAGCTCCTTCCACAGGATACATACTCAGGCCTCGCTCGTAACCCTATATTTCTATATATGTGCTGTGATGCATAGGCAAAGAAAGAAAATGCATGTTCAGCTCTTTGTTTAGTCTCAATAACATTACATTTGCTTAAATATTACTTCTTATTTTTACTATAGTGTAATTTGTCATTTTGTTTACATACATACATTATGGGGCAGATATTAGACAGAAACTTTGAACATTTTTCCAAAAATTGCTGGGAAGGATGCAGTGAATTCTGCTGTGATGAAGGGGTGTTTTTTTTTTGTTCTTTTTTATGAAACTTTTACATATACGTTCACATCCACCCAGTTGCACTTACGATGCATGTTGTTATGTTATACCTCAACAACCAGTCACTTTCATAAAAAAAAAAAAAGTTTTTTTAGCTGAGGGTAAAAACTGTACACTGTACTGTACATGATTATTGTATCACTAGTGTACAAATTCATGATGACAAGAATTTTATTCGCTCTGAAGCAAATGCAACCCAAACCTCCAATGGTTCTAACAAGCCGTCTTAACCTCGCCATGAAATTTTGTCAAATTGCTGTTTATGAATGGAAGAAAACACACGGTGCACTCCGCATTACCCAGAATCCCGCCCTGTCCCGGCTGTGTGCTGGAGCGTCTCCCTGCACTAGTACAATTCCTGGTTTCTCCTGCGTCAGCAGTGTGTGCGAGAGTGAGTGATGGCGAGAGGACGTCCTGCTGCTTTACGTTTTACCGCTGATGGGCCTGCTGTGGTGTGGGTGGGTTTTTTCCCTCCTTACACTCATTCCGATTGCTTGGTCCGGTCTGTTTTTCGGCCGGTTGTGTAGGATTTTTCACATTGTGTAGGATTTAAACATAATCCTCCAACAGTACAGTGAGATCAAATTGACATTTATGAATTATTAAATTACCAAGGAGCAAGTATAATCCCTACAACTCATGTTACTAGAACATTAACTGTTGTGTGGTTCCCCAAGGAGCTAAGGTGCACTGTACCGAGAGCCACTGAAGTTAGACAATGTTCTTTTCCTGAATGCCTGATGTACTCAAAGCCCAGTGGACATTTTATTCAGGACAGATGTGGCTCAGGACGTTCAGGGTTGGAAAAGTTAATATGCAGAGCGTGAGGAGGGCAGTGCAAGAAAAACAACAGCAGCAGCTGGGGCCATTTTTATTTTCATTTTGCTAAAGGCCGGTTGTGAAGTGTGTACAGACAGTCCAGCACATGTTCCCCTGGACCCCTGGTGTAGGAGACACGAAGCACTGACCTGCTCGAACTCACCCCCAAGGAGCGAGCGAGATAAAGAGACAACAAGGAGACAGAGGAGCAATTTCGCTGCTACAACCTTTTGGAATTTGAGATACTCGATTAACCGCAGATAGAGGAGAAGAAGTAAACAGAAGAGGAAACTCGGGAAATAAGAGGTCAGCCAACCGCTTAAAGGACAACAAAGTAGAGTTTGAAGTCCAGAAGATGGATGAACGGAGACGTGCATTGCAGGAGTCCTTGATTGTGCACCAGGGAGAGACCGAAGGAGTGTGAGTGTGTGTGTGTGTGTGTGTGTGTGAGGTGAATCACCGACACCAGCCGTAAATAGTAAGCACTGACGATGTGGGCTTTGGTGAGTTTTCCAGCTTTTCCATGAACGCCCACTAGATGGATTCCAAAATAAACTGGGCTAAAATTGGGCCGAGTGGGAGCGTTCCTGACGGCACCAAGGACAAAAATGTGCTGCGGTGCCTGCGCCGTCACACTGCAGCCTTATTTGTGTGTGAACAGGAACTGCTGCTATACATGCAGTGGGATGGAAGAGACAGAAAAAAAAGCCAAACTGCTCGAAGTACATAACTCCCCACGTGTTCAATCATCGTTTTGATGCCTTCAGTGAGAATCTACCGACGTAAATGGTCATGAAAATAAAGAAAACACATCGAATGAGAAGGTGTGTCCAAACTTTTGGCCTGTACTGTAAATGCCGAAGGCATTAGTGTGGGTGTTGCCGCAGTAACGGGATTTGCCAACAGGTGGTATGTCCTGCTGCAGGTGTTTCAGCTCCCCGAGAAACACATCTAGCTCTGTCTCAGAAGGGGAATATTAACTGCTCTCTCTGTGTGTGTGTGTGTGTGTGTGTGTGTGTGTGTGTATTTTTTTTGTCTTCCTCCAATACATATAGAGACACGTGGCCTTTAAGCTCACTGTTGACGACGAGGTGTGTACTTGCATGTGTGTCCTCACGAATGAGCATATATGAGTCAATGGTTATGCAACCACCCACCATTTTGTTAATTCACCCATCAGTCATCCCTGTGTGTCAAGCATGTCAAGAGGTTCGATATAAGGCAGGGCCCCAGCAGGCAGATTGGTAATCATGCCGACTATTGACAGGCCGGCAATAATAACTAGGCCGGAATGAGCACGCAACACACGCTGTCCCTGCGGATCATTAGAGACGTGGAAACGAAGCTTTGTCAGGCTTCGTCGCGTGTGTTGTACGCGGAGAGTCCATACATCCTGCAATCTGCCAGCTACGCGGATGCCCCTTTAACCCCGCCGCCCGATTACAGACCGCGGGGATTCAATTACAAAGTCACCACCGACACATTCCCACCGGTTTCCAGTGTTAACAACGCTCATTAAAGAGTGTTTTTGTGTATGTGTGTACACGCCCGCTGGGGAGAAAATGACAAGAACAGTCTATTTGTTTTTTTAAAAAAAAAAAAAATCCACAGCAGCCATTCCATCCGCATCATACATGGATACACACATAATGGAACATCATGAGCTACAACAGCTGCTGTGGAATTAATCATTTGCTTTGTGTGATGAGTGAGTGTGATGAGTGTCACGGGTCTCCATGTCACCTGACCCATTTGAATGCTTTTTTGACGTCACGTAAAGATTATTCATACTTCTCCACTGACCGCCATTTTTGGTGTAACTGATGCTCACTGAGGCGCAATAAGATTTTGCCTATTTTATAGCTAGAACTATGTACTGTATTTTTGTCATTTTAAGCTGATAATGGATCAGAGGTGCAAGAGGTGGAGGTGCCATCGCCTCCATGGAGGATTGGCTGTGGTCATGTGGTCTTTCATGTCAGGGGATGACTTTAATAATCATCACCTGATTCTAAACCAATCATCACATGCTGGTTTCGTATGTGATTTTCATGTCAAAAGGTTGGGACAAACCAAGAACCAAGTTTCTTCATCTTAATGATGTCAGGATCTTCGGTCTTTAGAGTCCTTTAGAGTCACGAAATGACTTACAACGTGCTTTCATGCACAAAAACACATAAGAACTGAAACATGCTGTTCTAAGTAAAGCCGTCAGGTTGAATGGCACAGTATAGCTCTATCCACAAAGCTCAAGCTGGTCCTCATAACACATTTTATCTGCATGGCTGCATCTACATACTGTACTTTTTGCACATTTACAAACGAAAAGGTAGTGCATTCTACCTGTGTGTGGATACGTTATGGGCGTTAAGGGTCCACGGAGATAAAACGTGTGCGAGGGAGCTCAGAGACCGGAAGAGCCACTGTGATTATTCTGTGCACGAAGCCTTTGACTTGGACTGAGCGCTCATTTATCTTTTCTTCTGCCCGACTGGATATGTTGCCATGCAGGGAAGAAGCTCCCCAAAGCCACATTAATGTCTAAGGATCGCCGTTTTAACTCTGAAGCTGTTGCTTGGTCCATAGTCATTCCACCGTATTCAACTTTTCACGAACTGTCTAGGCCCAGTATGCATTTATTAGGTTCTGGATTTCGAAGAGCGTTTGACGGTACCCCAAACTAGAGGTGCGGGTTGAGTTAATGGCATGCGAATGAACGGACATCTAAGTCCTTTTTACACTTTATTCACCTGATTTCTCGACATGCTTATTTATGAACTAGTTATCACAGTTTCTGTTGCAATATTCTCATGTTTTCATTTTCAACTTTTTCATGTTTCAACTTCTCATTCCGAAGTGGAGTGGACAGTGTGGCTGTGCTCCAGCGGCGTAATTGCCGTCCACGAAAGCACAGCGTCCATAGCGTGAGCGATCTTGCCTCTCCGAGTCATTTCTCTAAAGGCCGCGTCTCCCCTGAGAGACAAGGGCCTTATGAATGATGGACGGCCGCATGCTGAGCTGGGACGTCCCTTATGGACCATTTACTCCCTTGACTACACTAGAGGCTCTGACCTCTGTTGCCCTGCAGAGAAGGCTGAGTCCGACCTGACACCTGCGCCGGCGGTGCGGCCGCTACGCCGCGGCTCCGTTCACAAGCCTTGGCCGAGAAACTCCCGACTCGGGTCGCCGCGTGCTACTCGACACGGCCGCTTAACCAGAGCGGCGGAGGGGGGAGGCGACCGCCTCTATCAGCACCACGATTCCTAACATAGCACCTGCCGAGGCTTCTGGGTATCTGCGGTGACAAATGCCGCGACAGCAGTCCCAGCGCGTCCCGGTGGCTGCTGCTTCACACGCGCTGCCCCTAAAGATGATACGCTTTAAGGGGAGATGCTTTTAACACTGCACTTTGGTTACAGCAGCTACCCGCGGCGCTGGTGGCGGTGTGGTGGCAGTCCAAATATACACTGCGTGCAGTCTGCACGTTTGCTCGCCCACTTTGTTCAAACAAAGGCGTGTAGACCCTCACCCGTGCAGGTCTTCTCAGGAGACCCATAAAACTCGAGGTGGCCGCGTTTTTTTTTTTTTTGCTTTTGTGCTGTGGGCAAATTACGGCTGCTAATTTGTAGGGTTCGATCACAGGTCAGCTTTAGTTCCTGCTTTGCACTGGTATTTAAAGAAAAACACCGTCCAAGTATTACTGGTTTGAAGAAAATGCAAACGTGTTTTTGAAGGCACAAATGCATAATCAAGCATTTTCATTCGGCTCAAAGTACTACTGATTCTATCATTTATTTGTCATTAAATCAAAAGGTGGCTATACAGTCAAACCAACTCATGCACGCGCATGCTAGTCGCTTGGTCATTTTGATTTGGCCATTTTATATTCGTGCAGAGAGACGCATCTGATGATATATCTTAGTGGAAAACTGATTAGTGAATCTGTGTTAAATACAAGGTTTAATTAAACTAAGTTAAAAAAATATTCTAATCTGCTCTGCCTAAAGGATATAGTTTGATATGTTTTGTGCTCATGACTATTTCGTTAATGGATGACAGAGAAAATGAATGAGATTCTATTGTTTGGCGCTCCAAGAGTGACATTCGGAGTCCTTTCATGCGATAGGATTCGAGCCATAACACCTCATGCCACTTTTACTTTTAAATAAGTAATATTCCCCTCAAGCAATTTCTGCTTTGACTGAAGCACTCATAATAGCGTTATGTCACTGTAATTGGGTGGTAGTAGCCTAGTGGGTAACACACTCGCCTATGAATCAGAAGACCACTTACTACCATCGTGTCCCTGAGCAAGACACTTAACCCTGAGGGTCTCCAGTGGGGGACTGTCCCTGTAACTACTGATTGTAAGTGGCCTAGCGGTTAAGGAAGTGGCCCCGTAATCAGAAGGTTGCCGGTTCGAATCCTGATCAGCCAAGGTGTCACTGCTCCCCGGGTGCCTGTCATGGCTGCCCACTGCTCTAATGCAGAGGACACATTTCAATGTGTGCTGCGATGCTGTGTATCATGTGACAATCACTTCACTTTAAATGCTGTAAATGTAAAAAAAAAAAAAAAAAAGTTAATGGCCACTTTAAATTCTGCCCTCTAGCGGCCACCAATGCAAAGATATTACCCTCGAAATGAAATTTTAATTGCATTTGAAACGTGGCGTTTTATAATCGTACAGAACGGAGCCACGGCGCCGGCGTGTTTACGCCCCGACGTCTCCCCGTATCCAGGGCGACGGCGGGGCGTCACGTGGCCGGGCCGAATAACGGGGCGGGGTCGGCCTCGCTGCGTGGGGACAGGCGGGACGTCGCCGCCCGTCCCTGCCGTGGAGTCGCCGAGCGTCGCCGGCTCTCAGCGACAGACTCGAGCCGCGCTCCGCGGCGACAGAGAGAGAGAGAGAGAGAGAGAGTAGATAAGCGAGGCGACACCCAAAACTGGCCGTAACATCCCAACGTCGCTGCTTTTAGCGAAACTCAAAAGGCCTCGCAGCTTCTTTTTTTTAATTTTTATTTCTTGGCTATTCTTTTTCTTTTCTTTCTTTCTTTTTTTCCCCTTTTGCGCCCTGTTTCTCGCCCGTCGCCCCCGTTCCCGAGCGATGGTGGCGGCGCCCGCCGTTCCGGGCTCGGCGGCTCTGTGCGCGGCGGACCGGAGTCCGCGGTGGGAGGAGGGGAGCCGCTGAGCGGCCAGGAGGGGGTTTCTGTGCGCGACTCTCCAGCGGCCATGTTAACCAAGAAGCCCTGCGCCGCCGTCTACCCGACCGGTAAGGACGCCCGGAGTCGGAGACCCCTTTTTTTTTACTGTCCTCTCGGGCCTTTATCCGTCGATCCGCTGTTAAAATGAACGTGCGTGGACGGGCTCCCAGAACCCCCCCCGGTGGGTCGTACCGCGCCTCTTAGCGGGCTTTACGATCGCCGCATTGCTTTTGCCGTGGAGCCCCGAAAACGACCCCGGCGTCCCTCGCTTTGTGTTTGGCTCGTGGTTGAAGCGGTTCGCCGTCCTTAACGTGACCGTTCTCCCGACCTGCAGGCAAGGGGGGTGAGGTGTGCCAGCTCCAGTCTTCCCCCGGGGTCGGCGTCGGGGGGAGCCTCCGGGCCGGCGTGGAGGCCGAGCCGTCATCTCCCGTCACGCTGCCGCCGCTCAGGAACACCAACGCGCTCACGGTAAGACGCCGTCAAACGCCGCGTCCCCGGGTCGCACACGTGACAACATTCATGGAACTGTCGGCATTATTCGTTGATGTTTTAATGCGAACGCAGTGCAGTGGAGACGAGGTCGGCCTCTCGCGAGAAATCGGGGTGTCACTCGCGTCGCGAAGGCGCAGGGCCGCCGTGCTTCTTTGTTTCGTCACGGCCGTGGCGACAGTGGCGACAGTGGCGACAGTGTAACAAGTTGGTCACGTGAGTCGCACAGTTCTGGTCCCAGCCGCGATCGGGCGTGACTGCTGCTGTACCTCGATTTGGGGGTTCTTCTCGGATCCGGGGTGCTGTCGGCACTGAGCAATTAAATAAAAATATATATATTATTATACACACACACACACACATATATATATATATAGAGAGAGAGAGAGAGAGAGAGAGCTGAGAATAAGACAGGCGTACACGTTTCTGTTGAATCCAGGCGTAACGGGTGGTTATAAATATGTAATTGGACGATGGAAGGCGTCCCAGTTTCCCGGCAGTTTTGTGCTGGGATGTTCCTGTAAGTGGCCTGCTGTAGTCTCTCAGGAAGGACGATAACCCCCCCCTCCCCACCCCCCGAAGCCGGCGTATTCTGTTGAAAGGTGGCCTGCTTGGGGGATGGTCAGCAGGCCCGCGGCGTAAAAAAAAAAAAGCACCGCCTGCGTCGGTAGGCCAAGATAAATCCTGGCAGATCGTCCGCCGTGTTCAATATACTTTTCTGCCCTCCGGTACATTCTTCCTTTTCCGGAAGCGGCCCCGTAATTGGAAGGTTGCCGGTTCGAATCCCGACCCGCCAAGGTGCCACTGGGCAAAAGCACCGTCCCCACACACTGCTCCCCGGGCGCCTGTCATGGCTGCCCACTGTACACTCAGGGTGATGGGTTAAATGCAGTGGACACATTTCACTGTGTGCACCATGTGCTGTGATGCTGTGTATCACAAGTGACAATCACTACACTTTATTTATCTATCACTATGTAGTTATGTGCATAATAACATATTTGTTCAAAAAGCGTTTTGCCTGCACGTGCTGGTATATTTAGACGCGGGGACTGTGTGTGTTTTCTAAGTGCTTCTGCTGCAACTAACAAGTTGATCTGGTGCCTGGTCACAGTGATGATAAGAATATGGGGCTGATATGTGTAGGCTCAAGAGTCCAGATGGTGCCACCAACACAAAAACAAGACGGGTTCTCTTACAAATCATGCCTGTGTGGTGTTCACGCTGGTAAAAATAGTACAGTAAGCACACACACACACACACAACACTTGATATCTGAATTCTGGCGTTATCTCATCATAGAAACGTTAAGTCACGACGCAACGTGTGGCTACTGTCTCGTTGAGTGCGTGTGCGGAAGGGGGGGCTGCGGGTTCTGTCACCAAACAGGTTTTGCCGCGGCCGTATCTGATGTTTAGCCTGGGTTTTTTGTATTTCCCTAAACATTACGTAAGGACATTTCGACGCGGAGAATCAAACTCGGCTCTTTCCTTGTAATGTAACAGCAGCACAGTCCATCGCCGGCGTAGAGATCGAACGCAGCTTGGCTGCTGGTGGACACGTCCTACAGGAGCCATGAATGAGGAGTGGCATGAATTCTGGCTTTGGTTGCCCTTGGTAGTGGAAAAGGACGGGACCCACGTGGCCGGTTATTATTATAATAGCCCCATGAAACTCTACAGCAGGTCACCGCGTCCATGTCTTGGCAGGTGTTTCTGATGTTCCGTCCTCAATGAACTTGTCAGGGCGAGCCTGCACTGTGTGGCACCGAAGGAAATCCTTATTTGAAGGTTGAATGGGTGGTAGTAGCCTAGCGGGTAACACACTCGCCTATGACCCAGAAGACCCAGGTTCAAACCCCACTTACTACCATCATGTCCCTGAGCAAGACACTTAACCCTGAGTGTCTCCAGGGGGGGACTGTCCCTGTAACTACTGATTGTAAGTCGCTCTGGGTAAGGGCTGTAAACGATGTAAATGTAATGAATGCGTGCGGCCATCCGCCGAAACCTCGCTCAGCGAGGGATGAAGGTGTACGTGAGGTGTTGTGCCGTGATTGTCATTGCCGAGACATCCCAGGAGAGCCCGTGTGCTTGTCTTTTGTCCGGGTCCAGTTGTGTCCTTGGCAGCTGTCAGCGAGGCCGGCCTCTCCACGACCCCCCAGCCACCTGTCTGAATTAACCCTTAGGGGCGCAGAAACGACTTGCTTTCCCACAATCAGTGCTTAAACAAACACATCTTACATTTTCTATGTGAATTCTCGAGACTAAGGTGTGTGTGTGTGTGTGTGTGTGTGTATATATACATATATATATAGAAGAATTGTATCTGGGAGTAGGAAACCACACGGTGAGGTGGTGTGTGATCATGGCTGCTCACCGTTTGTCTGCTATAGAGCAGCATCTGAGTATTACGTCCGGCTTGTAGAGGCATCAGAGGTTGCCATCTGGGGGATTAGAGCTCCGATTGAGCTCGAGTGGGTCTCTGAAGTGCAGGACTCTTGCTGTGCCTTGTATTTTACCTTCGCTCTAGGATTATCGCCTCCCGCGCTTACAGACGTGTGCATGAAACAACTCCAGATTAAACGGGCAAGTGAAATTAACTGGATTATCATCGAATTTGCAAAATCAGAGGGCTGATCCATTTGGAAATAAAACAATGTGAAGCGCTGGTGCAAAACCGTGCAATTATTCTGTGAAACCACACAAAAAAAAGACATGTGGAACAGGATGCCCCAATGAAAACAAGCTTCTGTGGTAATCACGTAATCTCTTAAGGGGAAGGAGGCTCCGGAACGCCGGAAATGCAGCTCCTTCTCCCTCTAGGTGTATATTTCAGAACGCACAACTTAACGGCCTACATTCGACCACATTACTTAGCTGGTATGTTTTTATTCATTGTGTTTGTGGGGGAGGGAATGCTGGCCTCTGGGATTCTTGGACGCCATCCCTGCATTAGACAAGGCGGAACTGGAGTTATGGCTCTTGAGGCCGTGCATTACGAAAACGATCCTCTCACCTAGGACTGGTCGGTGTGTCCAGACAGATCAGTCCCCTGTGCTAATACACAAAACCAGAGCTGCCTGTCTGTGCGTAACTTACGGTGTTTCGGGTATGCTATTCCAGTATCCGTCCCGACGTATTGGAAGCACGATCAGTTTCCTGCATTGGTTCAGGATATGACTGACTGTCCAACGAAGACCTTTCAAGCAAATTAGTGCCTTCACCAGTTGCTCAACAAGCTTTAACATGCCGTTCTTGTTTGTTTCCTGACAGGGTGGAGGCAATAAGCACACTATGAACGACCACCTGCACACCGGGAACCACCAGCAGAACCACGTTCAGCAGCTGTTTGAGGAGAACAGCAACAAAAGGACAGTGCTGACTGTCCAGCCCAATGGGTTGACCCCAACGAGCCGGACGGGCCTAGCTCTGCCGGACCGCCCCCAGGACAGTAGCCAGTGTCGGCAGGGCAGCTCTGCCTCTATCAAATCAACAGAGAGCAAGCCCAAGTCCACCCCCATGACCCCGGATCAGGCAGTGAAGCAGTGTATGGCCAAGTTGACGCCCTTTGAGCACCAAGAGATTTTTAGCTACCCGGAGATCTACTTCTTGGGTCCAAATGCCAAGAAGCGGCCAGGGGTGGTTGGCGGATCCAACAACGGGGGCTATGATGACGACCAGGGCTCATATATCCATGTACCCCATGACCACATCTCATACCGCTACGAGGTGCTCAAGGTTATAGGCAAAGGCAGCTTTGGTCAGGTTGTCAAGGCCTATGACCATAAGACGCATCAGCATGTAGCTCTAAAGATGGTGCGCAACGAGAAGCGGTTCCACCGACAGGCAGCGGAGGAGATACGCATCCTGGAGCACCTACGCAAGCAGGACAAGGACTCCACCATGAACGTCATTCATATGCTGGAACACTTCACATTCCGCAACCACATATGCATGACGTTTGAGCTCCTCAGTATGAACCTCTATGAGCTCATCAAGAAGAACAAATTTCAGGGTTTCAGCCTGCCTCTGGTGCGCAAGTTCGCCCATTCCATCCTGCAGTGCCTGGACTCGCTCCACAAAAACCGGATTATTCATTGCGATCTGAAGCCGGAGAACATTCTACTGAAGCAACAGGGTCGCAGTGGGATAAAGGTCATCGACTTCGGCTCCAGCTGCTTCGAGCACCAGCGGGTCTACACGTACATCCAGTCGCGCTTTTACCGGGCTCCGGAGGTCATCCTCGGCTCTCGCTACGGGATGCCCATTGACATGTGGAGCCTGGGCTGCATCTTAGCGGAGTTACTGACAGGCTACCCTCTCCTGCCGGGGGAAGATGAAGGAGACCAACTGGCGTGTGTCATAGAGCTGCTGGGCATGCCCTCCCAGAAGCTCCTGGATTCGTCCAAGAGGGCCAAGAATTTTGTCAGCTCAAAGGGATATCCCCGCTATTGCACCGTCACCACACTGCCCGATGGCTCAGTCGCACTGAATGGGGGACGGTCGCGCAGGGGCAAGCTAAGGGGTCCCCCGGGGAGCAAAGACTGGGTGACCGCGCTCAAGGGCTGCGACGACCCCCTCTTCTTGGACTTCCTCAAGCAGTGCCTGGAATGGGACCCGTCCCTGCGAATGACCCCGAGTCAGGCCCTGCGGCATCCGTGGCTCAGGAGGCGCCTGCCGAAACCCCCTACCGGGGAGAAAACGTCGGTAAAGCGAATCACGGAGGGCCCTGGTGCTATCACGTCACTCTCCAAATTACCTCCCTCGTCCGGCTCAGCCTCGAAGTTGAGGACTAACCTGACACAAATAACCGATGCGAATGGGAATATACAGCAAAGGACAGTCTTGCCAAAATTAGTCAGTTGAGCTCTGCTAATTTATTGTTTTCTGCGTTTCTCGTTTTTTCCTTTTCCTATTTCAATGGAAACTTCCAGGTCAACCGAGGAAAGCTGAGCAATGCATAATGTGTGAGGTGTTTAGAGTGTTTCTTAAAAAAAAAAAAAAAAAAAAAAAAACCCTACATGTACACTACATATTTTCCTGTTTAGTAGCAGACGTCATTACAACATATTAGCGGCCAAGCAAAGGGGAACAGCATTTTAAGTTTTTATCTCAGGACTTCGTGCAGGGCTGCAGGTTTCCAGCATCCACGCAATCTGGTCTGTTACTTAATAAGCCCAAAGCCGTTGATACGATCTGCTGTAGCACAGGACGCAAGCGAGAAGGCCAACTTCATAGCCGATGTTTGGATTTGGGTGGTTTTTTTTTAGCGATTATTAGCGATTTGGGGTTTTATTGGGATTTTACTCTTTGAAGTAGTTAGTCTTCTTGGCTGTGTGCTGCTTTTAAGTCTCTGTGTGAGCGTGGAAGTCAGTCGTGAGCACGGCGTGGTGCGTGGAGATGCAAATCAAACAGGGCAGAGGAAGTCCGCGAGCCGAAGCGAGGGAAAATGTTTACACGAACACTCGGTCTGTGCCTACAACTCTCCTGACATTCCTTACACGGCGAGAAGGTTCAGGTGCAACTGCCACAACTTTCTGCACAGACTGCGGGAGACGGAGCAAGCGAGACGCGTGAAAGGAACGGAATTCAGTAGCGGCCGAAGGGTTCCCGCGTTCGGCCGCTATTCCGCGGCGGAGGTGCGCTGGAGTCTGAGGGGACATTTTTGGTGCTGGTACCTTTTTAATTTGTCAGGTATTTTGTTAAAAAAAAAAAAAAAAAAGAATGCTTGTGGAACAAATGTGTCTTGAAAGTTTTGTCCTAGTGAGCTACTTACACGTTAATGCTAAGATGCTAAGTAGGCTTTAGAATTTTAAAGTGTGTGAGACAAAAGGCAGCGTTACAGCATGTTTATAACCTCACAGAGTCCGGCTTGCGGCACCTCAGGATTCTGCCCAAAAGTAAAAAAAAATGTCATGTCTTCTACTGGTGACATTGGAATAGTGTTCTCATTACTTGATCGCTTATAGGTACCGTTTGTGGGCTCATAAGTATCTGGCCAGAGTTAAAACTCTTAAAAATGTTTGTTCCCCTTCAAAGCCAGAATCAGCATGATTTAAAAAAAAATTCTCCCCACTTCAATGTTCTTGCCTGAACAATGTTTTAAAGATAGGAATTTCCTCAGTGTTATGAGGACTCAAGGATCATTTGCTGTCTTTGTAGCATTTTTTGACACGTTACAATAAGATTTATCTGACTGAGCTGGGTTTTAAAGCTTTTTGAGAAGTTTTTATTTATTTATTTCATATGAATGTGTATCAGAGAAGAGCTAATATAAGCAGGAGAAGAGACCTGAATGTGCGCTGGTGGTTTGGAAACCATGGACTGACCTACAAATGTAATGCACAAGAACTTGGCTGCCACTACTTGGAGACTCTGCATGCAGGAAAAGCAACCGGTTGTGTATTTGGAGTAAAGCTGGGCTGTGGCGCTCACACGGGCATCTGTGCCCCCATGCCGCTGGTTGGCAACATACCTGCCTGTGCCGAAGATGGCCCGTCACACTTTGACGATGCACAGCGAGCTGCACGGACAAGTTGGCAGTTCTCATTGGACTCTTTGACTTTTTTTTTTTTTTTTTTTTTTTCCATTGGGTGTTTTTTTTTTTCTCGTGGATTGACTTTAGTAAAAAAAGAATCGTGCCCTTAGGTTTAATACAATGTGCCTTTGGTTATCAATGCCATGTGTTTTCTTACCTTTACCAGTAAAACCCCTTCCCATGAGCCCAGGCAAATCTGAATATCACAATGACAGTAAAGCAACACCCAAAGACACTCCCAGAGCCATGAAATAGCTACTGGGACACAGAGGCCACTTAATCGGTGTTTTGCGTATATTTTATACAATCGGGACCTTCGTCCCGAGACGCTGACAACTTTTTAAGGAGCTGTTGCCAACTGGGAAATCTTAGTAAACGCAAAGCTGTTATCTATAAGGTGAAAGGTGACTGGTACTACATCTGTCTTGTCTTAACATCATACTTATTTATGAGGTTACATATGCTATGCTTCAGTTTCATTTCTCTAAGAATGAAAATAACACAGTTCAATATTTTACCTCAGACTGTTGTAACATTCTTCTTTATCAACCCAGGGCATTTGGTATATACCAAAGTGCATTCCTTTCTACATTTGTGGCTGTGGGAAAATGAAGCCAGTGAATTTCTCTTTTTAAATAGAGTAAAAAGTCACTCAAGCCACTTTTGACACACGTGGAGAATCCAAAATGCAAGCTAGGCCGAGGTGGGCCGGGGGTGTAAAGTGTCTGGTTGCAGTGTCTGAAAGATGTAGCATAACTTCAGTTTCTTGACATGGATGGATGTATCACGAACACAGTGCAAAATGTCAACAAGCCCGCCCCCAATAAGACGAGAAAGTGCATCAGTTTAGCCCAGACGTGTAACACCAAGGTAGCTTAGACATGGGTAACTAATTCAGCTGGCTTTTTTGAAATGTAACATTTTGAAAAGCTTTTTTTGCTACTACTTCAGTCATAATCAACTAGAACGAAGCTACCCACTGTCAACTCACGCGAGTCTTTTTCTAAACCGAGTTGACAATTGTCTGTCTGTACTGCAGTAATGTGCTGTACATATGTGAAATTTGCTATGGATTTAATGTGGATGTGTACATATGTATAATGTTTTTGTTTTTTTTTGCTTTTTGAAATGCTGCTGATAACACTACCTGAATGTAGTGGTTTTTGATCTTGGCGGCCAGTTTTATGATACTGTATGTATTGTACAGCTGATGGAAGTCAACATTTTTTCTAGTGATTTATTTGTTAAATTTTATTGTTGTGGCCAGAAAATATTAATTAAAAAAAAATTTATGTCAATCTTTTCAAACTCTGAGTTTAAAGGGTATTGTTTCCCCCAGAAGATGTTACACAGTATTAATATAGTATATTTTAAAAACGGGCAATGAACAGTTTGCCGAGAAGGACGATTAGGTCATAACTGAATCAGGGGAGCAGGACCAAAGCATTAAATAAGCAGTTGTGTGTCCACAGTGAAGAAGATATGCCTATAAGCCCACACGGTACCATGCTATGCATTGTACATTTGTACATTTACAGCATTTATCAGACGCCCTTATCCAGAGCGACTTACAATCAGTAGTTACAGGGACAGTCCCCCTGAAGCAACTTAGGGTTAAGTGTCTTGCTCAGGGACACAATGGTAGTAAGTGGGAGGCTAGGCTACTACCACCCATACCACCTATGCACTGTTTCACCATGAACATTCCTGTTACATTTACATTCAGTAGTTACAGGGACCATCCCCCTTGAGTAGCTCGGGTTTAAGTGTCTTGCTAAGTGACAAAAGTGTGGTTTGAAACTGTGTCTTGTAGGTCACAGGCAAGTTTGTTACCCACTAGGCTCCTACCAACCCTGAACAATCAAGCAACGGAAGTTACCACCTCCGTATTCTCAGACAGGAGGACAACCCATTAGTCCCATGCCTGCCTGAGCAAGCATATCCTCTCAGACTCACCTCTGACTTGAGACCGCTGTAATCTCTCGAGTTTATGGGAACAGGGAATATGAACCGTAATTACAGGGAACTTGCAGGTTCCTAGAGGACAGCTTGTGCTCAATGATGTGCTACGTTTTTTTCCCCCCAGTAATGTCCATGTTGTTTTTGTACCCATGGTGATTTCATAACTTAGTCAAAGAAAGACTGTGGTGTTCATCTTTGTGTAGAATCATGCAAGGGCGGCGCTATTGTGGAACAAGATAAACCTGGTGAAAGCCAGGACGCAGTCTGCAGATAACACATGGACAGCAGAATCATTGTGATCTCAAATTAAACAATGCGCCACAATGCCAAACAGGTTCGCGTTCTAATGTTTGATGCAAAGTCCAAATGCACCTTAAAAAAAAAAGAAAAAGTGAAGTGATTGTCACTTGTGATACACAGCAGCACAGCACACGGTGCACACAGTGAAATTTGTCCTCTGCATTTAACCCATCACCCTGAGTGAGCAGTGGGCAGCCATGACAAGCGCCCGGGGAGCAGTGTGTGGGGATGATGCTTTTTGCTCAATGGCACCTCAGTGGCACCTTGGCGGATCGGGATTCGAACCGGCAACCTTCTGGTTATGGGGCCGTTTCCTTAACTGCTAGGCCACCACGGCCCCAGTGGTGCAAGAACAATCATCTTCCTGAGCCCATCTAAAGGTCTGCATTACTCGGCATAAACTAAACTATTCAGCAAATCTAATAAAAAAATCTATGCCACCGTTCCACTTTTATAAATAGCAACTAATCGACGTACAGGGGCAAGAACAATATACATTGGTGGGTTGTAAATATGAAATGAAACTGTGCTGCCTCCATCTTTGGATTAAAGAGAGGCTGGGGAACACTCCAATCAGCACAGCTACTTTAGAAAGCATCCCAAACGACCGCATTTTACTGAGGCCCATTGCCTCATTTGTATGTGAGACGTACGATGATGTAACAGCCTCGACTCCATTGTGGTTTCTTAATCTTACATTTCCTTCCAGGTGTTGTTCTGATCAAGACAGGATATTTATAGGGTCTGACGGACGTATCTGCCATTGATGTCACAGGAAATGTGCTCTTCTCTCCTCCTGATAATGAATTCAGGTCTGTGGAGTACGTGGGGAGATGATTATATGAAGTGTCAAAGCTTTGCTGTCATAGCAGCATGATGTGGTGAAGCATCTTAATTCAGCACAAAAGGCAGCTGGCTGGAATCGCCTTGCATTGCACTGTGTTTGTACTACAGTGTAAAACAGAGTTTGTAGGCATAAAATACGGCATTATCTGTATCCTATGCATTAAAGGAATATAATGGATTGCATTTAAATAGTAAGTTGTACAGTATAATTATTTTTTTACCAATCTGTTTGAATTGAGGCATGTGTCATAAGGCCTGTCAATTGGACTCTGATGTCTGCGCCGCCAGACAAGGCCGAAAGACCTAAAATGACCTGTGTTGGAAGCAGATGCTTCCTTATCTCAGCCCAAACACATTTACACGTAACACCAACTGTGCAGCTAGACTATGGGATCTCTGAAGGTTCTGCCATGCAAAAGTGAACATAGCAAAAGGACAACAGCCTTAATAATAAATCTTAATAAAAGTTTTATGCTGGCTATGGTTAAGTGCATATTTTCATATAGCAAAAAAAAATTACATTTCATTGTTAATTATTAATATTGTGACACTGGTACATTACTGTTTGTCATGCTGAGCAGGCAGAGCAGGTGAATGTAGTCTTTAGCTGCTTCTTAGCATTACGTATGCTAGCTAATAATGCTAATGAACGTAAACACTGCAAAAGTAAGCACATCTGACAGAAAAGACCCATTAGAGACACAGAAAAACAGATAAGGTTTTCACACTGCGAACATGAAATCCAAACTTTCATATTACTTATTTTAAATGAAGCGTCTTTTATGCATGTTCACTGTGTCTGTGTATCGTGTTGAGATTTACCAAGAAGAAATGACTGATGTTCACAACCCCACACGTAACACGTTTCAGACTGCTGCTCCACCGAGCGCTTTAAAATGTAACTACTTAAGCCAGTTGTTGAATTCACATCAATTACTTTTGCCGTAACCCATGAACGGAACGCAGTCCTTCACAACGTGAATCATATGCTTGGGGGCTGAGCCTCGGACAACAAGCTTTCTTTATTTGAGCTTAAACAGATACGATGGCAAATGTAGGGATTTCCCCTCTGAAGGCCTGCCATGGTGGCCTACATATTAGTGCTGGAGGCTTTCGTTTGAATCCTGGTATGGCAAGCGTCTGCACACAAACACAGCAGATGAAGTCCTGGTGTGGGAATGCAGGGAAATGCACAATGCATTTAAAGTACAATAAAGTACAACACAGGCATGATTGCAGAAAATGGAAACCTTTATTAAAAACCAGCATTACTATTTCTGCTACTGCCTGAAGCCAGGTTGATAGTTCCAGCAGCATCAGCTCTTATGCTTCATCCAAGAGAGTACCAGAATTCCACAAAGTCACAGGTTCAAGCCGTTCAGGATAAGGACGTCTGCTAAATGACACAAAAAGCAAATGTAGCGACCAAGCTTCTCATCCCCGCTGACTGCTTGCCTCCTCAAGACATAAAGCAAGACATTGGGGCAGTGGTGGCCTAGCGGTGAAGGAAGTGATCCCATAATCAGAAGGTTGCCAGTTCGAATCCCGAGCCACCAAGGTGCCACTGAGCAAAGCACCGTCCCCACACACTGCTCACTCAGGGTGATGGGTTAAATGCAGAGGACAAATTTCACTGTGTGCACCGTGTGCTGTGCTGCTGTGTATCACATGTGACAATCACTTCACTTCACTGTATTCTTTCTCTTTGGTAGTGTTGATTTTATTTCTATATTTGTTGGGGGCTTGTTGGGGTTTTTTCTTAGCATGGTAGGGAAGCTCCAGCATTGCAATGATTCCAAGTAATTTATTTATTAACCAGGCTCCTTAGTCCAAATGATTAATTTGAGAGCTGACATGTTAATTAACTCCGGGACGAGCGGAGAAGCCTTCAACTAGCCAACATGCCATATTAGGACTGTGTGAGAGCGAGATTAGGGGGGGCTGGTGTGATTCACGGGAACTGCTAAGTCAGTCAAGTGGAAGCGCGTCTATTTATAGCCACCAAGTCCTAGAGGGAACAGTGGCTTTGATTCAGGCAACGGAAGGGGGAGGGGCTTTCCCGTCTGTCTTTTTCTAATCCATACTTATGGTTAATAGTGATAATTATTTAGATAACAACAAATCTGGGCCAAGAACTGCTGAATCGGGGGAAAGATACAACATCAGATCCCTGATCTACAGAGAAGGTTACCGCTTAAGATCGATTTATACAATATGTTGGTAAACGATTCATGATGGTAGTAGCCCAGTGGGTAACACACTCGCCTATGAACCAGAAGACCCGGGTTGGAATCCCACTTACTACCATTGTGTCCCTGAGCAAGACACTTAACCCTGAGTTGCTCCAGGGAGACTGTCCCTGTAACTACTGATTGTAAGTCGCTCTGGATAAGGGCGTCTGATAAATGCTGTAAATGTAAATGTAAATGATGAACTCATGCATATTGTTTGCATGTTACGGAATGTAATAATTCAGAGATTGGTGCAATAAATAAAGCAATAGTAACAGAGCATGAGAAGCCTTTGTTGTAGAAAAGTGTGTGTTTATGCGATGGTTATACAACGAGTGCAAAGGACCTCAAAACCCATCTGAGTGCGCCCTGAGAAGTCAAAGTGGTGTCAGTTTTGAGTAAGCACCTCTCAGACACTCGTATGCGGAAATTGTGAACTCGGGCCCGTACATAAGAGCTCACGTGGGTTGGATGAAGAGGCAATTAGCCGCTCACTCATGCTACGTCTGCATTGTCTATGCGCTGTGCTGCCTGGCTGCCTCTTTTATTTCACCCTGTGTGCACTTTGACCTTCGCTGATACAAAGGCAGACAGAAATTAATAAATAGCTTTTTAAAACTAGATATATATTTCTTTATTTGCAGAAGAACATTGTGATTCCGTGTGATTGTGATTTATCTTTTTTTTTTTTCTCTCTTCTTCTCCCAGGCGATCACCCGGTTGGCTGTTTCCACCTGCAGCAGCTGACTCTAGGGGGATGGGATGTCAGACATGCACACACACCACCAGTGTCAGACCTTATTGTTTTGGAAAATATACTGCCGCTGACATGCAGCCTGACCAGGTATTGGCAAATAAGTAAAGTGAAGTGATTGTCACTTGTGATACATACCAGCACAGCACACAGTGCACACAGTGAAATTTGTCCTCTGCATTTATCCCATCACCCTGAGTGAGCAGTGGGCAGCCATGAAAAGCACCCAGGGAGCAGTGTGTGGGGACGGTGCTTTGCTCAGTGACACCTCGGCGGATCGGGATTCGAACTGGCAACCTTCTGATTACGGGGCCACTTCCTTAACCGCTAGGCCACCACTGCCCCTCTAGGCCCCCACTGCCTTGTGATTTACCATGTCCCACAGTCCACTTGGGTGGTAGTAGGCGAGTGGGTAACACACTCGCCTGTGAACCAGAAGACCCAGGTTCAAATCCTGCTTACTGTATTCACACTTGTTTTTCACTTGAATGTAGATTTATACTTTTTTTTTTTTTGTGTATGACACTATGCCGCAAAAAATAGGCTGGTAACTCACCAACATTCCACCGAATATCCAGAATCCTTACATTTCTGGTGTCCTTACATTGTTTGTGTGTCTGTAGTCTGCAAGTGTGTGTGTGTGTGTGTGTGTGCGCGTGAGTGATTAAAGCTTTGAGACACACGTCTGAACAATGGTTCCTCCCACACCTCCACGGGGGGAGCTGCCATTATGAGCAGAAACCCCCTCTGTCTTGCTGAGGCACAAAAGGACCTGCCAGTGTGTGACACGGCCACACCATGCCTGCCCATTGATTTGCCGGAGGATAAACGAACTGTTTCTGTCAGAGGTCTCCCCCAAATCCCCAAACTAATTTTTTAAGAACATGCCTGTCAGAAACTGGGCCTGTGTTGTTTCTATCCACTTTATTGTAAATATCAGGTGTAAATATGCAAAAGAAACATAGAAAGACTATTCATACAGGAAATAGATCAAAAATAACATTTACTCCTGAATGAAGTACACAAGGGTGAAGACATTTACATTGACAGCATTTATCAGACGTCCTTATCCAGAGCGACTTATAATCAGTAGTTACAGGGACAGTCCCCATGGAGACACTCAGGGTAAAGTGTCTTGCTCAGGGACACAATGATAGTGGGATTTTGAACCCGGGTTTTTTGGTTCACAGGCGAGTGTGGCTACCACTAGGCTACTACCACCCAAGACCAAGCTTGTGGCGCCGGAAATCATCAAGAAGAAAAAAAAACATTTGTGCAGAATGGCTAGTGGACCCTATTTTATAACCATTCAGTGCTCTAACCAGTCAGCGCTAAAATACATCCATTTTACATTGATTTCCTATCTGTGATTTGTCAGTCTTAACCATTCCAGCTCTTCAGGGCTCATTTGCTTGTGATACAGAGATCCATCATTTTGAAGGTGCTTTGCATCCAGTTCCATTAGCAGGAAGTAGAAGTTTGTTTTCCATTGTCCAGAGGGAGTGAGGTGACAAAATTCAGAACTCCGAATTCAGAACTCTCGCTGTTTTCACTTAGACTAACGACAGCGGGCTGCCAAGACAGGCCAGGAGCTCTGCTGGATGCTCCCTTCCCCTCTCCATTGCACAAAGTGAGGGTCAGTGGAAGGGGCCAGCTGGTAGAGGTGGGTGAGGGGATCACTAACACTAGAAAGGGGGTTGGGAGCTAGATTAAGAGCACCGCCGTGCTGCTTGCGCAACGGAGGATAGTGTATCGAGGAAGGGCTAAATGCGTATTTGATTTTCATGTGTGCCTGCAAGGAAGTCAGCAGGAATTAACATTAGTGTTTTTTTTCATGGCTTCTATTTATGTTGATGCTGTATTTTCTCCCTGAATGTTTGGCAGAGGAGGGGATTCTCAAAGCACTCATGATTATGGCTGCCTGAATGGTGAATACATACAGTATTAATGACCTATTTGGTTTTATTGAATGAGTAGAAGTCATTTTCTCTTTGAGTTAGTCTTATAATTTGATATGAGCACTATAATCTGTGGCCAGGATGCTCAAATTTACATTAGTCATAAAGTGCTTTATGGTTATTCCATTGTAGGCTATATACATCTGGGTTAATGTGAAATAGCTACTGGCAAATAATAAGACAGATTAAGGGTTTCGTTAATTTTCCTTGTAAACATTCTGGGACTGTCATCATATGTCACTCATGTGGCTCATGAAATGAAAATATAAAACAGGTCACCTGAGGATGCTGCAGAAGGCATGGTGCTGGGTTCAGTGGGTTAGGGCCCCATGCCAGGAAACTGAGAGGTTTCCCAGTTCAAATCTCAGGGTGGGCACTGGGGTGTTCAACTTGCGCTGGAGGGTGCATCGAAGTCTTATGCCCCTTGCACAAGACCCTACTGCCTCAAAGGTGCTGCACTATGTTACTTCTGTAGACCCCATCCACTGAGTAAAAAGAGAGCAGAGGCTGCTCTGTGGCCTTCAGGTGAGTGGCTCTATCTGGCAGACCTTTGCGTGGTGACCTTCTATGCACTGACCTCGTTGTCCCATGGACCTGTTGTGCAACCAGATGGAGGGAGGTTGGAATTAACGGCCGGGAGCCACAAGCTTTGCACGCCTCACCAGTGGACTATCCACATTCTTAGAAAGCCCAGGCAAGAACAAATGTTCCCCCATGCCCCCCATCTGAAATCTGGGCCAGTTACAGTTGGCCAGCATCATGTCACCATCATGTTTTTAAAGCAAATTAAGAGTTTACCTGGCTCTGATAGACAAACAACACGCAGCTGTTCTTCATATGAATTCCGTGTAAATGTTAGCCTGTATTTTTAGTCCGCTTTTGCAATCTGTGACGCTCTTACTGTGACGACCTGTGGACATTCACCTGGTTGGATTACAAAGATAAATGCCTTGCAGCTGACGCAGGAACCTGAGGGCATAAATCAGTTTAATTTGATGTGCTAGAAAACATAAGGTCAGTATTTCAACGTTGCAGCCAATCACTCATCAGTATCACTCATTTCCATTCCCATTGCCTGCAGGAATACATTACATTGCAGTTGCCTCCCTCCACCATGCAGACACTTCATCCCTTCATACATCTTTTAGAACAGCAGCCAATAGACTTGTAATGGCAGTAGATTGTACAGTAGTGAACAGATGTCCACTCTCTTTCTGATGTGGTTTGCTGTGTAATTGAATTTTGAAGTGGCCTCAAACCTTAACCTGCTGAATTCAGGCACTGATATAGAACGAAGGGTATGCAACACACCCATAGTGATTCAATGTGCTATGGCCTGACTGAAATTGAATGCATCTGCCACTTGACTCTCTGTGAGTATATAATGTTGTTTTCAAGACATGCATCATAGACTGCTTATGACCTATGACCTTTCACCTCCCCCGGGGGGCCATCTTCTCCTGGGACACGTGTTGGGATTAATGAAGATTTTGTAGAAGTAGTTTTATCTCTATTATCTCTAGCACAAAGAGCGCGCTAATTCATCCTCTCCGACACACCAACACAAACACAACATCCACACAACTGGGACCCAAAATGCTTTTAGCCCAGCTACCATTTTAAGTGGGCCTGGCCCCACAGGCGCGTATGTTCTGACCTTTTGTTCTCATCGGGATCCTTTTTACCTTTTCATGCCTGCTGTGCTGAGTGGGAGCACAATGGCAAACATTTGGATAACTCACTACAGCACAGGCTGGCCACACAAAAGAGGCAGCTGGGAGAGACTAAGAGCCAGATAGGCTGTGGTTTGGTCTGTGTGGGGCCACATCCGGACCAAGGCATCCGTTGTGAACCTGCAGTCCTGCTGCCCTTAGATCCAATTTATTTTCACTCTCATTCTATCCAGTCAAACTTGTTCTTACTAGTCTTCACCTCCAGAGATATTTGGTTGAAGAATGCATGGTAGCATTCACCAAAGTGAACTTAAATGACCTCTTAATGCAGATAAAAGGATGTGTTCCAATCTTGTTAAAAGGTCAAATGAAACACCAGAAAAACCAAAACAGACCGGGGACCGTTATTTCATCTGTTTACATCATGACACAGTTTACAATCACACCCCATTGAAGATTGTCTGACGCGCTGGAGCCGCTGTTCAAAATCTATTTCCACTTTCATCTCTTTCATCTGCTGCCACTGTAGTGGTAATGAATGACCTGGTGTTTGCGGACATGCTCACTTGTTACCTTGCCGAGGTCCCAGTGGAGCCTGCGATCAGGCATGGGCCACTTTCCCCATGCGTGGTGAGAGACGAGTCAGAGCCCAGGTGTCAGCGTTAATTAACAGCTTTTGAAATAGCCACCCCTCAATCCTCGTCCATAGACTGCTTGTCTATATAGGGGAGTGAACGTTATGATATATTTGCACATGGCATGTACCATGGAGTCCACGCTTCAGGTTGCCTCTGCCACGGCCCTATTTAGACCATTGGCCACGTTTGAAATTTGAATTTCGTGCCACCATAAATCTTGGCCCTGGCTTCAGTGGGGTCAACTGGTCCCTTTATGATGTCCAACTTGTTTGTCTTTCCTCCATGCTTCATTCCCACGGGGAGCACAATGAGTCTGGCCGTCTGTTGTAACTGTCACTGTGAGTTTCTGACCTGCCAAGAACATGTCCTTCCTCATCCATGCTGCTGACAAACATCCCAGACGGTGCACAGACTGCCCTCTAACCCATAAGCCAAAACAGCATTGAGGGTCATTCATCATACTTCTGTCATTGTAGATGAAATGTTAGTGGTGCAAAATGGGCATTTACTGGTTAAATTAATGACAAAAAACATAGTAAATGAGTGGGTTTGCTGCTGTCAATGCCAGGTCCAGTATTATAGTTTAGACATCCTCAGGTAGCACCAGTCATTTCCAGTGACGAACTTAACCCTTCCCACTAATAGTCACAAGGCTTAAGCTGCTTGAGCCGCCTGGGTCTGAGTTTCACAAATATTTTAAACCACACAATGTATGACCCACGCAATGGTGCTTGCCTTTCAGCGGCTGCAGATATTAATGGCCTATTTTTATTATCCTATCTTTCATAGGAGAAATGTGACATGATTAGATCCAGGGCAATAAATTATTGCAACAATATTGCTCTGTTATTAGAGAAGGACTGGGAACTGAGATAGTCCGTCCAGTGGAAGAAAGTTGCAAAGATGGATTTATCGGTGGAGTAAAGGTCGTGGGTCAAGTTTTTCCAAATGAATAGGGTTGGTTCACACTATTGTCCTTCTGCTTGTTACACACCAATGTACACCTCCCACTCAGGCTAATAAATACAAAATCAATGATTACCATATCAGGCACGGCACTGATTAGGCAAATATAGTACGCTGATGTTCCTCTTTCATGAGATCCCCATCACAGGGCACTTTAAAGGTTTATTAGCGCTTGTCTGGGCCCTGGGCTTTAGCTGTCTACAATTCGGGACCCACGAAGCAGAGGATGATGCAGGCTCAGCCTTTTCTATTTATTTATCTGCCTCTATAAATACAGAGAATCCAATTACTTTTCACGAAACCCATGAAATATATTCCTTCCAAAAGCACAACCCCCCCATCTCTTGCTGTCCTGAGATAGATATCTGTGTGAATATCTTGTTCCAATCTTGCTCCATTGCCTTTTTGAGTTGCTATCATGTCCTGTTAGCTTGGCGATGACAGCCAGGTTTGGACTTGCTAAGAAAGAGCAGCCCAGTGTGTTGAGCTGTGCCAGTCTTCCCTGGGTATATAATTGGCTAATGTAATCACAATTAACTAAGACATATGTGACAAGGTGGCCACTTGCAAAAAGTCCTGCTGGTACGCAGATGCAGAAGAGAGATTTAGCACAAGCGTACGTCACCGCCCCCCCTCCCCAGTCCACGTTCAGTTGTGTCATTAGCCACGGAGAGGGACGCTGGTGGAAACTAATCTGATTAGCTGTCAGCTAAGCAAGATCAGCCCTGGGATGCGATGTGGTGGAGACAGTGGAAAAAGGACTCGTCATTGACACTATTCCATTTAAAAACCTCTACCAAGGATGTGATGTCAGCAGTGGAGACACCAATCAAGCCTATTCAGTATAACCACACATACTTGAAGAAAAGTGCAATGATGATTTTATGTCCTCCACTGCTGCATTACCACATCCTTTGTAGAAAATACTATTTTAAACCACTGTTCCATCAAGAGCACAATCATCCACTTCTGGATTAAGATTTGCGTGATGGCCACTGGTGGTTTTTGGCCATCCTCAATGCGCTTTGAAACCCCTCTTAGATGTCTCTCAATGGCCTCTGCTTAAGAAGCGAGGAGAGTGTGTAATGCAATCAAGCGCTGTCAGTAATGCAATCACGTGTTGTGGTGATTGTGTAAGGCTTTTTGACTGTCTTGTCTGATGCTCCTCTTGCATCTCCGCAGCTGCCTGCCCATCAGCTTGTGCTGTTTAGGTGCCATGATTTATTAAAATTGGTGTTCTTGTCATGGCTTAAGTGATTTGCTGACCATGATATTATGAACTCCACAAGAGCATCTCTTTTCTGCTGCCTTTTCCATCAAGGGTGGCTGATATGGTAATGCTTGGTAATGCTTACTTCAAAATGGCCCATACAGGGCCATTTCCTGTCTAGCGGGGGAAAGAACGTGGACAATGTGAATATGGTGGACAGGGACAAGGCAGAAAACATGGGCCAAATCAAAGTGCATGAAAGTGTGTTTATTTCCACTCCAGTGTATCTATTCCCACTCCTCCGTGACTCCTCCGTGAGCACTAAGCTGTCGACTTCCTGTTTCAGGCCTCTTCTTATGCTGGCAGGGGCAGATTAGCCACCAGACCGTGGGCGGAGCCAGCAATCAGACACACACACCTAAACAGGAAAGGAAAAACACACACAAACACACACAGAATGTCAAACAGAGATTCTCCCTTTACTATAGGCCTATACATAACAGGGTACACCTTGTTATGTATTTATGCAATGCATGTCCCAGGTTTATGCAATGCATGTCCGAGGCTAGCTTTCACCAGGCCACAATCCCAAAGATCTCTGCTCTCTTGGGAATCATGCTGAGAACTACCGCTTCTGCTCCCCCCATCCCATTGGACACCTGCGGACTTTCAGATATGTTTGAACAACACCACAAATCCCTCCACTAATACATGAACAGACACACACCCACACACACAGCTTCAGACTCAGCATTTGATATAGCAGCATCTGTCCTGGTTCGCCTTTCTCGGCTGGGCCTTCAGCATGATTTGTTGGGTGCGGGAGAGAATTGGGGAGGAGGGTAGGCCTGGATCAGTTTTCTAGTGACACTATGCGGAAACTGATTTGGTTGCAGAAGACATTTGCCATGTAGCTCAGTGAACCTGCCTGGAGCAAAAGGTCATTTGGCTATAAAACCCAATAACTTTTTTTCCTAAAGTAGGTGGCAGTGGTTCAGCTTTGTAGGCTCTGAAAGATCTGTGTCCACTGTTGGGTCCCAGTCCTGGTGCTACTGCACATTGCTCTACAAAACCTCTGCCATGTCATAATAAACTCCACCAAAGCTGGCCTGTCCAGGTCTATTTCATGCTAAATAAACATCTCTTAAATTTCATCAGTAAAACATTTATAAAGATTGTCTTGCTGCATAAGGATCAAACAAAAGCATGCATTATGTAATTATTTTAACCCTATAGTCTATTTGAAGAACATGGATAGTCTTATCCATACTCCCTATGACTTTCTCTGGTCATTTATTGTGTATTACTGTAAGTGCTCCGTCCTGTCCCAGGTCCTGGCACAGAAATGTTGGTGGGCTATTTTTATCATTGGTTGCCTCCACAATGCATGATTGACCTTGGTTTTCTGCTGGCCTGTTATGGTGAGAAGCATCAGCATGTGTCAGCCAATGTGTGACACAGTGATACAGGTACAGCCCAACCCGAGCCAAGAATCAAATTCCAACGTGCGCTGTGCAACAACACTTCCATTGCAACGTAAGGGTAAGTGCTATAGTCGCAAGTGTGTGAGTTGCTGGTTGGTAGCCCAATGAGCTACCATACCCTATTGATCTTGATGCATAATCATTATACTGTTTGATAAGTGACAGTACACTGCATTGTCCTTTAGAACCTCAAAGGTTAATGCATACACCTAAATTCATGTACGCAGCACACGTCTGCATATTGATGTTCAGAAGTGTCAAGTGCTGCAGTGTCTATATTGAGCCCTGGAGCTTTAATTGCCCTACTTGAAAAGCAAGTGTTTGTGATGCCAGCGTGGCCTACTATAGATTTCCACATTCACCAAGGAAGTGGTGGGCCTCATGAGTATCACCATTGAAGGTAGTGTCTGGAACGACCTCAACCTACATTGTGCCTGCCATGCACACTAAGACCTTTGCTGCCAATCCTTTGCATGGAATCAGGTTCCAACACAGGGATTACTCCACAAAGATCTGCACTCCCAGGATAGAAGGGCCATGGTATATATAACCAGGCTTGATGCATAGCCAGAATAACGACTTGTCTGTCTGCCATGGTGACCTCTTGCACCCCAGTGCTGTCACATGTCCAGATCGAACTGGTAGAATGCAATATTTTCAGTACTAAATTTCTCCAACGTAACTGAATATGCATTTATCTTCTGGGACAAATATCACATTTACAGCAGCATTTATTAGACACCCTTATCCAGACTACTTACAATCAATAGTTACAGGGACAGTCCCCCTGGAAACTTAGGGTTAAGTGTCTTGCTCAGGGACACGATGGTAGTAAGTGGGATTTGAACCTGGTTCATCTGGTTCATAGGCGAGTGTGTTACCCACTAGGCTACTACCACCCTAAAATTAGACCTCAGGTAGGAACCAAATTGTTTTTGCTTTCTGTTTTCAGTCTATTTCAACAGAAATAATCTTATTGGTACCAGTGTATTTGTGCATTAGGATTTTTTTTCCCTTGCCACTGTAGTGCATACTTGACTTCATGTCACACAGATGGCCACATATGAACAGCTGTTGGTGTACTCACTCACCATTTGTCAACACCGCAGCTTTACCATGACCCTAGTAGTGAACAACCATCTCACATTGACTACTGGAATAATCTCCATGCAGGCCCCCCAGCATGGACAGTGAAAACCTCACAAACAGCTTGGAATACTGTGGCCTTTCAAGCATTCAGGCATCTCCACTGGCTATGCATATCCACTCCAATCAAATTCACTTATGCTCGCCTAGTAACTGACTTCTAGGTCTGCACCCATTTACCTGAACTATAAAAGATACTACATTACTTGTCAAAAGTTTGGACACACCTACTCTGTGGCTGTTATGGAGACTAAGATGGAGCCATTTTGAAGAATCCAATGAAATAAACATATTTAGTAATTCAGGAAAGGGTGAAATCTGCTTCAGGGCTACTTTGTTCACTATTGTCATCATCAAAAGGGGCTTGATGAGATGCTCATTAACATGAGTGAATGATAAGAAAGTTCATAAACTTTCAAGACTGTTGGAAACTGTCCCCGTACTGTCCCCGTAATAAACAAACAAACAATGTCCCCGTACTGTCCCCGTAATAAACAAACAAGAACCACTAAGGTGGTTCTTGTTTGTTTATTACATAACTTCAGGTGTGTTATTTCATAGTCCTTGTCTTAAGTTTTGTTCTATAATGTAAAACATGCATAAATTAGAGTATTTAAAAAAAAAATAAAAAAAAGTTTTGATTGCTAGTGTATATCCAGAACCTGTCACTTGGATGGCCCAGGATTTTTATAGTCACGTTTACATCTGCTAAACGTAATGCAATGTAAAGTAATTTTCAGGGAGGAGTTGGATGGCATGTTCTTAAATTGGCAGAGTACTGTCCTGTTCTGGAAATTAGTGACAAAATGAGGCTACTCAGACCCTTTAAGCTGAATTGGCATGAGTGGGTGCAGAACTCGTCAAAGCACTAGTGTTGACAAGAGGAGCATCTCTTAAGACAGGGTTTCAGTCTAAGGCCGTTACATATCCCTCTGGACTGGGGTCAGTGTGTTCACTTTCTTAATTTGGACCTGAGCTGGCCCACCTCCCCTGCACTAATGAGGGTTCAGCGGGGTCGGTACACCCATTCACTCAGACTGTAACACAATATCGCACCCGGTTCACCAGGGATTTGTGTATAACTCGAAATCCCAACAAACCAAATCCTGCCTCCACGGAGAGACACGCATGCCACCCTCCTCTGGGGGGGCTCTTTCAGGGGCGGGTGGGTGGATTCGCAGGGGTCGCTGTGCCCAATAAGCGCTACTTAGGGAAGGGCTATTTCTGAGCACATGATGCGGCCTGCCAACATTCCTCCACTTTCATTCCACTGACAAAGTGGTTCATGTAGCACTGGACTGGCCACAGCATGTCCACGGCAGCCAGCTGGGCACCGAGTGCAGTGCATCCGCAGGAATTGTTGCACGCATTCAGGACTCCACAAGCATCAGCAAGGAGTCCAGTCGATTATGGACACTGATTGTGGTCCACAGTTTTGGCAGCCCTGGCAGTGTCATTTTTCCATAACCCTTCCCGCTCGTCTCCTGATCAGATCAGGGCTCCCATGGGTGTTTGTGTCAGATCTGGCCTCCCCTGTCTCCTTCAGTGTGGGACTTTCGTATGCATTTATTCAGCTGAGGACCTGGCTGCACCTGCAATTACGTTCACAGTCAGTGACAGCGCGGAATATCATCTGAGCACATGTCAAAACCCTCGTGCATTTCTGAATTTTGTAACTCTTACACGTTCCACGAGTTTCATCAGCCCAGTTGACTTCCCAGCCCAGGGTGTACCCAGCGAAACTGACAGCACGTCTCTGTGCTATTGTTAGCATTCATGTGAAACTTTTAGCCCCCTTTTAACATTTTTCACACATCTGTCAGTAGGAAGATTCCATAACTCTCAGTTTCTAAATTTAAAGCTGCCATTTCTGCTTGGCGCAGGAATAGACTTGTTTCCATCGCGGGTCAGCAAGCACGAGCATGGCTGGGAGCGCAACTGGAAAGGATACATAGGGTTAGGCCTGTCTTCGAGGGTCACAGCGAACCGGGCTGTTCTTGTTCCTGATATATATCAGCGCTCTTGGACAGAGGTCACATGAGCTAGGTGCAGACTGCACTACTGGGCTGTTGCTGAGAATGTGCACAACGAACACACCCTGAAACGACTCGGCCTTAAATCACGGCCCGGGCACCTGAAGTGTCTAGTACATTCTCATGCGCTCCAAAATCTTTCACTGACCCCAGAAGTCTAAATAAAAACCACATGGTCATTAGGAACGGGGAGTACTTGTCCATTTTATTACAGCACTGTTATTGTTTACTGAATGATACTGTACTTCAAATGTGCTGGTCATTACTGTAACTGTGTGCTGCGTTCTCTTTTTCCCCTCATTTATAAAGCATTGTTGTCGGATCCCATGCTGTACAGCAAACCCCTGCATTCCGAATATGATGGCCATTACTCTTTACTTCTACGTGTCATGATCCGGACCGGCAGGGGTATTCCGGATCCGGATCATGACACGATTTAGTGTTTAACATATAAATGTTAAGTGATTGTTACCCTGTCAGTGTAATAAAAAAAAAAAAACAATTGAAGACATATAAATGACATGTAATCAGTTTTTATTAGGCTTTATTATTTTTATTGGTTGAATGAATAAAATTATAAAATGTAATGCATATTCATATAAAATGGAATGAAAATGGAATGTGAAAGAACATCAACTACAAACTCTAACAGCTCAATATCAAACGGATATTTCTTTCACCCTGGACTCACTTTAAAAAGCGCTTCTTGGAAAGCGCACTCCAACCTAATTCCTGAGGTTTACAATTTACAGTTATTTGCTGGCAAAATGGTCAATTTTGGGCATGCCTTTCTGTGAACAGTAAAGTGTGTGTTGCTCTTCGAACTGGGGACTGATACCAACGAGGACGCAGTCATTCGGCTTGTGCACATGAAGGGGGATTTACATGGTTACATAGGACAGGACATGTAGCACACGCAATGACCTGACGAAGACATGACACATGCAGGGTAGTATGTACATAGTATGATACATACAGGGACAGATACAGGACACAGTCGAAATTAATAGAACACAGGCAGTGGTGGCCTAGCGGTTAAGGAAGCGGCCCCGTAAACAGAAGGTTGCCGGTTTGAATGATCCGCCAAGGTGCCACTGAGCAAAGCACCGTACCCACACACTGCTCCCCGGGCGCTTGTCATGGCTGCCCACTGCTCACTAAGGGTGATGGTTAAAAGCAGAGGACACATTTCACTGTGAGAACCATGTGATACACAGAACCTGTGTATCACAATGAAATTCATTTCACTTTACACTTTGCAGTCCACAGCTTTTGGCACCTCAGTGACAGCTTGGCGGATCGGGATTCGAACCGGGGTCACTTCCATAACCGCTACGCCACCACTTCCCCGGACATAAAGGACATGATGCTTAAGGACATTTGGTATTAAAGCGTACTTTGGAATTGATTAATTCTGCACTGAGCCGACCAACTCAGTCACATCGGTGCTGGAATTCTGCTTTATAGCTGCGATGACTGAGGACTCAGCAGGGAATAAAACCCTTAATCATTTTTAATGTCTTATTTATATCTAATGAGTCAAACAGGTGGCCTAAATGATGATTGTTGTATATTTCGACCATGCCACAGAAGAAGCCTCTTCACTTAACACTGGACAAATGTTATTACCTGAATTCCCACATTATTCTTTTTGGCCCATCAGAGCCAAACAAGTGGCTAGGACCGATTAGAACCAATCAGAATACAGCTCTCTCACTTCAAAAGTAAAGCCGTATTCCTGCACAAAGCCATTTTCCAGCAGTAATCGGACCTGGTGCTCTCAGCCTGGACCAATGACTTTCATTTGCGTTTGCAAATTTCACTGAATCCAACAGCCAGTGCAGGTAGGGTCACCTTCTTCCCAGAGTGAGATGGTTGGCGGTGGAGATGGGATTTATGCCAGCGGCTCCTAACTGTAGGCCTAACGGCCGTCCTCCTCCGGTTACCGAGGGGTCATCATGGAAACACTAACACTTTGCTGGGCATTTATAACCTTGCTCTGTCCAGGACAAAGCCAGAGTCACCTGTTCATGAGTGACAAAGATGTCTTTATTGTGCTGAACAGTATGAATAGGGATCCCTACAGGTGTACAATACAGTTTTGTCTGGATTAACGTCTGCTTCGCACAGCAAATACTGAGTTCGCTCAAACAGACGCTCATGAGGACGGTCAAAAGAAGGTCATTTAAGTCCATTCAACGGTCTACGCATTTTTATTTATCTTTATTGTGGCCATTTAATATTTTTGGTGTCAAGTAAATATATATTCTGGATAAATCACTCTAAACATAACTTTTTCTTCACAGTTACAAAGTTTATATGATTAGGTTAGCCATCGGACTTCATTAAACCTTTAGTTTTACTGTGGTTTCCAAAATGTTCCTGGTAATGTACCTACTGAAGAGAACTTGGAATGAGATGTTATTAAATTGACATAAAGGCCCCTGGAGCTCTAGATTGCTCCTCCAGAGCTGCTTCTCGTGTCCGATAGCAGGTGCATTAGCTGGCGCTCGGGCCGGGACCTGACACCAGAGGCTGGGAGCCTGAAATGAAACGAATGGCTATCAGAAGCACCTCTCCCACACAGGCACTCACTGGCTTCTCGGCTCCGTCTCTTTGTGAAGTCGCAATGAGTCCGCTCTCAGGGAGGTGCCCGTTTTTTTTTTTTTTATCCCGGGTTTGTTTGCTGTTCCAAGTTCAGGTATCTGGGTTGGGCAGAAAGGAAGCAGCTGGTTTATCAAAACGAGCATGAAAGGGTCACTCGGGTCCGCTTCAAGTAAACCGCATTTGTCGCGTTACATCGCGCTCATTTAGCGGATGCTAACAGACAAGGCGTCTGATGCCAATGGGAAGTCTGTGGAACGAGCCCGAAAAAACCACGAAACAAACAAACAGGCGGGAAATAAAACCCGAGAACTGGGTAAACAGAGCAGGGTCGCGCTGCCAAAGACGTGGCCGGGTTCGAAACGCAGCCTCGGTTTCTGACCAGGCACGCCGCTAGCACGTGGCGCAGGTTAGCACGTCTCGCCTGACCTGGACTGTATGTACATGCGGAGAACTTTATTTAGATGCTGTGGAAAGCCACACTCTCCCCGCATGCCGAGGGTCAGGAAGTATTTTCAGACCGGCCGCTCGCTTCCCCATATTCGCCGTTGTTAATGGCCGCCTGCAGAATATTGCAGATGCAACCATGCCTTTGTACGTGATATTAATAATTCGCTGCTTACATGTTTACAACTCAAAATATTATTATTGTTGTATTACGCCACGAGAAAGTGCATAAAAAGTCAAACGTTCACAATGCTTTTTGAATGCACATAAAATGCATGATTACAGCATGTGTACCTTTAAATGGGGCCAGTGCACACATGCCACAGTTTGGGTATCTTTTTTTTATAATAACTGAGCAATAATTTAAATACCAAGGAAATCCAATGTGTATGTGATGAAATACATACAAATACTGAAATTGATCCCATGAAAATCACTTTTCACTGGCATGGTAAACCGTCACTGACAGTGTTGGCCAGGCCATTTTTGTTCTTCTGACTGTATTATTTTTGTAGTGCATTGTTTTGGAAGTGTTTGCAGCCTCGATGGCTCGGATCCTGGCCTCGGCACTGCGTCCGATGCAGCAGTGGCTTGAACAGGGCCGCTGCCCCCCCCCCCCTCCCATCCGGAGGCTGGCGGCTCTGCCCGGGTGGGCAGCTGCCAGGCCGGGAGAGTGAAGTCAGTCTGTAAACACATGTCCAGCCTGCCAGTGCTCATTACAGCAGCGAGCTCATGTTCAGCCCTGCACAATGTGGCCAGAAAAGTGGTCCATCTGCTGTTTCTCCTGCCCCAACAGATGCCGAATGTAACCTGACTTGTTGTGCCTTGTATGTGGTATGTCAGTCTCCCATCTATATTTTCTATATTTGCACCTCCACTCCCCAGTGGTTCCTTGAGAACAAACAGTTTGTGTGTGATTTCATTTGGCTTTTTGACAAGCAGCCCTGTCTTTTCGGGGCTTGTAGATTACATTATTCTCCAAAGTGCAAAAAACAACCTGTGTGGGCAGGATGCAATCAAGTCGCACTGGAGCCATTTTTGCCCGTGTGGATTTGAGCCGTTTGTGCACTGCTCTGGCCAGCACAAGGTGTGGCGAATCTGCCACGGATCCAGTGTGCTTTTGTGTCCCTGCATGAAACAGAAGTGATTGAATAATTTGCGTTTGCACATCACATCAAAGTAATGAGCCGTGCTGGCTGGACGTGAGTAATTAATATTTAACATGCGCTTGCCGTGCATTTTTAACGCGCCCGGCCGCTTTAACACGTCCATTCATTTCCTCATATGTCACCAGAACGGCCGGCCTCCGCTGATGGAAAATTATTTTCTCACAGTGAACTGCTGGGTTGTAATTTGCGGGGTTAATTAATAAAGTAACTAAAGCGCAGAGTGACCAATGGGCAACGGACAAGTGACGGTCATGCCAGGCCAAACATGAATCTTTGATCATGTAAACAGGCGGAATCCCGTTTTATGTCACCGCTGGATCGCATTACTTTGGAGCAGGTGTCTTGGCGCCTGCATAGATCAGGTGTGAATTCACAAATCAAGGGGAGATATATTATGCATGGGCTTCGTGAGAAGAGCAGCACACCGTTTTGGCACTTAATACCCGACCGACGTGATCCTCCACCTCCTCCACTCTGTCCGTACCCAGTGCGGAGTCGGCGGCGGTCATGCTGTCCTGCGGAGGGGAGCCGGGGTGACGCTGGGCTGTCACCGCCCGTCTTCTGCGCGCTCAATCCTCTCTGTACTTACAGGGTCAGAGATGACGGGTTCCACGCCTTCGTTCTTGTCAGGAACGTGCGCTTTGGAAAGGCTGCTAATGTGAGCCTTCCGCCGTGGGCCGTGGGCCCTGCGCGGGACTCTTCCCCCGGCTCCTCACTCTTCTATAGTCAAGCCGCTCACCACTTTGCACCTCTGTCAAGCATTTCTGTCTGCTTCAAACCTCAAGGGTCGTGCGCTGGAGGGTTTTTTCCTTAGCTCTCCTGCTGTGAGAAATCGTGCTTGCGACAGTGCATATTACAAAGCGGCTACGCGGCCCTTTTTTTTTTTGTGTACGGCAATAATATATTCTTATATAATAAACAGTTTATTCACTGCACTATGAACTTAGCACCATGCACTGTGGGCAATTTCACGGGGAGAAACAAGCCAACTAACCCCATAACCCCCACTGTTCAAGTTGAAGTACAAGTTGAAGTTGAGCTTTACTGTCATTTCAACTACGTACAGTACATAGTGAAAGGAAACAACGTTTCTCCGGAACCTGGTGCTACATGTCAAATTTACACAAAGTTACACTGACATAAAGTGCACATGTGTGACAGACAAACCAGCTACATAAAGTGCAAAAGCATGCAACATAGGCAAGCAGTGCAAGAATAACAAGAGTAACGTCAAATAAACCATGTAGACAACCAAAAAGCTAAAAAAAACTGTGATATTGGTAATTAAGATGGTGGACCCAGATTCCCAATCCATGCATTTATTCCATGTAGGTGTTGCATTACTAACATGCACTTACTGAATAACCAAGTGTGCAATGGTGCTGATTCCTGCAATGTTGAAGGTTCAAATGCTTTACCCTCACTACTTTACTGCTAATAATAAGTTATATGAGTTATAGAGCTCTTTAAATTATTGTGCTGTGAGAAATCGTGCTTGCGACAGTGCATATTACAAAGCGGCTACGCGGCCCTCTTTTTCAGTCTAAAAGTGCAGGACAGCCACGTTACGACTGCAGCCAGGTATATCCCACAAGGAACATCTGAAGCAGGCACAATGACAACACCATTAGAACCACGCAGGGTGTTTCATTTGAGTGACGCCACACTGGAGGTCTCATTTGAGTTCCACGTAAATGTCTCAGGAGAGGATTTCAGGGGACACAGTTGCCCTTAGCGCCACCGTAATTTGAACTGTGCGTGGCTGCAGCGCCTGTGTCTGTTGTGTCCCCGAGATATTGTGCTATGTGACGGCGGTGTGATGAGTTACGGGCAAGTTCTGCCTATTACAGCATTCCAAACATGCCCTTCCTCCACATTCTGTCCCAAGGGATTGTGGGTAATGTGAGACTGGCTGGTGCAGCCGGGCGGATGGAGGTGGTCAAGACTCGTTCCCAGGCCCAGACACAAAAGCAATAAGCCCTTCATCTCTAATAACGTCTGGGGTGGAATTCGGCTCTGTCCCTGTCTGAACAGTCAATTTGTCCGCATGCCTGGGTGTTTGGAGCGGCCCTGTCTCAGGGTATTTTTACTCCAGGTGAAACAACTGCTGCTATCTGAGCCTGGAGTCAGCATGGGTCATCTCCTGTGTGCACTGTAAGGCTGAACATATTCATGGTCTTCACGGTTCTAGTTGACTGCTTAAAGACTTTGGATCCTGAATGTTCTGAATGGCTCAATATGTTCAGTCGTGTGTCGTGTAACAGATGCACAGATCACTATGGAATTTCATATATATCTGATTCAAATCAAACTGAAAGTGAAGTGAATGTCATTGTGATACACAGCAGCACAGCACACGGTGCACACAGTGAAATGTGTCCTCTGCATTTAACCCATCACCCTTGGTGAGCAGTGGGCAGCCATGACAGGCGCCCGGGGAGCTCAGCAGCACCTCAGTGGCTTCTTGGCGGATCGGGATTCGAACCAGCAACCTTCTGATTACGGAGCCGCTTCCTTAACCGCTAGGCCACCACTGCCCCCTAAACTAACCCTGTTAAACTACATTTTTATCTGCTTGAAGCAGTGCTCTTCCTCGACGTCCAGCACTGAGTGCAAGCCACGCCCCTTCCCAATACCCTACACCGGTTTTCCCTCCTTTAACGTGTTCCGGGTCCGGCCATGTTGGTTTTCCATCCTTGTCACAGTGGGTGCGTGACACTGCTTATGTACATGTAAAATGTTATAATTCTGTGGCTGTCTGAGGATGATAATCCATCTTTTTGGAATAAAAGAGACATTTTGAAGGATGACCCCCCCGTAACACAACGCCCTAACAGCTGTGTCAAGACCACACACCTGACCCACCGTCTGTGTCTGTCTGTGGAACCTGTCCAGGTACAACGCCACAGGGCACATCTTTATCTGTCTGCGCTGTCTAGACAAATGTCTCGATGTGGATCGGCTAGAATTACCAGATCTAGATCTTTGTGACATCACCGCTGTCAAGACAGCTGTACAGCTGTAAACTGTACAGAACAGTCGCTACCATCTACCTATATCGACAAAATACATCATGAAATATACTTAAAAAATAAAAACAGATAACAAGATAGAGCATGAGAACAGTGTTAAGGTGTATTTGGGTGCTGGTGCGCCCTCATCAGCAAGATCAAGAAACAACCCACCCCCCCCTTCTGAAAAGCCCCTGGTTTTACTCGCTTTGTGATTGTGTGACAGCTCATGGTTGCAGAAGAATGTGTGTGTTTGAGGTGTCTGTGCATTCCGGGCCGTGAAACATATCCCCATGTGGACAGGCCTGCCCTGCGAACGTGTGACTGGCTCGCCACGCAGACCTCAGCAGTGATGCAGCAGAACTGTGCACACGATAGTTGTGGTCACTGTGGGAAAGTAACATTAGACCTCTCAGTGCTGATAAAATCAAAAAACGGGTCTCAGCGTTTCTGGCATGTGAAAGCGGGTGTAATCTATTCTCATCAGTCAACACTGAGCCGTTAATGAGCTGTGAATGCATCTACCATCTGAACAATATGACACATTTAATTCATATTACTGCTTTAAAAAACGACCAATTAGTGCTGTAAATCGGTAAAAGAGACATTCTTAAGAGACAAGTGTGGGAAAGAGTCTGTGATAGTACGTTCACTTGGTGACGTCATGCACCGCCACATTGAATTATGGGCTGGCTTGCAGTGCTTGGTGGCAGAGAGTAAAAAAAAAAAAAGGTTGGAGCCAGGTAGTAAAGTTCTGCATTTCCTGTACAAACACCTTGGCCAATCATTTGGGCTTATGTTGAAAGATTGATTTTTTGTACTGATTGGCACTTGATATTTGTGAATAACATGCACATGATATTTGTGTTTAACCTTCCATATTGAATCCTGGTTCCTTTATTCTAGAATTCTGTCCCGTTTGTTTCATATCAGTTTATTGAATCGCCTATTTTTTTATTGCTTCTGCTTCCTCCTTCCTCGTCACCTTGTGATGGTCACTGCAGGACCACAGAATGTGATAAACTCAGCTGTCCACTGTGAGGCTCAGTTTCAGCGAACCATTTAGCCATTTCAGAATATTCCTATTGCTAAATTAATGTTTTCGTCTTTATAGGAATCTGGAACTTGACTAACCACCTTCACATTTCAGCAGGGGATCGTGGAAATTTCACTCAGCCAAACACTAAAGGAAAAACGAATCTATCTTTAGACCCGGGATCCCATGTTAGTGGGATCAGTCTGCTTTTCAGCAGGAAGTGTCCTGTTGAGTCTCCACTCCCAGCGCTGTGTCTGTGTGTCAGCCTCCTCATTTCACGCCGATGGCCTGTGGGGGTGCCACAATTACATCAGCAGCGGCATCAGACACAACACCTCGCTTATACGCCACTGTCTGACTCACGCAGACCAACACACATATCACACAGACACTGAAACAGGAATCAGTCTGTTTGCACCGCAACCATTAATCTGCAAATAAACCATGTATTCCATATTTTCCATATGTTAACAGGGAACAGGATTATTCCAAATCATTGAAATAAATCTATTAATGTCTTCAGCCACAGCAACTGCAAAACAACAAGGCTCTTTTAGGATATTAGAAACGTTCGCTTGCTCAAAATGGTCTCACTCTCACATTCAGGCAGGCACTTTTAACTCCCGCTTTTTTCCTCCCCTTTCATCCCTCTCTCCCTCAAACGCACGTGCACCGGTCCACTGGATGGAGAGAGGGCCTGCACCTGCAGCATATCATTGTCTCCACTGCTGATGAATGCATATTAATACGAAGTAAAAAAAAAACAACATGTCATTTTGTACTTCCAATTAAGCAACCTGAAACACACAATCACAATGAAATCCTTTATTAGTTTAAACCGGGACAATTTTGCTTGCTTCTGCATTGCTTTGCTGGGGTTGGAGCACACGGAGGCCTTGCACCAGCATCAAGTATGAGCCGCATGGTGGTAACATGACAGGCCTTACCTGGCTGTGGGCTTCCTTTATCTCTCCCTTGTCTACAACGCTGGCGCCTTTGTGGTTTAGCTACTGATAAAACATCACAGGCACACGCGGAGCTCTCAGTGACATTTCGCCGGGGTTTTGATATGGGCTTGTGACAAAAGTCAGCTCAGTGGTATAGCTGAGCCACTACTGTCACTGCAATGCCACAGTACAAGGAATTTTTCATGTGCATTTTTTTTCAGATGAGCGCATGCTTATGCGTGACTTTGCATGTGCTGGATCTTTCCACTAGAGGGCGTTAATTGGTCAAATGTTAAGAAAAACTATGGACACAGCATTCGTGATCTTCAGAATTTTTTAACATTTATGTGATTTCCACGTATGAAATGAAATTACAACCTAGAAATGTTTTTTTTTTTTATATAATGTCTACTTGGAAAAATTTTTCAACAATTTTCAGCTATTGCACGTTGATTTTTGTTGCGTTTTTGAATTTGCATAGATTCCCAGCAAAACCACCATTTTAATTTTAAATGATTAAAATTGTCTTCGTACCCATGTGTTATAACAATAAACACAAGGTGGCAGTATTTGCCTATGCACTGCAGCCTGATTGCAGAGTGACAGGATTTGCTTGGAAGAGCCTGCCGGACCTTCGCAGCCTGTTTCTTTGTGCTGCCCTGCACCCTTTCTTGTTGCTGGTGACATCTGTGGCATCACTGCTGGCTAAGCCCGTGCAATCTGATGCGCCGTTGGTTCGGTGAACTTGTGCCCTACTCTCCTCCGCAGACCCTTCTTTCTCTCTCTAGCTCCTGCCTATGCAGATGAGCGTCAACCTTAGCCTGGTGGGGACCGACAAATCAGCAGGGGTGGAAAAACGAGTTGCTAGCAAATAAACGGAGGCTTTGCAGACTGTGTCTGGCGTGATATCGTTTGTCTGATACTGCTGCTAGCTTCTGGTGGAGTGTAAAGGCCTTTAGCATCATTGAGAGCTGGTTCTGTCATGGATAATGTGGTCCAGGTTAGCTATGAACCACTGACTAACTAAATTTGAGTTTTTTCCTCACGGATCATGGAATTCCTTCTATATAAGTGGAGCTGGGGATGCCTACAGGTCCAAGCAGGAAAGGAAAGGCCAATCTATGTTTAGACATGGAAAGATTACATCACATCTTTGTGGAAATAAATGTGGTCGAGGGGCAAATGCCGAATGTGGACTTGTAAAACTGTGTCGTCGAAACCCAGCACATGATTCAACCCAAGACCTGGGTGTTTAAACGGGTCGATGGAGAAACCTGATGTGAAGTGAGTTCCCATTATGATTCATCTGATTTTAAATGTTAAAAGAGGGCTCCATTTGCACTCATTCTGCTTTGTGCATCGCAGCCCACAACACCACTTCTATTTATACCACAGCCCCCGCATTTTCACATGAAAGCACCATATCATGTGTTGATGTAGCGGTTCCTTGTATTTTTTTCATTTGTATGCAGCAGGCTGCATACAAATATATTGAGTCATGCAACTGCTTCTTGGTTGCAGGTTAAATAATATTACTGATACTGTGGGGTTGAAGCAGTCCGCAGTTGGAGTGAAATAGAAAGGAAATTAATCGCTCCTAGCCCACCCCCCGAACATAAATATGTCCCCCCCAAATTCCCATAAAAATATTTTTTATTTGAAACAATATATTCATGTTTGTTCAAAGCACAATAAAAGTTGTGCTACTTAACACACTATTTGAGAGTGGATCTGTTTCTCCCATGCCTCCACCCAGAGTGCGCTACTAGGTGCAGAGCAGAGCAGCATGTACATAGTTTCATGCATTCAGTCATGTTTTTAATGCATTAAAATTGGTTATTGATCACTACACTTGTTCAACAAGCACAACAAAGGGACACGTAAAGCCACAGTTCAGCTCCTTTGTGCGAAGTCTGGCATTTTACACATAGACAAAATATATTGTCAGCTTAAGCAGCGTGATGTGCTTATAGTAACGCTGTGTTGAGAGAGAATGACAGACAGAAATGTATATATAGAGAGAACAGACAGAAAGAGGAAGGATTTACATTTAACACACTGCCATCCTCCTCTCATTAATGTCACAAATATTAGACTAAGTTGTTTCACTGTCATTTTACATTTCTGTAGTCAGATATTGTCCAGATTTTTACATTTATGTGGGATATTATTACTTGAAATCTAACTGCTTAGAATTCTAACTTTGACTTAGATACTCCGTTCAACAGATAGTCATTTTATAACATTCTGACTGTTAGTTTCCACTCTATATTTTCCACTAATTAAATACATTTTGACCTCTGACCTCTGACCACCCTGAAACCACTGTGCCCAACAAGATGGACTGGGAGGAATTCCACAATAAAATCGCTTCGAGGGCAGCACGAGCGGGTGCTCAGAAGTCTAGAGGAGATGGTAGAAAGCACATCCAAAAGGGTTTCACCTGCCAGTGGCTTCTTTGAGCACTTTAGCAAAGGTAAGACTGTGTTGGGCCTCACACTTGATTCCGCTATTGTTGGAGAGCTGGAATGCCTGAACGTTTCTTTACAGAAGAAAACCCAAACTGTCTCAGCTATGCAGGCTGCAGTTAATTGTGTGAGATCTTCTCTTAAGGAAAAGAGACTCCACTGAAACCATTGAACCCATTGAGATGAATCATTGAAGACGATTTGCTGGTAAACCAATAGACCACTACAGGCCAGAGTTCTTTAAAGTGTTGGACAGTGTGGAGGTTCAGTTTGGTGACCGCTTTGACCAGGAGAGTCTAAAGCTTTTACAAAAGGTGGAGTGTGCACTCCTCACTGGGGAGTTAGATGACTCTCTTTATCAGTACCCTGAGCTCAACAGAGCTTCTATCTCTGTGCAGTTGCCTCAACAAATACCCCTGTAGCCGCAGTGGAAAAGCAGCAGAAGAGGTGCTCATCAGAATCTTGTTGGTGGTGCCAGTGTATTCATGTGAAGCTGAGAGGAGTTTTAGTGCACTGTGCAGATTGAAGAGTTGGCCAATGGTCCAAGAGAGGCTGAATAATGTTGTGGTCTGTAATGTCCACAAAGACTGGTGATCTGCCATGAGTTTGTTATACACCAGAAGAATCACATTTGGTTGTTTTGTTTAGAAAAATGTTTCTTATCTCTTAGGTGGAGAAGTGGCTTGTAGGCATGGTGTGTTGACAGATGGTTGTTCAGTTCCAATGAAGATACATTTATTTTATTTATACACCCTATGTTGCAATGTATAATTTTAATGTATAAAGGTTTGTGTATTTTGTATATTTGTTGTTGCTTGTTAGCAGTTACATAAATACATATTTTTGAAGAATGGTGTGGTTTAGTTATTCATTATAATTTTTTTTTTCTAATTTAGAACTGATTTGAGCTTTGAGTTCTTGTTGAGCTGCTGTAGTTGAGATCAGACCAGAGTTCATGGTGAAAAAATATATTCTAACTCCACATGAGTTTTGATGCCTTCAGTGAGAATCTACCAAACCTTTGGCCTGTACTGTATATAAGGTGCTGTGTGTCATTTGGAAAAAGATGCATGTGCAGATTTGGTCTTTGGAGGGGGGCTGGGAGGAATGAGAGGGTGTTTTCTGTTTCAGTGACTTCAGTTGCCTCCATAACATGGATGGAGAGAGTGAGGGCAACAGAGGGTGGTTTGGGGAAGCTCACATCTGTAAGCTTTTCCTGTGGCTGAGGAGGAGGTCTGTATCCTTTGTAGTCGTTTTAGCAGAAAACCGTAACATGAGCAACACGTAACACGTTCATACTTCATTCACGCATCAATGGCAAGGTGACCAGTACCAGCGTAGTGTCGGCGTGTAATCGGACAAAATCGACATCTGAGCTCGATTGTAAAAGCAGGCTAGGTTACACCCACATGTTTACCACACCGTGTTTGCATGTTGCAAATGCTGAGTGAAAGCAGGAAGTGACACGCTATGAGGCGAGAGCTCATGGAAACTGTGCGAAGTGTGGCTTTTCCAGCATGTAAATGAGAAGTAAGGGAGAATGTTGGGCATGCTTAGAGGCAGAGTTCTGTCATTTTTGAATGTGAGGTGCAATTAGTGTAACAAATTGATCGGGCTCAGAAAAGTCATGTTGAAATAATGGACAAAACTTTATTTACTTTACTTTTTTTTTGCAGACGCTTTTATCCAAGCAACTTACAGGAGGAAGATTTCTATAGATTTTGAGTTTACAAAAACTGAGAGTCCTGATAAGGCCTAACTTGTCAGCAAAGAGCATGCTCAGAGATTGTTAAGTGCTAGAGGAAGAAAATTTTTATATATATATATATATATATATATATATATATATACATACATACATACATACATACATACATACATACATACATACATACATACATATATATATATATATATATATATATATATATATATATATATTTTCTTTAATTATTATTATGTGCGTGTGTAAGTGTTAGATTTGTCTGAAATACTTTTTGAATAACAGGGTTTTCAACTGCTTCTTTAACAGTTATTATATATTTTATTATAAATAATAAAATATATACTGAAAATATACACTGTCATGGGACATAAACACAATAAGCACATGTAAAAAGATGACTGAACAAGCACTGGACGTAGCAAGGATACATTTATTCTAATAAGACGCACAAAATCAGGTAATCAGGATAACAAGACAGAGAACACAAAATACGGAACCGGAAAACCCGGAAATGTCAGGATTGTCAACAATCATGTCTTTGGACTGCCAACCAAAATACATGGGTGGCCTAAACGGATGTATGGAATTTTTTCTTATAGCCTTATAGTTCTGTACCCAGAACAACTTCCATCATTGATCAGGGACATTACACCAAAATAAAAAAGCCATGCAATGTCAATGTAATTATTAATTACTTATAATGGCCACACAGGGTCACAGCAGTTGGCGTTGTGGCCACAAAGTGTCTTCAGCATCTGTGACTTACGCATCTTGAATACGATTAAGCGGTAGTCGATAGTGAACGAGTGTGGTGAGGAGACCCCATTTTTATACTAAATATTAATTGATATTACTCATCAATTACTAGACTACTAGGGCTGTGAAATCATTTTGAATAATCACAAGTTCAGTGTTTTTACATTAAGCAAGACGTTACGTCCCGGTATTTATTTTTTAGTTATTTCCCCTTTGTAACATGAAATATCTTGGGAGGTTGTTATATAATGTCAGTGTAGCCACAAGGCAGAAATTTCATATACATCTCACCATTGCTTTGATTGAACTTTCTCTTTGATTTAACTTTTCTCTATGGCTTCCTCATACTACTGCCGGGAACATTTTGGTGGAGCTGAAACATTAGACTCTGAGGCTGAGATTACTATCTGCCATCCTCCGCCCACTTATCTAACCTCTTCATCTTTGTAAAGATGTGAATCAAGTCATCATGCGGCCGCTCATGAAACGTTGCATTTGTTTACACAAATTCATCTTTGATGTCTGCTTTTCATTCACTGAATTTATAAAGCAGCACATGACAGGGTGCTGTGCGCTCTTCAGATTAAACAATGTGGAATATTTGCAAATTAGAAGTGATGCAAAAATATGAACAGCGATCATCCATAACATTATGACCACTGACAGGTTACAGTTGCACCGGGCATTTTGCCCTTGAACATGCGGTGTTGTTAGCAGAATAAAAGAAACTTCTGATGCTGAAGTGTCTTTTCAGTGCATGGGTAACAAAATACTTCTGCAAAGAAATCAGGTTTGTATTAGTTGTAAAAAAAAAAAAAAAACACATGAATGAAGCTATAAATTGAAGTTGTCACATAATGCAGTTTTTCTAGTAACCTGCTGCTGCTCAGTATCACAAAGTTTAAAAAAAAAAACTAAGCACCACACTAATTACATTTAAAGCAAATATATTTCCAGAAAGCATAGTGAAGTCCTGTTTCACTGAAAGACTATGGATGGTGTGTGTCAGTCTGGCAGCAGTGAAAGTGAGAGCAAAGCCCTGGGACTTTTTATGCCTGTCACACACAGACGTGTGTATTTTTTCCTGCTGTTCATGCATACGCAGCAGATTGAAACTGCTGAGCATGAACACACAAACACACACACACACACACACACACACACACAATCAGATACACACGTGCACACACTCGCATTGTCCAATGCTTATTTGCATTAACCAAGATGCTGTATGTGCTACACACACACACACACACCTTGCAACTGGCATTTGAGCTAACTGCAGAACAAACAGAAATGCAGAGGTGTCAGAAAGATGATTCAGAAACAAACTTCATTGAATGAGCTCATCTTTTCTTTGTGTGAATTTAATGACACGCACGGTTCCCTGAGTCCTTGTGCTACCGTTTCAGAGAAAGACAAGTGGAGTTCCTCGGAGGCTGGCTATGGCGCAGGCATGGGAGGTGGCTGTGAAGCCCCACACCTCCGATTAGACCTGTGTGTGTGTGTGTGTGTGTGTGTGGGTGTGTGTGTGTGCAGGCGCTCAGATTATCGTAAACCAAAATGGGCTATAGGCTTACCAGAAGTGTCAAAGGAGGCAGGGGGTTTCTGCCAGCAGCCCACAAAGCAGGCCCGCTGCGCTCAGAGGTGCTCGTGCTGCCTCAGCACAGTCAGGGAGGGTATGAAATATGGATTTTTATATCACGCTGGCTGATTACTTCGGTCAACCGAAGCATTTGCTAGTCTTATCCTACACTGACAAAACAGTAAAAAAGTTTCGATGTTCAGAGTCAAAGATGACAAAGTGTGGCACGCCCCTGATGTCTCAAAAACACACTTAAAAAGTGAAGTGATTGTCACATGTGATACACAGCAGCACAGCACACAGTGCACACAGTGAAATTTGTCCTCTGCATTTTAACCATCACCCTTGGTGAGCAGTGGGCAGCCATTACAGGCGCCCGGGGAGCAGTGTGTGGGGACGGTGCTTTGCTCAGTGGCACCTCAGTGACACCTTGGCGGATCAGGATTCGAACCTTCTGATTACGGGGCCGCTTCCTTAACCGCTAGGCCACCACTATTAACTCATTATGTGTCATTGCAACCCCCCACCCCACTCACACCACAAAAATCTATCCTCACCACGCCACTGCTCCTAAGGTGACAACCAACAATGTCCTGTGACAAAAGTTTGACAACATAGGAACACCTGATCCGCAAAATGTCTGTGCACATTCCGCGCTGTCTATCATGCTAATAGGACGAGTGACTCGACAAATAAAAGGACGGGATGGGTAGCTAGTTCCTCCTCTTTAAAGGTCCCCTGACATTATTTTTTATTTTTTTGCTTTTATATAAAGTCTTAGTGGTTTCCTAATACTGTATCTAAAGTGAGCGATGAGATTTTCCCAGGATGCACCATTTGCGGGACGAGGAGGCTTATATAAGAGCGGTTTATTAGATTAGATTAGATTCAACTTTATTGTCATTACACATGTACAAGTACAGGGCAATGAAATGTAGTTTAGGTCTAAACTACATTTAGAAGTTGAGCGGGCAATGTTTGGTTTAGACAGGAAGTTTCAGAATAAAAAAATTCCCCATGTGATGACTTAAGGGGAGAAATTCCAGATCCGACTGCCTGAGCTGCCATTCTGTGAACAGCAAGGCAGAATGGCCAAAGCCCTCTTTTCACATATCGCCATTTGTAGACACTGCAGGACCATAGACGGGCTCTGGGACCTCATATTCACATTAAATTTAATGATAGGGCACTTTAAAAATACATATAAGACCTTTTTATTGTTTATCAGTTTGTGTAAATCCTGAAGACGTAAATGCTTAAAAATACCCCATGCTGCATGTCTTATATGGCACTGGGAAAATATGCCCTGAAGTGACTTACACTGCATCTCCTACATCATTGATGGATGTTATAACTTTTTTTAAGCACCAAAGGAACTAAGAAACTGGATATATCTGATACACTTAAATGCTTACATGCGTAGAGCTAAGCTTACTTGAAAACAGGAGCAGGCTGTTACTCCTATTACAAGTGCTACAGGGAAGACATGCACCTCGACAGCAACACAGTTACCCAGAAGCACAACTGGCCTAACCCGTTGTTCAGAGAAGGTTCTTGATTTCACATTCCTGGCTTCAGTGTTTTAGTTTATATGCACCTGACTTTAATGTGAAGTCAGATATCCTTCCAACACATAAAAAGCACTTGTAACTTACCCATGCAGCCTCTGCATTAATAACATACAGAGCTAGTACATGTCTGTGGCGTACAGTAACGGTAATTGTTACCCCACCCCACATCACTTCCTGAATGCTTGCGATCCTGTTCTGTTGCTGCCCTATTTATCTCACTTATCTCAACCTGACATCATTGCCACCGATGTGATTAAAACATCATATGGAACGTGGAACTCAAACTGTGCATTTCCTTAGCACTGTGCCAAACGGGTGGCTTTTTACGGTAAGAATTTCCTTGTCTATGGGGAACATCAAGGTGCCACTTTGCCCTCATGCTGATGTTCTTTTTCATGCTGGCAGGCAGTAGACCCCTAGATCCGTTAACATAATCTACCAGCATGGTGTGCAGCAGGGCATTTTGTTACACAATCTCATGTAACCTTAGACCGGGAAGGGCACACCAGAGTGAAGAGTAGCCTGCGGGACATTTTTCTGGCCACCCTGCCTCTTTTTAACGGCCTTTTGATCCATTGGTATGCTAACGTACCCCATGTGACCTTCAGTTTCTGATAAAGTCCACCATGTGTTTTTGTGTCACCCAGAAAGCAGAATCAGCACCTACCTAAACACGTTACCTGCAAGCTTGGTTCTTTCCCCCCATTCACAAACCTCCGTGGCTTCAAAGATCAAGTGATAATTAACCAGCGAATTTGCTGAGGAAACTCCCCAAACTCTGTTCAAGATGTTCCTCCATGCTCCTGCGCCCTGGATCCAATCCCAGACACGGAACACCATTCTACTGCATTACTTTATTGAAGAGCAAGTTAAGCCTGGACAATAAATATTTATTGTATAAAAAAACATGTATATATCCAGTGTGCACATTGATAGCATTAGCTATTACCTCCATATTAAATGACACCTGCATCTGCAAGCATGCATGTAGCCTTTCACCGAAAGTACGAACGTTACATGAAAGTATACATTTTCATGTCCTTATCCTTAAATAGGTTACAATAGCTTACATTCGATTGCACACAAAAGAAACACAAAACATTAGAACTGACGTGACTGCAAAAAATGTAGGATGAATAGGCAATTCCAACATGCTGACATGCTGGTCCAACTTCATAACTTCATAACTGAGAACAAAAGAATTAATAGTGCGTTGCTTTCGGTATTCAGTTTCATTCCACAATCACATACTCAGTGACAGATGAAAAAAGAAAAAAGTGTGAGAAACGCTCCACGTTGAAGCCTGAGATTTGGGACTCATTTGTTGGGTGCTTTTATGGGCATCCTGCGTCGCACCCCTTTCCCAGGGATGTAGCTGTGGAGGGCCTGCAGCTCGTCAACGGCCCTGTCTTGGGTCTCTGACTCCATCAGCTGGCAGGAAGAAAGCCCGTAATTATGGATTTACTATAAACCGGATTATTACAAACGGACTGTGCTGGTTTTATTCTTACCTCTTCAGTGGCCCGCTGGAGCTTCGTAATCTGGATAATGGCCCAGTCTTTCGCCCCCCGCCTCTTTTCATTTGTAGTCTGCGGGAGAATAGAGACAATTGTCATAAAATGGAGAAAAAGAATGTGTGCTGGCAAACTTTTCATCTATCTCAGCAGTAAATTAATCAGGCTCGTTCACTAATTGTCTACATTCTATAATTACATAATCTCTTCTTTCTTTTTTACAATCATCATTAAACCACAGACAGTGGAATTTACCTCAGTCAGCGACTTCTGCTCGGCTTGAGCATACAGGTGCCTGCACTTGTGCTCTTTCTGAAAGGAAACAGAGGTGATCCGTGAATCGGGGGGAACTGCAAGTCGAGACACAACACGGGACTTGGCTTTGAAGCTGAAGTCGTGTGGGAAGGCAGGGCCCAACACGTGCAGCTCTACAGAGCCCGGATCGCTCAAAAGCTCGTCTCTCATATCATCGGGCTTAACCCCCCACCGCTCGCCATTCCTGACACATTCCAACCTTACAGATATATTTTCCGAATGTTTCTGTCAGTGGCAAAAAATCAATTTTTTCTCCACATTCTGCTTTCACTTTCTGTTCCAGCAGTTCGGTGGCCTGGTTATATAAACGCACCGCCAATATCTAGGCCCTTCACGAAAGGAGGACGACATGAAAGGTTTTGGCGTGGCCGTGAGAGAGCTCAGTGCATGCTGGGAGACCTGTGGCGTCTCAGAACTCACCACACGCACGCAGCGCCGCAGCCGCTGCATGAGACCAACCAGGTCCACGAACACGCCCTGGCGATCGCTGATGTGGTCCTGCTCGGACAGATTGAGCTTCAGCGAGAACACCGCCTGGTAGAAATCGCAGATTTTCAGGAGAACACATCCGTGCAGACGTTCCTGTTGGTGGGAAAGAATGATGGAGGTGAGAGGGCATCTCATGGCAGATTTATTTTTTTTATTACTATCAAATTCCACCTACTTTTTTGGTTATTTTGTCAAACGACGACCGCTTCAGGAGGATGTTCTTGTCGTGCGACACAGTCTGCATTTATTGTGAGACAAGAATGACTGTTAATTATTTACTGTTAAACGACTCAGGATTCCACAGGATTCCAGGATTTTTTTATAGCAGATAATAATGTTGTAAAAAGCCCAGTGCTTATCAGTGCAGGTTGCAGGTTGGCACAGCCTGGAAAAGCTGAAGAGGGCGAGAAGAGGGCAAGAAAAGCTACTCACAATGCCCTTGGCGGCGCTGACGGCCCGCGCGTGCAGAGCGTCGGTGTCCAGGCAGGGCGCCTCCGGGACGCAGCTGGCCGTGTGGACGCTCCCCGACATCTCCCCACACGCCATGGCTGCGAGGAGGAGCAGGATCAGAATTCCCGGCATGCCGACACGGTGATTGGCTGGCTGGCTGGCTGGCTGGCTGGCTGGCTGGCTGGCTGGCGCTCACTTACTTCACAAGACCGACGTGGACACTCCCTGTGGATGCAGTTATGACATGTCTCTCTCCCCCCTCTCTCTCTCTCTCTCTCTCTCAGCTTTCTTTAATTCTGTCTAGCAGGCAGCCACACCAACACACCTATTTATGTGTCCTGAAGTTCCTCGAGTGACGTCAGAGCCTCTCGCTCAATTGGTTTTTCCAGCCAAGCAGACATGTACCACCTGGAAAAAAAAGAACCCCTACACATTTGGACATTTTTTGAAGCTGATATCCATTTTTACGTTGCTACAAGACCCCTTTATCAAGGGTTATGTTGCTTTATGAAAAATAGAATTTGTACGCTCTCCTCAAAGACAGCTAATGAGGTCATGACATTTTAGGGTCTTGGTTCCTGCGTCCTACATTCTAACCACGTCCTAGATTTCGCGTAGATAAAGCCCCACTTCACTGTAATGACAAATAAAGGTTCTACGCACAATTTATTCTTCATTCAGTTATAATTCACCTGTTTGACAGAAGCAAATGCTGTGACTCTTGGTATGGGAAAGTGTGGGAATCGAAACGTAACCAGTGTAACTTTTAGCCTGTTGACCTGCCAGAGGAGAGCATTGTGGAACAAGGTGTGGGACTGGACTCAAGGTCTACTTTCCACTGCTGTGACCACACTTTCCACCCTTCAACTGTCCTTTGCACACGAGAAAGTTTTGGGGTAGGAAGTACATCTGGAATTCAGACAGTGGGCTGCAAATGACCTAGAGCCTATATATACATACATATGGACACTTATTAATACCCCTAAAAGGCCCTTCTTCAGTATAGTTAAATATATATATGTATATGTATGTATGTATGTATGTGTGTTTGTGTGTGTATTAACTATACTGAAGAAGGACCTTTTAGGGGTATTGATAAGTGTCCATTCATGTGTAAATCTTCATTATGATAGCACATGATAATGATCCCTCCTCGCATAATACGAAGTAATGCTATGGTGGCCGTGGCTTTACTTCTCAGGCCATTTTGTGTGTTGCATTTAAAATGCTAATGGTTATTTGAGTCGTTAGGGTCATAGGTGTTTTTATTTTCGTTGTTCAGGATCTAATCTAATCTGTAATCTTTATCGGACGGTTCAAGGTAGCGCAGTTGAAAAACCTGCCTGCAGAAGGCCTGAAATTTCTTTTTGAATTCTCTAAGAATTTCCCCTGACCTCAATAAGACAATCCATCGAACATGTGATATGATCTAATCCTTATACTCTGTTGTGTCTGACACGCACCTTATACAATGCATGAGCACTTATGAAATATAAAAAGTGAAATGTTCTTAAAAAAGACCTCTGCCTACGTAAATTCAGCAAAATAATGACTTTTTATGTTTACATTTTTATAGTTCTCCAGTCACACATGTATCAGTTCAGACCTGGTATGGAATGTGTCTTTGCATGTGTCTACATCCACACCCATGTGATTAAATAAAAGTCTAAAGAGGCTCAGTAAGGAATGGTGGGGCAGTGGTGGCATAGCGGGCAAGGAAGCGGACACGTAATGGGAAGGTTTGGGTTCGAATCCCAAACCACCAAGGTGCCACTGAGTTGCCACTGAGCAAAGTACCTTTCATGGCTTCCCGCTGCTAACTAAGGTGATTGGTTGAAAGCAGAGGACACATTTTGTTGTGTCACTGTGTGTTGTGCTGCAGTGTATGACAATCACTTCATTTTCACTTTCAATGCATTTCTGTTGAGGGTTGGCTTCCCCTTGCCAAGTCTTGGTTCCTCTTAAGACTCCTACCTATGATGCACTGTGTGCCTCAAGTTAAAAATTTGATTGATTGACAAATATCACTCAAATCTGTGCATCGGGGTGTTGGGGGGGATATTCAGGATGTTAATCCAATGCACAAACAAATGTGACCCAGACCATCTCTGAATGTGGATCTCCAGTGGTCTGCATTCACACCTCTGATACTGTTGCTTCCAAACTCCACTGGAATCTATTTTAAATGTCCTCTTTTGTAAAAAAAAAAATAAATCGAATTAAATGCAACAAACTAAAGAGACACGTTTACAGTCAAATAATTTAAAGCAATGTGTCATTTTCATGCCCCTACCCCCCCCAAAATGGTGACTTCCTTGAGAAGCAATTAACCAAAGATGGGTGTTGTTCTATCTTTGATGATGCATTATAAAAGATGGCAAAGATGTTCAGACCCTTGGGCAACAAAGAGACACTGGATTCTTAACCCTGTATGCTAACAGACAGATCAATTTATGACTTTGGAACGGAATCCCTAAGCTTTAAAGGCCATTGAAGTAAAAAAATATACAAAAAAAAGATAAATGCATGAGAGAAAAAACAAAACAATAAAGAACTAAATGAAACAATATGGGTGAAGTTCCAGTATTGCAGCATTAACATGATAAATGCCATATTGATCCATCTGTTGTAGGCCATGCTTAGGTAGCTTTACTTAAGGAAGTGCAGGCTGCATTTATGCATTCGGTGTGAGGTATGGGGGGTTTCCGGCCTTCTGTCTACCAGCAGATTTTTTCTTTTTGTCTTCCTTTAAGTTAAAACCTTCAACAGGAAATTGCCTACTTTGCTGAACCCACTCTCTCTTTGCCTTCAGCTTTTTGCATGGTTTCTCTGCCACATTGTTCTTTTGTTCAAACTCTCTTATTCTGACAGGGGGTTGGCCTGACTCTTCATTGAAAATCATTATTATAATTTTTTTTTTTAACAAAACCCGCAGAGAGTTGGGTCATAGATTATGGGGTCAGGTTGTCCTTAGTTGTTCTTCCTGGCAATACATAATAGGCCTGGCATTCTGGTTACTCGGGCAATGAATTTAATGAATTAAACCTAGATCAAATTGGGAGAGAAAATTCCCCGATCTCTCTTATGCACAAATAAACTCATTGTTCACGGGATACAAAACAGGCTCTACCTGTTCGGCACGACAGTTGCCACTGATACAAACAACCATGCCAAAAGTGCTTTGTGTCAGCGCTGTGTGTTTTATGTTGCACTGCCCCAAGGTGGGGTTTTCTCAGTCCTGCTCCTGGAGTGTCCGGGTTCAGCATTCATATCATTCCTCCCACATTCATGACCAGCATGTTACTCATCAGATTATTGTTTAACTAAGCTATTGCCAAAATGTGAATCACAGACAGTGACAGTGGACTCCAGTATTGGATTTTGAAGCCACTGTGGCCACTTTATTAGCTAAACTAATCTACCATCTGCCTATTGAGGTCCCCAGGGTCCGCTAGGCCCTTACTCTTTTGGGAGGTCCCCAGGGTTCACAGAGCAAGGAGCTCCGTTGGGGATATCATTCATGTTGTTTTGTGTGATCGACCAGGTTGTCCAAGTTTTCTGGGATGCGTTCTGGAGATCCGGTCGTCTGTTGTGTCAACCAGAGCATCTCACATAAAAGAGCCTGTATTGCCAAATGTCGAGACTCAGTCCTCATAGTCGCACCCTTTTTCCTCAATAAAAAAATGAATTCTGGACAATTCTGAATTGATAGAGTGCAGAACCTTATCAGTTCTATCATAATGATGTTATTTGGTGATTTTCTGATGGTGGCATAAAAATCCAAATAAAAAAGTAGTGCCGGTTGTGACTGTGGTGGCCTGATATGAGTACAGCTCCACTCCAGGTAGGAGTAAGACCACGTCCACGCAAAAGTTCGAAATGAATGCCCTCTGAGCGCCATACACATTATCGCTGCGTTTGATTGCCGTTTTACTGGGGTTCGCTTGCTGCTGTTAAACACTCGTCATGATTTCGGCAGAAACTGAGGGCAAGAAAACATTGCACGCAGCGTTTATTTGATGCACTCCGAATGCACAGCCGGCTGAACACTGGTGCAGAATGTCCGTGTGGATGCTTCGATTTGCTCAGGTAAGTCCACACTCTCCAGAAAATCGCCTGGTTCAGACGTCTGTGTGAACGAGGCCTTAACTCTCATCTCACTGATGTAAAGAAATTTGCCAAAATTGATCGATAACTGAGGCATTGATGTGAGGTTCACACCTATATAATTTACACATATTTACCTGTTCCAATAAATATTCAAAACAAAACTTTTGAACGATGAGGAAATCTGGGTCTGCTTACCATAGCGGTGGCCCAGTGGTTAAGGAAACGGCCCTGTAATTGGAAGGTTGCCATTCGAATCCCGATCCGCCAAGGTGCCACTGAGGTGCCACTGAGCAAAGCACCGTCACCACACACTGCTCCCCGGGCGCCTGTCATGGCTGCCCACTGCTCACCAAGAGTGATGGTTAAAAGCAGAGTAACCTTTTCATTGTGTCACCATGTGTCGTGTTTCACTTTCACTTTAAAGTAAAGCCTGGGCCTGGATTTTCAGAGTCAAGTAGACTTGTGAAGTGGCCAGTCTCACGACTGAGCAAGAGTTTCTGTTATAGAAACTGTTATTTCTCCATTTAGCTTCTTCCCTGTGTGTGCGTGCGTGTGTGTGTGTGTGTGTGTGTGTGTGCATGTGTGTTTTCAGAACACAAAATAAACAACACACTCGGTTTAGTTTGCAATTCATTTAGTCATAGACTAAAGTACATATTTCATACATTTTGTATAAAAAAATAAATAATCCATAAATTAATAAATCACCATGTAGTAGACACACTTTGATCCATGTCTCAGGTCACTTTGCATGGTCCTCCAGCATAATAAATAAATAAATATAAATTAAGGCACCATGTAAACAGAGAACACCCCTATTGCTTGTGCATTTTGGACCTAAGGGTCTGCCGTACTCTGCGCTTGTTGACCGGGAGAGAGGCTTGGTGGCTCTTCGAGTCTGGGCCGCCAATCGATGCTGCTTCCCTGAAGACCTTCTTCAGTTCAAAGATGGCCTTGCGCTGTACCAGTTCGTTGCTTGTCTGTGGAGACACAGAAGGACCAGCCATGAAATGACGGGCCTTGTTTCATACAGCATCATGCCACGCCCAAATGTAAATTAGATCTCAGAGGCTTGAGAGACTCTCCAGAGTACTTCTAGACACTAAACCTTGTTTCTGATGTGCTGCGTTAAGTGGCTGCATAGCCTCCGTACCTTAATAGCCTCCAACTCCTCCAGGCTCTGCTTGAGCTTTGCAGTGTTGGTTTTGAAGAACTCCCTCTTCAGCTCCTCCAGCTTGGACTTCAGATAGAGCAGGTCCTCTTTCACTCTCTGCTCCTGCGTTTTGTTTAGCATGTTTGAGAGGATTTGGAGGTAGACATTCAGCATTTCACCCATGAGGATTCGCCTCTCCGGTTTCTGTCAGAAAAAAGGACATTGCCACTTGAATCTGGAAGCCTTAGAGAAAGGGCCCTAGCCATGCAAGGAGTTCTGATGAAGTCTTACCTCAAACTTCACCTCATAGTCCTTCAGCATGCTCAGAAAGACAGGGCCTCCACTGTACTTACTAACATCATTTATGGTGCGCTGCAATCGAGAACAAAAAAGAATAAATCCCGGTTACTTACATTGAATACTGTGTTGCATGTAAAATGAATGACCCCGAGTAAATGGCTTTTGAGATTCCAGCACACCATGGTGTAATTCACCATCGTCTCTGCTTTTTTGTGCGTGTAGCTCGTTGCCCTTTGTGTTCTGTTGGTTCCAGTAATGTCCCTTGGCACTTAAAGTTATTACATCAGACCTCAGTCATGATATAAAAAAAGAACTTCGGCAAAAAAAGTCACCAGAAATTATTAGCACTGTGTAGGTGGGTTTAGTCAAAGTAAACTTCTGTAGAAGTAGGCCTATGAGGAAGTTTCCATTTTCGCTCAGTATCAGTCGCAAAGTGGACCCTGACGGTCCTTCACGGTCATTTTCCAGTTAAGGACAGTACACAAAATACTTACGAGGTAGGAATTCACATTTTGTACACTCTTGTCCAAGTTTTCTGGGATGAGGTCTGGAGATCCGGTCGTCTGTTGTGTCAACCAGAGCATCCCACATAGAAGAGCCTGTATTGCCAAATGTCGAGACTCAGTCCTCATAGTCGCACCCTTTTTCCTCAACGTCCAGTAGACTCCCAGCGTCCGTAGACCCCCAACGTCTGTGAGCTGAGCTGACTTCGCTCAGGGCCTCAATGCCTCTCTCTCGCCCTTAGCAACTTCTCTGTGCTTGTGTGTGACTGACTGATGTTGGCTCCTTTTATAGCTGTTGTAGAAGGTGTGAAGTCTTGTGGCTTCCATGTCTGAGTATCTGAATTTCCTTTCATTGTAATGACGTTAGGCAAACGTTTGCCCACCTCGCGCTGTGCACTGTGCACTTGGGATGGAGGAGGCGGAGGTGCTTGTGGTCACATCTAGACACTAGATTAGGACTGGTTCTGTACCCTGCACCCTACAATTTTTGAGGAAGCAGTGGTTACAAGAAGACTCTCTAATAAAGCAGAGAACGCTGTTTTTTTTCCCAGCTAATTGAAAGTAACACCTCACAATGCCCCTTGCTCACTCAGCTGCACAAGGAACTTTTTTTGCCATTTGGCTTATTGCCTTCGAACAAAATTATCTGATGAGTTGGGTTCTTTTGAGGAATTTTTTGTCTTACGTCTTTTTTGGGTATGTGTCTTAACATTTTAAATGTAATATATATCAATACCTTTAATTCTTTTGGATGCATCCCTGGCCTTCATGGATCCAAATTGAATGTGCAGGCTGGCATAGAAAGGTTATCATGCGCATTTCAGATAAAAAAAAATCGTAGATCTTATTATCACAGACTTTTCGGAGCGGGGAACATTATTTACCGGTGCTTTAGGAAGGAGGAGGTGGTTACACGTGAGGCACGTGCTCATTATGTCCTCTGTTTTTAACCCATCACCCTTGGTGAGCAGTGGACAGCCATCAAAGGCCCCCGGTAGCAGTATGTGGGGACGATACTTTGCTCAGTGGCACCTCAGTGGGTCTGCAATTTTCTGGGTTTACGGGTCCGTTTCCTTACCCGCTATGCCAACCACTGCCCCACCACTGCCCCACAGTGGTTTTACATTTCAAGTATAAATTAAAGCTTCAGCTCTTGTTAGCTTTGCTGATCCGGCAAATGACCTCACTCGGAATGTCTATGCATTCCGAAAGTGGCATGGGCTGCGGTTTTCAGTGGTATCCCCAAATTTTCGGAGTCACCTTTTCTACGTTGCCTGTGTAGCATCACTTAGCCAGGTTTCCAGAGGTGTTCGCTGCGTCATGAAACCCTGACTAAGTCACAGCCTCAGAGTCACGCCTCAAACCCCAAGTGACGTGGAGAAAACCTAACACTTGAATTCCGCTCAACTTCAATCTGAATAGGTTAGTCACTAACCACAAATGACACCCATTTACCTACTCGTGAAAAGCAGCCCATGGTGAGGAAATTCCTTAAAATGCATTATTTTCTTTTTTTGTTTCATTATCCATTAATTGAATGCCATGCAGTAAAGGCACCTGTGCGAATTTTCATTTACAATACACTACACTGTGTGATTGAATTACATAAGAGACTTTGTTATGAACAAAATGTTTAGAAAGGATGAAAAACATAGGTGCATTTGTAAAATGTATTGAATAACTCACATTTTATTAACATTTTTTATTAAAAATTAGAATTTTCAATTCAATCGAATTTTCATCAAACAAATCTATGCCAAAAATGTCACAAAAACACATCCCAGCACTGCCTGCCGCCTGCCACTAGTTGCCATCGCTGGTCAGTATGGACCCACGTGTGACTTTTCTACCATGTTTTGTGTTAGCCAACTTGTTTTAATGTAAACATGCAAAATGTGGGATATTTTATCATATTTTGTATCAAAGGCTGCACCCTCTTTGGTTTGCCAGATGAGACAGTCTTGCCAAGGGACAATTAGAGCATCTTCAGCTCTAAGGTGGAGTGGTAGTAGCCTAGTGGTTAACACACTTGCCTATGAAACAGAAGACCCAGGTTCAAATCCCACTTACTACCATTGTGTCCCTGAGCAAGACACTTAACCCTAAGTGTCTCAAGGGGGGGACTGTCCCTGTAACTACTGACTTTAAGTCGCTCTGGATAAGGGCATCTGATGAATGCTATAAATGTAAATGTACTGTCATCAAGCGCCACTTCTACCAGAGCACATTACAAAAAGTTTTAGTGGAAAATACACCAATCTGTATATGTTGCATCTGTTTTTTATTGTGTCTTCCAAAGATTTTTTCATTAGTATTCACCTGTGTTTGGGTTCTAGACCTTTCTAGAAGTGGTGCCCAAGCGGGTTAAGGAAGTGGCCCCGTAATCATAAGGTTTGACGGTTTAAATCCCTGCCAAGGTGCCACTAAGGTGCCACTGAGCAAAGCACCGTCCCCACACACTGCTCCCCGGGCACCTGTCATGGCTGCCCACTGCTCACCAAGGGTGATGGTTAAAAGCAGAGGACACATTTCGTTGTTTCACCGTGTGCTGGGCTGCAGTGTTTCACAGTTAATTGGTATTTTGGTTGTCCCTGCATGTTGGTGCATGACTTGAATGTAAGTGCAGTAAAGGGCATCAGTATTTACATTAATAAATAGATACAACAAGAAAGGAAAGACAGTCTTTAAAGTTTTTTTTCAAATATGTTATAATGATGAGTGAGGTTAAATCATCCAGAATCATCCAGAGAGCAGCACGTGAATCATCGGGCTCCTCCCATTTAAACTCTTAAAAACTGTTATCGAACAAAGCAATATTTTCAACCTCCCAAACTTGGCAAAAAAAAAAAATGGTAAAAAATGTAAGAATATTTTAGGTATTTAGGTACAGTAAAGTACAATGTCAGATTTCAGGCTGTAGATTCTGAGCATTGGTAGATGCTACGCTTTATAATAAAACCGAGTTATGCTGTTATAAAGTGCAGTGGTTGCTTAGCGGGGGCGATGGGGGCAGAGGCGGACTTGTGATCAGAGGGTTGAATCCACCTACTATAAAGGTCCCTTGATTAATGTACTGTCCCCATATACTGCTCTATGGGTGCCTTTCTTGAATCTTTCTTGAATGAATTTTGGGATACATGGGTAAACGAAGGATCCACTTGCTATGGTATAGATTTTTAAGAAGCTTTTGAAATGGGTCGTCCTTGACTAATTTATTTATTGGTTAGTGCTCTCACCTTCATTAGATTCATTTTCACCAAGTTTCCGCAAAGAAATTGCTTGTAAATGAAAAGGTATTCTGACACACTGTCTGTTTTATGGCTTTTGTTGACCTAGTGCCCTGTTATGAGATGTTATGTATCTAACTTCAACATTTAGCATTCAACATTTAGCATTGACCTAGGGTGGTAGTAGCCTAGTGGGTAACACACTCGCCTATGAACCAGAAGACCCAGGTTCAAATCCCACTTACTACCATTGTGTCCCTGAGCAAGACACTTAACGCTAAGTTGCTCCAGGGGGGGACTGTCCCTGTAACTACTGGTTGTAAGTCGCTCTGGATAAGGGCGTCTGATAAATGCCGTAAATGTAAATGATTAATAATGGTTCTTGGTTACACTTTCATACATTCATTTGAAATGAAACAAGCTAATGGAATCTGGCAAATCATTCAAGTTCACACCGTGTGTTTTTTTTTTTTTTATTAAAAAAAAACATTACCTACACTTTAATGGGGCAGTGGAGGCCTAGCGGTTAAGGAAGCGGACCCGTAATCAGAAGGTTGCCGGTTCGAACCCCCGATCCGCCAAGGTGCCACTAAGGTGCCACTGAGCAAAACACCATCCCCACACACTGCCCCCCGGGGGCCTGTCATGGCTGCCGACTGCTCACTCAGGGTGATGGGTTAAATGCAGAGGACAATTTTCACTGTGTGCACCGTGTGCTGTGCTGCTGTGTATCACATGTGACAATCACTTCGCTTTAAAATTAAATTAAAACAAAAAAAATTATGCACTTTAATTCACTTTAATTTCTGTAAATTTCACATTTTATTCCATAATACATTAATAGCATATTCCTATTGCAGCAATTATAAATAATGTTTCACAGTACAATAAGTGAAATAAATAAATGTTAAATTAGGTTAAATAATGTATAAATATGATGTATAATGTATAAATATAATTCAGGCATGTTACATGCACCTGAGGCTCAGCAGGTGCCTCCTGCGTCTCTGAAGACATTTGTTGTTTCTAAGCTCAGAAGCTTTATGGTACACCATCTGCAGCTCCTCCAGGGCTTTCAACTGCACACTGCTGTTCACCCTCTGGCCAAGCACAAGCTAAATGAATAAAATTCACAGGATTCAGACCAGCAGTTCCCATAGCATTACCATTTCCAGCCTTGTGTAGTAATGAGCGATGAGCTAATTTGCCTTACCTGTTTCCCCATGGCTCTGATCTCCTGCAGCATTTTTCTCAGATGCTTGTTGCAGATGTAGTAGCCATTAATCAGATTGTCCACATGTCTGCGCAGCTCGCATGCTGCTTTCCGGGCGTCCGGGTCCTTGGCCTTTTCCTGCATGTTGGAGAACATGTCGAAGTAGATGTGCAGCATCTCCAGCAGCAGCAACTTTTGATCATCCTTCTAGGTTGGCAACAGAAAAAGGGTGTGAGTGAGGTGTAAGGCGGCGGTTGAGCTGGCTTTGGGATGGGGGTGCGAGATGCAGCCATACCTTGGCCATTTTCTCCAAGTCGGCCAGGACGTGTAGGAAAACAGGTCCAGAGGAGTTGCCTTTCTCGGTTGGCGAGATCTGACCATTATTTGAAATAAAAAGGCATAATTTAACTTACACACCTTTTTTGCCATATTGAGTTTGTTGGTCAAAGAAGTGAAGGAAGATCTTGGCAGATATGCAATGCACACAATTCATATCTCACTATATTCCACCTGCTGCACCACAATCTAATAGCTGAACTGGAGCAAGACATGCTTCAGCCAGTTGGTGGGCTTTGCATACATGTTGAGTGGAAATTGAAGACTGAACAAAGAATTTGTCTGACTTATGACTAATGTATAGAAACTACAACAGAGTGAGTAAAAATATCGTATTCATAGTTGGGGGTCCTAGTGAACCAGAATTGATCACTTCATCGATGGTAACATGGAAGCACATTGTAAGTCGTTCTGGATAATGGCATCCTGCCAAATGCCTTAAATATAAATGTAAATGTAAGTCGTCGCGTCTGAGACTCACCGTGCGTCTGAGCGTTTCAATATCCTTCTTCATATCGAGTGGGATGCTGTCCGTAGTGCTGTCTGTGTACCCTAAAAATGCCAGAAAGAAAAGGCCACACACCAGACCACCAAAAGGCGCCATGAGCCCAACAGCCATCTTGCTCCTCGATGGCAGGAATTAGATCGCAGCAACAGACCCCAGATCGTGCTGTGTGTTCTGTGATTGGCTTTCACCAATCTGTTTGTGCAGACAGTGAGGCAGTGGGTTTTATACATCTGTGATGAAAGCAGCATTGGTTTGAGGTTTCCTTGAGGTAACCTTTCTCTTAATCAGAGATGTTCTGCTGCTAAATGTGACGCTCCACAGCTTCTATAGAAAGGTCCTAAGGGCATTATTGGGTTAAAAAAGCACTGGCCACAAAAGCAGGGCTTTTGCCACAAAGTTTTTACCAAGTTTTTTTCATGTTCATAACTGAAGTCAGCACTTTCTTAAGTTTACTTTCAGCTGTGGCCTGAGATTTACAGACTTTGATTTTCTCTTATTTCACGTTTACCATGTTATACACGGTACTTTTACTAGTACAAGTATTTCTAGTACTTCTACTAGCAAAGTTATTATTGTGGGATTATTGAGGGATTTAAAAGGTCTGAATGTTAAAAAGGCAATAATATAAACACAATAACATTTTAAGCTATGCCCATAGTTTGCTATATCCAGACAATTGCAAAGTGCAGCAATGCAGTGGCTTAATATGTTACTGTGGGCTGCACTTTTTATTGTGCAGTCCACCACACATGGCCATGTCTGTAAATATTTTTTTTCTGTTAATTGCTTTCAATTCATTATGTTCAGCATGAGAATCTTTCCATTCTACAAAAAAGTCCAGCTGGTTTTACTCTGTGGTTTCAACCTATAGCTTGTTTCCCACAAGCTTTCCAGTCACTGAAGCTGACATATAACCCTGAATTGCTTAGTGTGACTTTTAACCACTGATTAACTTTTTTATCTTAACCAAAATCATTTCAAATGTAACTGTCATAGCTTCATAAAGATGTTATCTAATAGTACATGTGTTCTACAGCCACATATACGCTCCATTTAAGTGTATTTTATATCTTATCATATGTGTGCATGCCTGTTGAGTGTGCCTGCACAAGCCTTTGCAGCAATGCCAAAGAAAAACATAATTCATAGATTTGGTTTTAGGATTCGTAGAAGAAGGATATGTTCTCTGCTAGCCTGACCACAGGCCAGTAGATTTATAATGGTTGTTTGAGTCACTGTTCATTGGTTTAACACTGTTTCCAATGATGTGGTCCCGTCGGTTTTTCTACACCCACACCAGTGACATTGCTGATGTTACCGTCTTCACTTTCCATTGGCAGGTCTGCAGGTCCGTCATTAAATGTCTCGCTGGAAATTAGTGACGCTAGCTATGTATAGGATGTACATGTGCCACAGAGTTAGCTGCACGACAAAAGAAAAACTCAGACCTTTGCCAGATACAGAGGTTTGAAACAACCACACATTCAACCCCCCCCCCGCACTTCCCCAGTGCACATAGAGAGATTTTATGTGCCATATTTTCAGTTTGCAGACATTGTTGCAGACATTCTTGTGGCTTGCATGCATTCATGCACAGGTTCATTTGGCCTCATGACCGCTCCTGACCGCAGGCCTACAGCCTACTGAACAGCAGTTTTCGTATCCTTCCATCTCTGTGCTGACAGTTTCTGTGGACAGAGATTTTCAGGCTGCAGCCACCCACAGAGGATTCTGCAACCATTTTACTAAGAGCTTGCATTTTCAGACCCTACAACTCTGTTCTAGATCGTCTTGTGGTATGTAGTATGAATACTATATGAGCATGTACTGTAGGTGTCTGGCAGAGGGTTGGATATCAGTGAAGTGATGTGTTGGAAGCAGAAACAATAGGGACGACTTGGTCATAGCATCCTCAAAGCTGTAGCTTACATTTACAGTTACATTTATCCAGAGCGACTTACAACGTGCTTTCAAGTTACCATCGATGAAGTGATTAGTTCTGGTTCATTAGGACCCTCAACTATGAATACAATCTTTTTATTCACTCTGTTGATTCTGTACACAAGTTCGACAATAAGAAATTTACAAGTTCATCGAAATATTCTTTAAAGAGGAAGGTCTTGAGCTGCCATTTGAAAATACTCAGTGACTGAGCTGTTCTGACCTCGAGGGGAAGTTCATTCCACCACCGAGGGGCCAAGACGGAGAAGAGTCTAGATGAATGTCTTCCTTTTACCTTCAGAGATGTCGGGACCAGGCGAGCAGTACTGGAGGCTCGGAGTATACGAGGTGCAGTGTGAGGTGTAGCTCTTTGTGGCATGTCTTAAGTGGCTACGCAAATGCTCATTTGACTTTAAACAGTCCTTTCTGCGACAGGTCCTTGAATTTCGGAGGTGATGTGTGTCTCTCTAGGCTTGAGAAAAGGCCCATCAGGTGACCCTCAGGTGTCGTGGAGCTGAATCAAACTCAACTCAGCGTGAACAATGGCAAGGCTGAGTGAGCTGTGAGGCTGAATGTCTTGATCTTTTGATTTTGTTTTGCTTTGATGTTGCAGATGAGCTCAGGGTGATGGTACTTTTCGTTGTTGCCGTGTTTGGCAGCAGAATTATGTATTTTTATAGATCTGACTTGATATCTTTTTATGTATTTTGACATGATTTTAGATCCTGACTCATTTCTCACTCTTGTCTAGTCTATATCACAGAAATAATCTCTGAAAGCCTCTTCGCCCACCTCATGCACAATACCGCAGCCATCGCATTGCCATGAGAAAACCATTGGCAGAGAAGTTTGCTCCACACCCACAGAAGTTCACAGGAGAGGAGCAAAAGCTGAAAAGATTCCCGCTTTGCCAATTAACCAGCCTTTCACACAGCATGCGTTGCAGAGTGGCATTCAAGCTTGGCATTCATGGAAGATGATACCAGGTAGCCCCATTCAGATGTCATTTAATGTCTTCAAATGTTGCTAATATATCAGATAAAGGCCATAAATGGACCCACTTAATCATGTAGCTCAAGATAAATGAGCTCCCAGAGGACCACTAGGGGTTCTCGGGCAGTTTAAATACATTTACATTTACATTTACAGCATTTATCTGACGCCCTTATCCAGAGCGACTTACAATCAGTATTTACAGGGACAGTCCCCCTGGAGCAACTCAGGGTTAGGTGTCTTGCTCAGGGACACAATGGTAGTTAGTGGGATTCGAACCCGGGTCTTCTGGTTCATAGGCGACTGTGTTACCCACTAGGCTACTACCACCCTACAAAATAAATAAAAGATATTAAAATGACTTTACAAGTCCTGTGTCCATGTTCTCCTGACAGCTGGAACTCCCCTAAATTAAACCTGATGCTGAACAATTTTTAACTCATCCCACGTTGCAGACCAGCTTTGTATTCCATGTTGATCATACTCTTATTCCACCCATTCCATGCACATAGTAGACTTGTTTGGGGATTCAAACCTGCGATCCTCTGATTTTGAGTCCACTTCCTTTCCGCCTATGCCACCACTGCTGCTAAATAAAATCTTAGTTGTACTTTTTAAAAAACTTTTGGTCACAATTAATATTGTACTGTGCTGTTTCTGATTGTGATGAAGGAAACACATTTACACCACATGTCCACAAGAGGGTAACAACGAAACATTTTATACATTAGACATTTTACTGGCAACAAAAGCGACATAGTATTTATTAATTATACATATTATTCACATCATCACAATGTTAATTTTTGATAATAAAGTGATCATTTCATATTTTTATATTTAACATTTGGCCTCTTTTTTTAATAAATGGGACGTTTGGGTAGGTGGTGTTGTGGTTGTGGTGTCACTAGAGGACGCAATTCCAACGTTGCTCTACTGATTCGGGCAGTTCGGGCTCATGAAAGGTCCGTGGAGATGGAGCGAAAATGACATTTCATTTTCATACAAAGCCTCAGATGGCTTTCTAGTAATCTATCCGTCTATTTGGGGATAACATGAGTCACATCTTCCCACTGCCCTGTTATTCAGATAGACCCTATGGTCAAGTTACCTGATCACCTAGAAATCTTTATAGTGAAAGTAAAAGGAGAATTCCTGTGGAATGCACAATTTGGCACCATTAGGGAAAAAGCTGGTCAGCCATGTTTTTGTAACATTCCAGTGTAACAGGCGTGGTGTTTAATTTGGTATTTATATTTCTTGCATTCACTACAAATGTTAAAAAAATAAAAAATTGTAGCTTTGGATCGTTTGTAAGGTTGCCATACATGGCTGTGGGCCTGGTACTCAGTGCTAAACGTGACAACTTTAAGCAATATATTTATATATGCAGATCATTTATTGCTCAAAAGTTGAGATCCAGCCGGGAGGCGGTATTCCAAGAGCCATATCAAGAAAGACCCTGGAAATCAGCACCACGGACAGCACTTCATTATAGCTTAGTAATGCAGAAATTAAAAAACAACGAAGTATGGGACATTTTGGTTTGATGTGGAATTAAAATGTAACGTTACAATCCAGCACTGGTACAACGACTGAAAGATGGGGTGAGAGGTGGTGAAAGCCGGAAAGATTGTAGTGGCTTCTTCAGTCACCGACTGGCATTACTGTAGCTGCACAAGAGAGGATGTGGCACCATAAAAGACTGCCAGACCATGCCTCACACGTTTCCTCTCCAAGCCGAAGGCGTAGGCGGGCATGGTAATCAAGAGTAAAACTGCTGCCTCTTTCGAATAATACTCTCTTCCGTTTATTAATAAAAGGCATTCACATGGTTTGTGATATAAAAAATAATCTGTTACAATAACATTAACATCAGTTACATTGGAAAGGGGCAGAAAGTGCAAATTACAGAACATATGTAAACTGTTAATTATGTTTATAACATGCAGTTGGTCCCTGTTGTTTCCATTCTTTAAAAAACTGTAAAGTTGATGCATATTTAAATAATAACTTATAAATAACACATGAAATAAATATTGGACAATACAGTGCCGTCTGACAAAATGGCACATTTTGTGAAAAGCAGAAAGTGCCAAAAGAAACAGGCCCTCGTGAGGCTGCTGGTGGAGGACGAGCTCCATCCTGAGCGAAGAGAGGAGAGCGCCGCATGCGGCACCGCTGATGTCATCCTCAGCGCAACCTGAGCATGGAATTCCCCCTCCGACTAAGCTTGTGCATTATTCAAAGTGCTCATTAATTCATCCTTTGCTTGGTTGTGTGTGTGTGCGTGTGTGTGTGTGTGTGTGTGTGCGAGAGAGTCTGTAGGCTTGGGGTTAACCCTAAGCACAGATCTCTTGTGACTGAACTCGGTCGATGTGGACACTGATCCACACCAGCACGTGGTGGAACTCCCTCACTGCCTTGTACCGGTCAACCTCTTTCAGCTGAAAAGGAGAACAACATACATGTATTTTAAAATATATAACTAAAATTATTCCAGTTATGCCATAAATCAATCCTAGATATTGAAGTGATTGAGTGTCTCCAGTTGGACTGTCCCTTCAACCACTGATTTCAAGTCCCTCTGGATAAGGGTGTCTGCTACATGCCATAAATGGAAATATAGGCTGGATGCCCTTCGTTTGATCTGTTTGACCAGAGGTGTCCAATCTTCTGGACAGAGGACCAGCGTGTGGACAGCCAGTCTTTTCCCCTACACCCTGAGCAGTGTCCAGGATGACAAAGGCGCTATTTTATAGCTGCCTATGATTAATAAAATCACCACTTCCAATCTGGTTTGTAGACAAATATTACTTCGCCTATAATTTGTTGCAAAAAGTGAGAATGGAGCATTCTGCTCTACCCTACCATGTTGTAATATTCTCCATGGAGAAGCAATTCTTTACATTGATGACAAGTATAGTTCTAGCCTAGCCTAGCATCTCACGACTGTTAGAAGTGCAGCGATTGTCATTGTGATACACCGCACACGGTGACACAACGAAATGTGTCCTCTGCTTTTAACCATCACCCTTGGTGAGCAGTGGGCATCCATGACAGGCGCCCGGGGAGCAGCGCGTGGGGACGGTGCTTTACTCAGTGGCACCTTGGCAGTTCAGGATTTGACCCAGCAACCTTCCGATTACGGGTCTGTTTCTTTACCCACGGGGCCACCACTGCCCCACAAAATAGCAGCTAATGTTGTAAATTAAGTAGAAAATGTTTCGAACTGTTCATGGAAAGAGAGAGAGAGAGAGAGAGAGAGAGAGAGAGAGAGAGAGAGAAATAGAAACCAGAACATCTCTGGTTCAAATCCCACAAGCTTACACTCTGTCCATGAAATAAGACACCTACGTACTTGTGTATGCTGACTGAGAGAAACTTTACTTTACTGTTATAGAAGTTAGATTTTGCATTAAAAAATGGGAAAATATGCACATGCATAATCATGATATTTGGTTACCAAAGTCGGATGGAGCCGTCCTACCTTTTTGAATATGGTTTCCATTCTCTTAACCCTCTTCTTCTGCCAGCGAGACATGGCTCCAGAACCTCTGTCCATCTGCAGAAATTAGAGACATTAAATTCAACACAGCAGTGAAATATGGTTTTAGGATGATTATGTTTGAACATAGAGGTCTGACGTGGTTGGGAAATTGTCTTTTTTCCTGGTAAAGGACTGGACATAAGTGAGTCTGTGTCCATATAGACCACTGTTCAAAAGTTTAGGAATGTCGTTTAGGAGTGTCTTCTTTTTAGATAGGAAACAAGTGTACTGGGTGGTAGTAGCCTAGTGGGTAAGACACTCACATATGAACCAGAAGACCCAGGTTCAAACCCCACTTACTACCATTGTGTCCCTGAGCCAGACACTTAACCCTGAGTGTCTCCAGGCTGGCTGTCCCTGTAAAGCACCCTGGATAAGGGCGTCTGATAAATGCCATACATATAATGTAAATGAAAATGTTTGGGTGCATTAAAAAGTTATCAAATGGGTTTATTTTGAACTGGTTGGAAATGTCCGTTTAATATCTGTTTAGATATAAAGAGGAACTTCATCAGCAACAGTTAGTCTTGAATGGCAAAACAGCAGAGTATCTGGTGCGCCAAAAGGCTACATCTAATCCTAATCCATTCTGAATTCTGAACAGCAGGGTAGACACCTGCAGGTCCATGTACTCACACACTGTTTCACAATCTCGCTCAATCTCAGCAGCTCCTCTGAGAAGGTCTGCAGATCCTGCGTCATCCATCCAAGCTTGCCGAAGACGTGCTGCTTGTACAGCTCAAGGATGCGGCTGATGACCGGGACCGTCGCAGCTTTCTGCAATGCACACATGAACAGGTTCTCCGCATGCCCCATGCCAACAATGCTCCGTGAACTGTTAACCAGAAGCGATGCGAGGCTTTTACCTTGCCACAATGTGTTGTAAACTTTGGCAGAAGCCTTAGATGCTCCTTCCCTTCGGTCTGCAATGCAACGCACATGAGGAAATTAGAACACCTACATCCTCAATTCCATAAAGCAATCCCGAAACTCCACAGGCGCGCCCGGGTCCAACTTACAGGTGAAGCAAACCGAATGGTCTCAAGCATGTTCTTAATTAATCCAGGCGGGGTGCGGCCCAGACACTCCACTTGGTCCTCCTGGTTCCTGGAGCCCAGGCACCCAGACGACCAGGACCAGGCCAGCAGCACCAGCAGGCTGAAGCCCCGAACCCGCATCTCGGCGCCGAGATGCACGCAGGGCGCAGACCCATGCGGTTTTATAGGCGCCGCGTCCCTCGCGAGAAATTCCCAGGCGCCGTCCCGCCGGCCAATCAGAAGCCGCATCGATTATAGACCGGCCAGGCGAATTCAGGTTGGGCTTTCACCGCGCCCCTTTCCGCTGCGGAGTGCTGCGTTCGGGGCGGAGGAGCAGATCTGCTGACGAGTGTATGTATGAAAAACGCGCCGTTTTCTGTCTGTGGGAAACCACAGTGTTGGAATGCAAATGCATACCTGCTGCTTTACTAAAGGAAGTATAGGAGCATTCGGAGATTCCTTAGTATGTAGGATGTCCCCCCAAAAAAACACATACGTAAATGAACGTGCATGTGAATGCAAATCATGGGGGCATTTAGAAATGACAAATACCTGACATATATCAATTATACAGCAGTGAGACAATTAATAACAAAATCATAATAATCTAATCATAATGATCAAACAAAATCATAATAATCAAGTCAGTATACATTTTAACATATATATATATATATATATATACATATATACATATATACATATATATATATATATAATTTATATATATATAATCAGTATACAATTTAACAAGCATATATATGCTTAAATTGTATACTTATTTGATTATTATGATTTTGTTTGATTATTATTATTTGATTATTATTATTGAATAAGTATACAATTTAACAAGCATATATATACATATATATATATATATATATGCTTAACTATTACAGTATTATTTAATAAGAGATGATTTCAGGCTCTGTATGAAGTAGGCCAGCGTGTGGACGCTTCTTCCGTGATTGAAGTCGATCCTGCGTCATGGGCCACAGCGAATGCTTGGTGCTTTACCCTGCGGTGGAATGTGTACCACCCGTGCTCTACAGTAGCTACTGTCATCGTGTCGTCGCCAGGCCTTTACTGGAAGGTCTGAGGAAGGAGGGTGTGAGACAACCTGAGTCAAGGCCTTCGGCGTCCTTCAAACCAGGTCATCACCCACGGGGTTCGCCGTTTGGCTTGACCTGACCCAGATATCTCTCCTCACAGAGCGTCTCGTTGACATGCAGAACTTCAAACAGACCCGCTGCTGTGGGTCACGGCTCTCCGTGCGTGAACTGCCTTGCATGGCACGGAGCACGTTTTTGTCAACCAAGAATTTTGCTGTGCTGGACTAGCTGGGCATCACTGAAGAAGCTTTGGAGATTTTTGGCCACCCATATTTCACATGTTCAACCATATTCTGCATATCTACAGAAAGAAGCTCAAATCATGAACTTCTTGAAGACACTAAAATTATGAGAGTAATATTCAAATTCACGTTAAAGTTTTTATGTCATAAACACTGGTAAGGTTACACCCTCTGGGTGTAATCATTTCCTTTGACGTTTAAGGGACACCTGGGCTGCAATACATGTACAAATGTCTCTCTTTCAATTTTCTGACTGTGCCAGGCCAGACATCACAACTGGGAAGAGGCTGTGGAAAACCCGGAAAACATGGAGCCAACAGCATTCTTTTTGTGTGTCCTGAAGAGTCATCTGGAACCGTAAGGCTTGCTTGAACCTACAGAAAATGTTTATGCAGACTGCGGTGTGCCTAAGGACTCATACTTGCAAAGTGTGAATGAGCAGAACTGCTAAAAAAAGAAAAACATGACCTGGTTGTCTGCATACAAATGCGAGCTGGAAAGCAGTGAGCACGCAGGCTACCTCAGGCCGATCTAGCTGCAGCCTGCCAAGCACTGAGCGTGAAACATGTAAAGGATCCAAGATGGGAGGTTGTCATTCTCTGCCATTTTTTTTTATTCCAGCTGAATATTACAAACAGCAACAATCCATGTCGCTGTCATGTAACAAACTAGTACAAATCCCACTGGCGACACTTGCTGTGGTAACTAGTGATCGTAAGTCTGACACCCTTGTGACCTGGGATAACTTGCCTTATCCAGAGTGCACACGTTTGATGGCCTCGCAACAAGACCTGACAGACTGAAGGCACTCACATCACACCATCAATGTGCCAAGACGTCTCTGGTTCTTTCTTTTCATTTCATGTCCTTTGCATGCTTGATAGTGATAACATTCACTCATTTTGATTTTAATGACCGATACTAGACCGATAAAGGGTGGTAGTAGCCTAGTGGGTAACACACTCGCCTATGAACCAAAAGACCCAGATTCGAACCCCACTTACTACCATTGTGTCCCTGAGCAAGACACTTAACCCTAAGTTGCTCCAGGGGGACTGTCCCTGTAAGTCGCTCTGGATAAGGGCGTCTGATAAATGCCATAAATGTAAATGATACTGCATTCAGCATCTGATCCAATCAAACTGTATAGGGTTAAGTGACCTGCTGCCAGTTTTGACCTATCACATTTCTTTAAACACCATGGAGGACAGTACAGGTGAACAACATGGTGAACAACATTTTTAAACTTCCAATCGGTTCTGTGTGTTTGGTGTTAATTTCCTCTTGCTTGATAAATCAGAAATGATTAATAATGTTTTCATGTCCTATTAGCAGCAGAAAGGTCTGATCAACTCAAAGTCAAAGTGGACAATATTGTTCATCTCACCATATACAAGTACACAGAGAGGCATAGCATAGAGAAAAACATAGCATTTTTTAATTCTCAATTGCACTAAGTTATAAAATTTGGAAATACAACATGACAAAGGACAATGTGCAACAACCCATAATACAGTGCAGGTCCAGTCAAACCAGACAGACAAGTACAGCAGCAATATGATATGTATATAATATGATAATAATAATTGAAATAATATGATGTGATAGTACAATAATGATAATAGTAATTATAATGCACAGCGTGAGTGCAGTGTGCAGTACGTAAGGTCAGTAGTGTTTTTGTGCAATTTGCAGAAAGGTGGCTGTGCATTAAGAGCTTCCATTTGATAGTTATGTCTCGATAAATGTCACTCATTCACATATGGCTCTCACCCCTCCATGTCTTTATCCATCACAGAAATATTACTATGGAAACAGAGAAAGCGTGTCTTTTACCTGTTAAAAAACAATAGGCACCAGCGGAATTTTTTCACCCTCTTTCCTCCTGATAATGTCTGTCGCCGGAGCTCATAAATTTCCACAGCATCAGCTTCCCCATTGTCAGCCGGAGCAACAAAGGGAAACCCAGGGAATTTTCACCCGGCTCAGGTGTCCTTCTACCTGAGGACGTTCCCCATTGGCTTTAAACAGGGCAGGAAGGAGGAGGCTGTTGGTACGACACCAGCTCACGTGACCTCTAGGGATCTCGGATTTTCTTTTTGTTTTGGCTTTTGCATGTCTTTTTGTTACAAGTTAGGAAAAAAATTCCCATTGTCGCTGCTCAAAACCTTTTAAATACTTGATGCTTTTTATAGAAATACACACAAAAAAAATCACATACAAAAGAAGGTTCGATTGATGTACATTTATTTTTCTTTAAAAAGGCTACATAGAAAATAAAATTCTGTATTTTTAGTGGTACACAACATTTGCTAATTAACACTTATTACTC